>NW_027509108.1:3107500-3390000 GCF_051911475.1 Siphateles boraxobius | reverse complement strand
TCTCTCTATATTTGTGACAATACTTTGCAAGTGATCATGCTTAATCACACACAGACTGCAACATTCAGATGTCTACTTAAAGGTTGTATCAGCAATTTCAGGCCCAAACAAAAATTATCACATTCATCTAATCTTTCCTAACAATCCACTAGCTGCCCGCCCCATAAGCAGGCTGTCAAAAAACCGCATCTCTGTAGGCAGCCTAGGCTCTGAGATCTGCACACAAAAACAAATGGGTACAACCACCACTCAAAATCAAAATAAACAGTGTTCTAACCAATCACCGACAGGGGCGGGTGTTGTTTGTTTTTGCGCTCGTGCACGGCACCTGCAAGCGAAGTCGGAGCTGAAGAATAAGGCAGCATCTATCAACCCTATGCTATCAACGGACCAGATACATTTAACATGGAAGAGGCAATCCCCAAGAAGAGAAGGAGGATTAGGGCGAGGGAATTCCCTCGTTTTTCGTCAAAGAAACGAATAATAATCGGGAAGGCTTTTGAACGGTGGAGAGAACTCAAAGAATTGAAAAATTTAAAGTTGCACTGTTTCTTCTGGACAGGTGAGTAGCTTCTAGTGCTGACTTTTTTGTATTTGTGAACTGTGTGTGAAAAGATAATTCTTTAAAAAATATGAGTGAAGCTTGACTAAACTTGGATAGCCCTAGCGAAATATCAGATTGTAGGGGTTTAGTATGTGTGATTGGCATGCTAGTGAGCGAGTTGATTCTGATGAATTGGAATTCGTTGAGGGAGGGGCGAGCTAACTTTGTTTGTTTGGGATCTCGCTTCAAACACAAACAGAAGTGACTTCACTCACAATTGCTGATACAACCTTTAAGTAAAAGTACTGAAGTACTTGTTTTTAAAAGTACTTGAGTATCAAGAGTACAAGAGTACATTTTCTAAATATTGCATTACTACTGCCACAGTGCTTACCTTTATGTACAGAAAAGTCCTACATGGAGTTATGAAAAATGTGAATGTTAATACCTTGGAGAATGTAAAAGGAATTGAAAGTAAAATCAAGTCATTTTCATCTTTTTATAATGTTGCTTTATTTAACATTTAAGAAAATTTCAGAAAATTCAGAAAATTGAAATAGTCTGGCGAGGTGGGGCCACCACGGGTTGGCACATTCCCGGGATGGACCTGCTGCGTCTTCATCCATTGTCTCGTCCATGGTTTCTCTCTTATCTAAATCTGACCATGGAGTTGACTTTGGCGGAAAGCTGAAGTTGATTGCTGATAGGCTGTCCCAATCAGTGGCACCTGCACAATCCAATCACGTTTGAGAGGGAAACAACAAATTGAGGGTTTCCGAGTGTGGCGAACAGGACGGCCGAGGGACGTGAGAGAACGGCGCGAGGCTGGTGGTGCGATTGCTAATGAGCAACACCTGTGAAGCACACCGGTCTCGCATCTCTCACGGAGGAGCGGAAGCATAAAGGAGGAGCGACGACGTTGATGATCGAGAGAGGAACAGGCCTGTGTTTTAGTTGAGTTTTGTTTTTTGTATTTGTGTTTTATTTTAGCCAGCAGTCGTCCGCGAGGGGCTGCTGGCCGTTATGTTTATTTTAGGTAAGCCAGCAGTCGTCCGCGAGGGGCTGCTGGCGGTATTTTAGTTTGGTTTGTTTTATTTTAATAAAGTTTATTTGAATGTCCGCCGGTTCCCGTCTCCTTCTTCCCTGAACATTGCTACACTGGTGCTGAAAACCGGGAAGAGGGAGGAACGTGCTGTCAGAGAGTCCTCGCCGCTGTGGGGAATCCGCGGTGCCATCGAGCATGGTGCGTGAGTCGCCGCCGCTCGCCGTGGGCCGGAGCCTGCTGCCATCCGCCGAATGAGGGGAGGAGCAGGGAGCGGGGTACTCGTGGCCATGGACGCTCGAGACGGTGCGCTGGAGTGAGTTGCCGGTGGGACGGTCGAGCTCGCTGCCGGCCGCCTGGGAGTTGGAGGGGCGGCTGCCGTCCGGGAGGGAGCGGGGGAGTCGCCACCGCTCGCCGTGGGCCGGAGCCTGCTGCCGTCCACCAGGAAAAGGGGAGGAGCAGGGAGCGGGGGACTCATACCGTCTGCCCTAGAGCCCAAGGAGCCGTCGCCGTCCACCGGGCGGCGGAGGAGCGTCGAGCCGTCCACCGAGGGCTACCCAGCGTCACCGCCAGGTACCGCGGAGGAGATCGCCCAGCTGGTGGGGGACCAGATGGCAGCGCGTTGTGGGAACCGGACCAATTTATTTATTTTTTTTCTCTCCCCTCTCTCGATCTGTCGCTCCTCATGCTTCCGTCTCTGTTTCCCTCGGCTTGTCGGTCCATACCCAGGGATCGCCGCCGCCGGGGGGGAGTAGGCACAGGCTCGTGGGTACCCCCCGGCCTATGAGGGGCGATGGGGGTATGTGGCGAACAGGACCGCCGAGGGACGTGAGAGAACGGCACAAGGCCGGTGGTGCGATTGCTAATGAGCAACACCTGTCAAGCACACCGGTCTCGCATCTCTCACGGAGGAGCGGAAGCATAAAGGAGGAGCGACGACGTTGATGATTGAGAGAGGAACAGGCCTGTATTTTAGTTGAGTTTTGTTTTTTGTATTTGTGTTTTATTTTAGCCAGCAGTCGTCCGCGAGGGGCTGCTGGCCGTTATGTTTATTTTAGGTAAGCCAGCAGTCGTCGGCGAGGGGCTGCTGGCGGTATTTTAGTTTGGTTTGTTTTATTTTAATAAAGTTTATATGAATGTTCGCCGGTTCCCGCCTCCTTCTTCCCTGGACATTGCTACACCGAGATTTTTATTTTTTCCTTTTTTTTAAGAAGTAGTAACGGGTACTCACGGTTATCCTTAGAAATTTAGCGGAGTAAAGAGTACAATATTTGCCTCTCAAATGTACTTGAGTAAAGTCATGATTATTCCCCAAAAATGATACTCGAGTCAAGTACAGATCCCTCAAAATTGTACTTAAGTACTGTACTCAAGTAAATGTACTCTGTTACTGTCCGGCTCTGTGCAAAACACAACAATGGTAACAGTTATTAGGTGTTATTTTAACAGTAACAGTACTCTTGTGTAAGTACACTATACTAACTAAGCATTTGTCAGTAAAACATACTATTCATATGTCACTTCACTTGTTTTTTTTAAGTCAATCGGTGTGCATGCTTTTTTTTTATTTAAGACTAATTCGATTTTACAGTGAATCAACTGACAGAACCCTTTAAACAGGGCTTAAAACTAACTTTTTCCCACACCTGCCAATGGCCGGTGACTTAAAGGGTCATTCCAGCGGTGGAGACATGAATTGAAAGTGGGTCATATATTTAGTAGAATAGTATCATAAATTTCTAATTTGGGACCTTCTTGGCCGATAAAAGGCAGAAAATGACTTTTTAGTGCTTGTGGATTGTAGACAACAATCCCCATAGTGCATTGCAATGCTCAGCTCCGCAGACCACTCCCACCACAGTAGCTAGCTTAACTGCAAGATATTTGTGCAATGAACCTGCCACGTTAGCGTGTTAACAAAATGAAAATAAACTTACTTTACAGAAAGACGACCATTTGACCCTGTAGGCTTTGGCTGGCATTGCCAGTTGACCTTAGGTATTCTAAAGTAGGTCTCCAGGACGCCGCTATCCATATGGGGTGCGAAACTCGGGTGAGCAACAACACACACGTCCGTGTCATCCTCCGATTCCGTAATTTCGTCAATTAGACATTGGCACCGCTGGAATTCTCGGCAGCAGACAGACTCTTGTTCTGTGTCCATTGGCGCACAGTGAGAGCACAGGAGAGCACCACCAATCTGCCCCAGCTCGAGCCATTGTGGGCTCCTCGTCCGCAGCAGGCAGATCGCCTGAATCGGCTGTGGTGACAGCAGCTTCAGCCTTCTCCGGTTCCTCCATAACCCTCAGCTGCTCGTCGCTATACTGTTGCTCATAAAGGTAGCCAAGAAAATCCGTTTCTACTATAACTTCGTCAAAATCCAGATCCTCCATAATGCATCCGTCTGCGTATTCAGTACCTTCGTCCATATTTTCAAAATGTTTCTGCCGGTGAAATCAAACGCACTGGCACTGATCTGTGATAGGTCTGTTAGCGCATTAGGTCCAACCCCCTATGGGCGGGTTTGAAAGGGTGGGAACTAGTGCTTGTAGTCTTCACAGAAATCCACCCCCCCCCCCCCCCTTTTACACTTCCTCCTACAATGACGTAAAATGACGATTTTTGCTTCATTGTAGGAGGAAGTGAAAAAGGTAAATAGAGGATTTCTTTCGTCTCAGGGGAAAATGAAAGAGTGTTGCACGACCATTCAATAGTATGACTGGATTTCTAACAATGGAAATCTTAATGCAAATGAGTGGAGGGTCATGATACTCGGCCATGATACTGTTTTTGCAAAATCAGGAAATAATGATATCAAAATTATTTTACATACCAGTGAAATTTCAAAATTCTATATTCAAATTTCAGTACCACAGCTAAAACTACAAGCCTAATGTTAAACTTTATGGAAGACAAGTCAGTAATTTACATCGAAGAACAAATAATCAAATTGCAAGCAAAAGCACAAATAAATACAATATAACAGATACAAATGAATTAAACAGTGCCTTATATGTTATTCAGGTAGATCTAACAGTAGTTTTCAGGTACAGAAAATTAATTAAGGAAGCAAATATAAAATAACACTGCATAGTCTTCACTATACATAATTAAACATCCTTATAATCCTTACTAAAATTACACAACTAGTAACATTAAAAATACAGACAGCAGCAGCAATATTAGGCTGCTGTCACTTTAAGAGTGAATGCACAGATCTAATGTACTGATACTGAAACAAGTGAATGTAAACAGTTGAGAAAGTAAATGCATGTAACACATAACCGACTAAGTTTTCTAGGATACTCTGTATTTTTTTTACATAATTGTGTGTGAATTTGTCCACTCAAGTGCAAGAAAGATAAAAGAGGAAACGCGTGAAAGAGTGCTCAGTGTAGTATTTGCGCGCTTCTGGTGTGTGCGCACTCACACAATGCGCGAGTAACGAAATGAGCTCCGTTCCGCTTCATCTTGAATATTGTCAAGGCTTTAACTTTCGTAATGATGCAACTATCCCTAGCATCATTCATGTTTGTTCAAATTCATGTATGGGTAGAACTCATAAAAATGTTATCGGCCAACTGGTGACTTGCAATTGGCACTTGGCGAGTGTTCATTTTCTTTAAGGTTCTATTTAAAGGTGCAGTGTGTGATTATTAGCGGCATCTAGCGATGAGGTTGCGAATTGCAACCAACAGAAGTTACGGTCACCGAAAGGAAGTGATGTCGTCGTCTGAGACAGCAGCGAGTAGCCAGTTAAGCAATGACGTTTCTTTACAAAGGTAGTTAATAAATTATGTTTACTTTATTATTCAGTAAAGCGATATGTTATTACGAATATTATTGTTACTTGTTCATCATTGTGTCAGTGTTTTATTCGCTGACTTTAGCTTGCTTCCTTGCTCGAAGAACAGCAATAGTGACGAAACTGGTTTGTCCTTTTAGGGCCACTGTAAAAACATGTCGATGTAAGGGGACCCGTGTGTGTGTAGATAGACGTCTCATTCTAAGGTAATTAAAAAAATAACAGTTTACATAATATAGGTCTTTATACACCACTGAAAACATTGTTATATGAAAATGATATTGCATTTCTGTCAACAAATCATCCTGAATATTACACAATCCACCTTTAAAATGGCAAACTGTTAAAATGTAGCGTAAACCATACTAGAAGAATCAGAGGGGTTTGTGGGTAATTGAGTTGCATAAACAGTGTTGCAAGAATCAGAGGGGTTTGTGGGTAATTGTGGAGTAGCATAAACAGTTTTAGAAGAATCAGAGGGGTTTGTGGGTAATTGTGGAGTAGCATAAACAGTTTTAGAAGAATCAGAGGGGTTTGTGGGTAATTGTGAAGTAGCATAAACAGTTTTAGAAGAATCAGAGGGTATTATGGGTAACTGGGTGCTTTTGCAGTCAATGTGAAGTCTGGTGTCTTTAATCTCCTCATACAGCGGTTGAGGAACCTGAGAACAGAAAGAGGTTCCTATTTTACCGCTTTTGATGAAGGTCCTTCATTCAAACACATTCTTATCAAATATTTTTACTTTACAAACCACTTGAGTGTTTTCTGTTCCAGGTTCAGGTATTTTAGAAGCTGAATCGTGGTCTGTAAAACAAATATACTACATTGAATACAGTCATAATTAATGACAATAATAATTCACATTAATGCTAAAGATGTGAGTCTTGCATTGACTAGTTGTGACCAGCAGGGGGAAGCAAAATCTTTCTATTCACTCATTCCACAGACAACAATGTAAGTAATTCACTGGCAAACAACTGTAAACATTATTCTGGCAAATAAATGACTATGATAAACTTCTAAACTTCTGAGAACATTGTTGGCTGGTTTACCTCGAGTCTGATGCTTCTTGTAGAGAGTCACTATACATGACATGAACCCAATGATGAGCAGAAGCAGAATCACAATCACGCCGATGATCAGAGGTGAAGATGAAGGTGAAGATGAAGATGATGGTGAAGGTGAAGATGATGATGATGATGATGATGGTGAAGATGAAGATGACAAAGGTGGAGATTTTGTGCTTTCCTCTAAAAATTGAAAAAAGCATTTTCTGTGACAAACAGTTTGTACATTTTCACGCTTTAAATCTTTTAATGGAAAATTTGAATAAACTTTGATTTTTATAAACCTCAAGCTTATTGAGAACAACACGGGGCAAACATCCCGCCTCTCGTTATGATCATTCTACACCTTCAGCTTTAAATTTCATACAATACACCCAGGGATTATAGAAATATTTACATACAGTATGTCTCTAGAACAGACACTCAAAACACGGTTTTCGCTTTAAGACACTTCAGCTCATTGTTCTTGTTTAGGGGAACGTTTAGCCGTGCATGTGTTAGGGAATGTTTTGTTCCAGGTGTTTTGGTTTTGTTCTGCCTGTGCTTATCATCTGACCCAGTTTCCCAGTGTATCTGTTTAATGATTCCGTTCACCTGTACCGTTAATTATCTCATTAGTTCTTGTGTATTTATTCACCCTGTTGGGTTCTGTTCTTTGTCTGGTGTCGTACTCAGATAGCAAGCAACCATCAAAATAAAAAATAAATAAAATAAAATGTTTATGTTTCAACTTTAACCACATTGAATCAACATCACTTCTGCACCTGCAATTAATGTTGAAAAGATGTCAAAATTGATTCAATGTTACGATGTTGGTTCAACATCATGCTTGCACTCTCAGAAAATTAAAAACAACAGTTACAACTGACTTAAAGACACACAGCCTGAAATCATCTGAAGAGAAAATACATTAAATCTGTGAAGATCTCAGCAGAGGAGGATTAAACAACTCCACAAACAGCATTACCAGCTTCACTTATTACTAACCAGACTGACTTTATTTCTGTCAGACGTCTACAGAATCTCTTATGGAGAATTAACAATGTTGATGTTTTATTGAAAATGTTTGGTTACCATAATGATGATCAGTGTTTGTTTTAGTTGGGATCTTTGACTCTTGATTTTGTATGTGAGTTTGTGGTCTCTGTAACAGTGTTTACAATTGTAAAGAAAGCCAGAAACAAAGATGATCCAGTGATATAGTTTTGTCATCATAAAGTAAAATAATTCACCAATAATTGCAAGTATGATAAGGGCAATATTTACATGCAACCAAATAATCTGTTAGGAATTTGATTGACAGCTCATTCGGACTGAAATGTATTCATGTAAACACTGTAATCGATCAGACTGAGATCGATCTGAATGAGATTTCGATCGGATAGAAAGGGAAGGTTTATTCCTTTTCTAATCCGATCGAGAGAACATGTAAACACTTGATAGGACTGAAAACCGAAACTGAAAGGATTGCACATGTGCAATGATGTAGAAATAGCGTAATGACGTGTGACATGCAGAACGAGCTGTTATTCCTGTTGAATAAAGTGTCATATAAATGAGTGTCCTGTTATTCTATAGTCCTCCTTTCCCTCAGTGTCTGTGAAGTGGAGCAGGACAACACCACACCAGTCCTTTCAATTATGAAATGTTAACATTCATTGCGGGTGCAATGACAATTTTGATTCAATGTGGTCAACATTCACTCATTAACATTGATTTAACATTGTTTCGATGGTTGCTTGCTCTCTGGTGTACTTCCTATGTGGATGTTACCCTGTTATTCAAACCTGTTTTCTCTGGACTCTCTAATTAAAGCCTATTTCAGTGAATTCTATGAATACAAATGTAGTTAATGCCTAAAACAAGAAAAAAATACGGTCAGAAAATTAAAACTTAATTTAAAAGGAAAGCAAATTTTACCAATTCAAATCCTTGTGCAATAAATTGCCAAAAATAACAGCATTAGCTAGAGTCAAGTTCAAAAAGCGTCGGGGTTACTCACTTGGAAATACTTCAGTGTGGGGACCTTTTTTTTTTTCATCTGCACTCACAGAGCTCACAACACCTACAACAAACCAGCATTAAATAATATGTTGATTATGAGGTTTCAAATTGGTTTCAAAAGTTTCCTCAGATTCTTACCAGGAATCATCAGCAGAGTGAAAGTCCAGATGATCTTCATTCTTCTCTTTAAAGCCTTTCTTTTGTATCAGTTGATTCAGTTCTGTATTCAGTATTTAGTATTTCTGAAGCTCTCCGCGTTTTTCAGCATTATCTAGTGTTTCATCATGAATATGATGAGATGCTGACTTCCTCTTCCTTTCTCTTTGCATGTGTCACTGGTACAACTGAAACAGAGAGAGAGAGAGAGAGAGAGAGAGAGAGAGAGAGAGAGAGAGAGAGAGAGAGAGAGAGAGAGAGAGAGAGAGAGAGAGAGAGAGAGAGAGAGAGAGAGAGAGAGAGAGAGAGAGAGCAGTAAATATACAAACATTAGAAACACTTATTTCACTCGAATAGCTCCCAATTTACCTGCTATTTCACACAGTAGTGCCAATAAAGAACATCCCAAAAGAAATATTTAAATTGAATAGAGAAATTGCAAAAAAAAAAAAAAATTCCCATCAACAAAATAAGAACAATCTAGACTGCATAACACATAAGTGTTGACATCTAAAGTTTTGTGGATGAAGTTGAGCATGTTTTTCCACATAAGACTGTAATCAATTTTCATAAGTTCCTCTTTATTATTCTCCTGGCTTTTGAATGAAAAGAAATATTATAATAACATGAAGTAGTAAGTGAACACACTTCTCATAATTTCACTTTACTTCCCGTCTCAATTTCCCTCAATATCCACATTCTCATTCTCTATTCTAGTATTCATGAATATATGTAGTTCTGCTTAACTACAGAAAACACTCACACTTTACAGCATGCTTGATCACTATGCTAAGATGGTCAACGATTACAGCAGAATTAAATATTACATTTCTGTCATGACAACTCTTGGAGAGACTGATATGGTAATGATATGACACTGTTTTCCCAGACGATTTGGAGAATGGATGCTGTACAGATGCACAGGGTAAAGGGACATTCGACAATACAACCATATTTGTACAAATGAACATACAGTAGACAGAACGAGACAGTAAGGTTGAAGATCCGGATCCTGTCAGTTGTGAAGCTCTCATTAGTTTGTTTGTCTTTATTTTCGTTGAGTCTGTTTCCTGCTTATCATTTAATTAATCAAATATATTGAGCTGTATCCCTTTAAACAAAAGTGATACGATGACACAGTGCCTGCATTGCACATAAATAACACCTGCAATGAGTAACATGCAGCTGCAAAATGCTGTTGTATGTAATGTAAAAATGTACATAACATTAAAAATAACATAATAATTACAGACATTGTGATATTTGCTTGAGATCTTCCAAAAACGCTACCAATTCTTGTGCAATAGTTGAGACACACTTACACACCAACACTCATCTTACAAACCTCAATAATGGTGATGAATGCGACATTAGAGTATGCAACTAAACATTGAAACCCAGTTGAAAGCACAAATGCTTATTTCACTTTAGCCATTTCTCATATCCGTACAGCGAATCCTCACAGTAATAACATACAAAAGACACTTGCTGCTGCATAACACATCACGTAAAGGCTGGTTAATAGAGATGAGAAACCCCCCAAAACCACCTGAGAAAATGGTACAATAGTGTCATTTGATAATCATATTTGTCAAACCCTCTGTTCTCCTATTGTATAGTTATTTGAAACAATAGATGAATAACAAAACATGACTCTTACATGCGTGCAGCTGAAATAAGCCCGAACGCACGTTTAAAAAAATAAAATTAAATCACCCTTGGAAAATGATAAAGGTGTCATTGCTATTTAAGATTAGCTAACATTGTGATCTAAATGTTAAACATGCTGCTGCACAAAAGTACTAAGAATTGCTTAAAATTGGCTTAATTTCACATCATTTACATCTTTCAGTTTTAATGTAATTAAAAAAAATAAATGAATTTACATTAATACAACTCACAATCTGTTGAGTTGTCCGACGTAGTTTTGCTTGAATGACATATGAAACAAATCAGATCAAAAAATGCTAGAAACCACAAACAAAAGCAAGTGAAAGTAATAAAAGAGAAATGGAAGTGCGAGTCTCCAGCGGCTCCCTCTAGTGTTCAGATGATGTTCAGCACCACGGACAGCAGCTGATCTTCAGCATATGACTGAGATTCATCACAACACACAAACACATTCACTGTCTGTTCAGACAATCTTCTGTTCTCATCTGAATAACTGACCTTCAAGAGCTGCGTATGACAATGAAACACATTATTATTACAAAAATCAATAGATCACTAATGATCAGTGGTTCATCTGGACACGCTTGAGCTGCTGAGTTTGTAAGAACAAGAACATTACTTTCCAATGAGATTGTATGTTAAAATAATGACTTTATTGTTGTAAAGAACACTTATCTTTATTTGTATACAAATACATAAATTATTTAAGTATAATGAGCAAATAACAATTTGAAAATGGTCAATCACTAACATGTATTACCTGTAATGACTGGCTCATTTTTAAAGATGAACATCAGGATCATCTGCTTAATTCAGTACATGATGATGAGGATGAGGATCACAAGGTCACTCTTGTAAGATTTTAATTCTCAATGAGTTTTTAACCTGGTAAAATAAAGATGAATGAATGATGACGAAACAACAACGGAACTTCTTCACTATTAAACAGTAGCGTAAACTGTATTAGTATCAGAGGGGTTTATGGGTAGACCATATTGTGGAGTAGCATTAACTGTTTTAAAAGAATCAAAGGGGTTTGTGGGTAATTGTGGAGTAGCGTAAACAGTGTTACAAGAATCAGAGGGGTTTGTGGGTAATTGTGGAGTTGCATAAACAGTGTTAAAAGAATCAGAGGGGTTTGTGGGTAATTGTGGAGTTGCATAAACAGTGTTACAAGAATCAGAGGGGTTTGTGGGTATTTGTGGAGTAGCATAAACAGTGTTACAAGAATCAGAGGGGTTTGTGGGTAATTGTGGAGTAGCATAAACAGTGTTACAAGAATCAGAGGGGTTTGTGGGTAACTGGGCGCTTTTGCAGTCAATGTGAAGTCTGGTTTCTTGATTCTCGTACAGCGGTTGATGAACCTGAGAAAGAGAAATTATGTACGGCTTTTGATGAAAGTCATTCTTTCAAACACATTCTTATCAACGATTTAACTTTACAAACCGCTTCACTGCTTTCTGTTCCAGGTTCAGGTATTTTAGAGGCTGAATCGGGGTCTGTAAAACAAATATACTACATTAAATATAGTAATAATTACAATAATAACGCAAGGTATCAGACTTGTATAGGTTTCACAGTGCATTGACTAGTTGTGACCAGCAGGGGGAAACATCTTTCCATTCACTCATTCCACAGACAACTATGACTGTAAACATTATTCTGACAAATAAATGACTAAGACACACTTCTAAATGGGTAACAAATAACATGCAAAGCAAACTTTCCAACTAGTTGATTTCAAGACAAAACACCACATAGAAAGAATAAGAAGAACATTCTACGAAAGTTTTTTTGTCAGGGTTATGTTAGTTCTGTTTAGTTTCATTGTGCTTTGGTTTCGTTTTCCCTGTGTTCCCAGTCATTATTCGTTTCTTTATTCATTAGTTTCACACCTGTTCATAGTTCTGTTGATTGTTCCTTGTGTATTTCAACTAGATTTCTGTAAGTTCATTGTTCTGGTGTTGTCGTTGACACCAAGTGTGGTTTTTGATTCAAATGATTGCTTTTATTGCTCTGTGTTTCTTTGTTAGATTCATTATTAAAGACTGTTTTTGTTGTTTAGTTCATAGTTATATGATTTCTGAGTTACAATTTGTTACAGTACACCAAACCGAGTAAAAAAAGTAAGGATAGACATACCTGCAGTCCACCTTTTCCCCTAGAACAGGAGGAGTGTTCCCTTGAGGACCACACTAGGGATTTCCTAGATCTGACATGGCTAACTACCCTGACCGCTCACTCTGCTTCATTTATTCTTTATTTATTATATCATCAGCACAGCAAAATCCCCAGTGTTAAATTAACACTCCTCAGTGTACATATCTGTCCACACTACAGGGTGTTAAAATTAATTAATTATCTCATTAACTTTAACACTGCTTCAGACCCACTGCAGACACAGAGCCTGAGCGCACCTCGATGCCGGCCGCAGTGCTGACGCCTGATCCAAACATCGCCAAACAGCCTAAACATCCATCACGGAGGGCAGGATGTGGAGTTTGACAGCATGGAATGGAGCCGCAGCCACACAGGGTGAGCTGTGACAGGTCCCAATGCATTGATTTGAGGATGAGGTTATTTCCGTAAGTCTCCTGTCATCGCTGGTCTAGCCCAGCTCCAAGTCTCCTGCGTCTCCGCTGGTCCTATCCAGTTCCAAGTCTCCTGCGTCTCCGCTGGTCCTATCCAGTTCCAAGTCTCCTGCGTCTCCGCTGGTCCTATCCAGTTCCAAGTCTCCTGCGTCTCCGCTGGTCCTATCCAGTTCCAAGTCTCCTGCGTCTCCGCTGGTCCTATCCAGTTCCAAGTCTCCTGCGTCTCTGCTGGTCCCATCCAGCTCCTGCGTCTCCGCTGGTCCCATCCAGCTTCTGCGTCTCCTGCGTCTCCGTTGGTCCTATCCAGTTCCAAGTCTCCTGCGTCTCTGCTGGTCCCATCCAGCTCCTGCGTCTCCGCTGGTCCCATCCAGCTTCTGCGTCTCCTGCGTCTCCGTTGGTCCTATCCAGTTCCAAGTCTCCTGCGTCTCTGCTGGTCCCATCCAGCTCCAAGTCTCCTGCGTCTCCGCTGGTCCCATCCGGCTCCAAGTCTCCTCCGTTTCACCCAGCTTCCTTCTCTCGCCTTCTCTGCCAATACTAGCAACTTCCTCGGCCTTACTCCACTCTGCTGCACAGATCTGCCTCGGGTCTTCCTGTCTCATCAGGCTGCCGAGTCCATCACTCCACCTCGGTCTGTCGACCAGTCGGCTCCACCTCGACTCCTCCCTCCCTCGGCTCCACCTGGTGCCGTCGTCAATATGGCTCCACCGGGCTGTCTTTTTCTGTGCCACAGGCATCTGGGCCTTCATCTGCACTTCGTCCCACCACCCCTTCGGCTCCATGGACCTCTGCCTTCCCTATGGCTCCACCTTGGTCCTCTGTCCCACAAGATGGGCCTCAGTCTTCCAGCACCCTGGCTCCACCTCGGCTAAAATAAATAATGGAAAACAGTGACCTCCTATGTTAGGTGTAGGCAATCGTAATCATAGAGCAAACATAAGTCGTTGTTGCTGAAAACGTCTTTAGTCTGTGCAGTCGGTCAATGTTGAGGTGAATTGATGACTGGCGAAGCCCTGAATGTGTAATAATATCGCGGATGGTTTTACATTGAAGTTGGTTGAAAGCCATGAGCGTGTCATCTATACGCAAAAGGCTACTATATGCGTGGGCAGAAAACGCCGAAGAACGTGACAAAACGGCCTTATATGACGCCCTGAGATGAGAACGGGTTGTGGCTGCTCGTCACCGCGGCTCCACTTTGGCTCCGGAACCTACAGTGTCACATGATCCGTGTGTCTCCTCGGCTCCACCTGGGTCTCCTGGCTCGACCGCTGGTGATCAAACATCTGACTCCACCCTGGCTCCCCATCGGTTCCACCGTGTGTCTTCTCCATTCACCATCTCCTGCCTGGCTCCTCCCTTCTTTGTGTCTGCCGTGGTGTTTCCGTCTGTCTCCTGTTCTGCGTCCACCTCCAGAGCCCCCACCCTCCCTCCTCTGCTGGACTATACTGTCACGGAGTGAGGAAGTGCCTTCGGGAGGGAGGTGTAAGGTCAGGGTTATGTTTAGTTTAGTCAAGTTTCATTGTGTTTTGTTTTTGTTTTTCCTGTTCTCATTTTGCCTGAGTTCCATGTCATTGTTAATTTCCATAGTTTACTCATCATTTCCACACCTGTTCTTACCTCTGTTAATTCTTCCCTGTGTATTTAAAACCTGATTTCTGCCAGTTCATTATTCTACATTTACATTTACATTTATTCATTTAGCTGACGCTTTTATCCAAAGCGACTTACAATTGCTATATTTGTCAGAGGTCGCACGCCTCTGGAGCAACTAGGGGTTAAGTGTCTTGCTCAGGGACACATTGGTGTCTCACAGTGGATTCGAACCTGGGTCTCTCACACCAAAGGCATGTGTCTTATCCACTGCGCCATCACCACCCCTGTGTCGTCGTTGACACTAAGTGTGTTTTTCTTACTAATCTTCTTGTCATCTCCTGCATGTTTTGTTTAGTTTTATATTCTTGTAATTCTCCTTGCATCTTCATTGTTGTGCATGCTGGAAATGAAATGCATTACAGTTTTTCTAAAATTTCCATTAAGTTCCAAAAATGTATTTTTGAATGTTTTCTGAACGTTTAAAACATTCTGTTTTGGTATTTGAACATTAAGGAAACATTAAAATGTTATTATTCTTCAAACATTATGGGAATGCAACTTTTGAATGCTCTCAAAACAAATACAAAAATGTAAAAAAATATTAGACCAAAGTCCAACTAAAACATTACAGAAAAAAAATGCTCCATGTATAAATAAAATGTGTGTACTATTTGTTTAGAAACATTATTAAAGACCATGTGAACAAACTATCTATTTATGTTACTGGAAGAACGTTTGTTCATAACATTGAGAGAACCTTACCAGAACCTTAACATTAGAACGTTAGCTAAAGTTCTGAGAACATTCCGTTAGATGTTTACCTCGAGTCTGATGCTTCTTGTAGAGAGTCACTATACATGACATGAATCCAATGATGAGCAGAAGCAGAATCACAGTCACGCCAATGATCAAAGACAAACCTGAGAAAACAGGAGATGTAAAACACATAAAAAATCTGATTCTCTCTTAATGTTTGCAGGCAAATGTATGAAAATTAATTAATCATTAATCACCAAAATACCATTCAAGATAGATGGAGAAGCTGATGTGTAATCAGATGTTGATGGCTGGGAATTTTGTAAAATAGGTGATGATGATGATGATGATGATGATGATGATGATGATGATGATGATGATGATGATGATGATGATGATGATGATGATGATGATGATGATGATGATGATGATGACAGGGGTGGTGGAAATGTGTTTTGCTCTTAAAAACAGAACATTAGCTGTGACAAATGATGTACACACTTTCAAACGTTAAATGCTTTTGAAACACCATAAAGTTTCCTTTTAGTAAATGGTAAATCATGTTCATGAACTTTTTATATGTATTATTATATATATATTTATTATTTATTATATACTTTATATATTTATTATTTGTATAAACCTTGAGTTTTTTGAGAACGCATATGAAAACGAATAGCCTTTCATTATAATCATACTGCACCTTCAACTATAAATATCACACAATACAACTTGGGATTATGTAAATATGTATATACTGGTGCTGGTCATATAATTAGAATATCGTCAAAAAGTTGATTTATTTCAGTAATTCCATTCAAAAAGTGAAATTTGGATATTACATTCATTAATTACACACAGACTGATATATTTCAAGTGTTCATTCCTTTTAGTTTTGATGATTATAACTGACAACTAATGAAAACCCAAAATCAGTATCTAAGAAAATTAGAATATTGTGAAAAGGTTCAATACTGAAGACACCTGGTGCCACACTCTAATCAGCTAATTAACACAAAACACCTGCAAAGGCCTTTAAATGGTCTCTCAGTCTAGTTCTGTAGGCTACACAATCATGGGGAAGACTGCTGACTTGACAGCTGGCACAAGGAGGGCAAGACACAAAAGGTCATTGCTAAAGAGGCTGGCTGTTCACAGAGCTCTGTGTCCAAGCACATTAATAGAGAGGCGAAGGGAAGGAAAATATGTGGTAGAAAAAAAAGTGTACAAGCAATAGGGATAGCCGAACCCTGGAGAGGATTGTGAAACAAAACCCATTCAAAAATGTGGGGGACATTCACAAAGAGTGGACTGCAGCTGGAGTCAGTGCTTCAAGAACCACCACACACAGACGTATGCAAGACATGGGTTGCAGCTGTCGCATTAATTGTGTCAAGCCACTCTAGAACAAGACACAGTGTCAAAAGTGTCTCGCCTGGGCTAAAGACAAAAAGGACGGGACTGCTGCTGAGTGGTCCAAAGTTATGTTCTCTGATGAAAGTAAATTTTGCATTTCCTTTGGAAATCAAGGTCCCAGAGTGTGGAGGAAGAGAGGAGAGGCACAGAATTCACGTTGCTTGAAGTCCAGTGTAAAGTTTCCACAGTCAGTGATGGTTTAGGGTGCCATGTCATCTGCTGGTGTTGGTCCACTGTGTTTTCTGAGGTCCAAGGTCAACGCAGCCGTCTACCAGGAAGTTTTAGAGCACTTCATGCTTCCTGCTGCTGACCAACTTTATGGAGATGCAGATTTCATTTTCCAACAGGACTTGGCACCTGCAAACAGTGCCAAAGCTACCAGTACCTGGTTTAATTAACCCTATAGAAAATCTATGGGGTATTGTGAAGAGGAAGATGCGATACGCCAGACCCAACAATGGAGAAGAGCTGAAGGCCACTATCAGAGCAACCTGGGCTCTCATAACACCTGAGCAGTGCCACAGGCTGATCGACTCCATGCCACGCGGCATTGCTGCAGTAATTCCGGCAAAAGGAGCCCCAACTAAGTATTGAGTGCTGTACATGCTCATAGTTTTCATGTTCATACTTTTCAGTTGGCCAACATTTCTAAAAATCCTTTTTTTGTATTGGTCTTAAGTAATAGGCTATTCTAATTTTCTGAGATACTGAATTTGGGATTTTCATTAGTTGTCAGTTTTAATCATCACAATTAAATGAACCGTAACTTCAGTTGAACAGGGTAATGTAATGTTAAATATCACTGACGTCTTACAAATAACAGGCATACAACAGGTACTGTATTATGTATAACTATTCCATCCCTGTTTTTAATAGTTTTAATTCTATATTAGGAGGAAGAGTTTCTGAACTGTATGCTTGTGTTTACAGAACAGATTGTATTTATTTTGTAAATCATATTTATTATTCTGTTTGCTTACTCAAGTGTAAGCTTTAAAACAAACAAAACCACTTGTTGTTGTTTTTTTGCAGAGAAAGCATATGACAACTTTTTTCCATATAGTGCTATCTGGAATCTATAAGAGAATCGTTAAAGAATCGGATCGATAAGCAGAATCGTCAGTGGCATTGATATTGCTAAAATCTTATCAATTCCCATCCATAAACAGAACTGTTATTTCCCTGTTTATTACCGTGATGCTTGTATTGATGAGCAATTTTCCTGTTCCTTTATATTTCATTTCAGGTACACTTTTAATAAAAATAAGTACTTACCCAGTTTAACCAGCAACAACATTTCTGAATATTTATCAGTCAAAGGCAAACTCCTCTCCACAACACACCAGTATTGTCCTTCATCCTCTGTTCTCAGATCAGTGATGGTGACGGTGAAAATTCTGTCCGTCGTGTTGTCAGTCAGAGAGAATCTCTCGTCTTTATCTGGAGATCCTGATTTAACCATGATGTTTCTATTTCCAATGTAATTACACTCCCCTTTACAAAAATACTTTGAATTTGTTTCATATCCAGACTCATATGAGCATCTGATCTCAACTCTCTGTCCTCTGTATCCAGTAATTGTCTTTGAATCTCCGACAACAACAGCTGAAAACACACATATCATTATATAGAGCTGTTATGTGTGAGAAAGAGACATAAGCAGGCCAGAATAATAACTTACAAATATCATCCATATGAGTCTGATGATCATGTGATAAAGAGGAAGAACAAGAGAAGATGTCAAACTCTGTGTAAAAGAGCTGAGAGTCTCAAACTCACCTGTACAGATGCTGGAAAACAGCAGCAGGACGTCCAACATGATGAAATATGACAAGCGTTTCGCTTCAATAAAAGAACAAATTCTGTGTGACAAACGTTACTGTCGTTCTCTTCCGTACTGAGAGAATAATGTGGCATCAGCAACTGAAATATATATTTCCTTCCCTTCTGTCTCTTTAACCACATCCAGCTCTACAGGATCTTAAAAGAGCTCATTACTCTGACAAACTTAACATGGTTTGCTCATATAGTCATCTAAACAGAACACTTAGTTTCATAATATATAAATGTTTGTTTTATCAAAATAAAAACTAAGTTAAGGTTATAATTTGTATATTTTAGGTTTCAAGTTTTTTAACTTGTTCAAGTGAACAAGGCCATGCATTGACAGTGAAAGTAGCTTTTATACAAGTCGTTTCATGAGTTCACTGTCTGTTTGCAGCTGATTTCAGTCAAACGGAGTCATTTTAGATGGAGATTTGAAACAGTGACAGGAGTTTTCCAAATCTGTGTAGTATTTTACATCACCTGTAGAGGGCGCTATGTAGCGCAGCCTTCCAGTAGCTGACAATTAAGTTTCTCCGCAGAATTGGACTGGTTTAAACTTGGGTTGTTTTTTCCCCCTGCAAGTTGAAGTTCTGACACATTGCATAAATTAAGGATGGGCAACAGTGTCGCTGACCTCCAGACTTTAGCTTCAACCCTAATCAAACACACCTGAACAAACTATTCAATGTTTTCAAGATTACTAGAAGGCTCCAGGCAGGAGAGTTTTATTTATTTATTTATTTATTTATTTTTTATCAGGGTTGTTGCTAAACTCCAGAACTGACGTTACCCATCCCTGGTATAAATTATAATGTTTGTATTGGAATATTTTACCCATTTTATATTCTAACAATGATAAAAGATGAGACAATACAGTGATTTTTCATGTTAAAATTGGGTGTCTGTAAAAATATATATTTAAGGTGTGGAAGTTGCTCAATAGGAAGGACTCAATATTTTGAGTTCTGATGTTTGAGCATCTAGTTTTGCTACATAAATCTGGCAACCCTGACTCTAAAGGCGGGCGTTCAACGTGCGAGTTCGGACACTCCGGAGGTCGCCAGCCATACTAGTCACGATACTAGTCAGTTAACCTGATAATCTTAAAGCAGCTGATACACAGCACAACTTAGCTTTCACACTAAACACGGAGGAGGAGCTTTGAATGTTGCTGCTATAGCTTCGGATAGAAAAAAGAAAGAAAATATAAAGACAAGTGTGCAAATGACTGTGAAAAGCAAAGAAGAGGCAGCACAGCCACTCCTTTCAGCAAAAACAACTAGAGAAAAGTGTGTGTGTGCACGCTGTAGGGTTGCCGCCACTGGGCTATAACACTATATTAATTGATTGATACTTATACAACCTAGGGCATCCCAGTTTTTTAGGCTAGAGTCTGGTGAAAGCTCTCTGGACAGATGGCCAGTCCATCACAGGGCTCTCTCACACACACAGGCAATTTTGACTCTCCTATAAGAGAGACCTAAGAGTCTTTGGGGTAAACCCACACTGACACATGGAGAACATGCAAACTCATGCAAACCGGGACCTTCTTTCTGTGAGGCAACAGAGCTGACCAATGAGCCACCATCCTGCCTTTAATACTATATAGCTTATATATTCATAGATCTAGCCTATATGACATGGTTGTGTATGATTTGCAATAGGAGAAAGCTTATACGCTGGTCAAAACTGGGCTGACTCCCTGAATATTTTAAATATGTTTGAAAATTATTGTGAGGTTTGGAGATGCTCGTAACGTGCTCGACTCGTAATTCCTTTTACACAATGCGAGTGACCATACGAGCATCAACGATTTCCACGACAGAAGAAAAAAAAAATCGTGCCATGTGCACATGCCTTAAACAGACTAAAAAGACAGTAAGCTTTTTTTTTTTTTTTACATGCTTTATTTAACTAAATGGGGTGTACTAATTACAAAAAAAATATGTAAATGTCAATTTTTAAAAAAAAAATTATTAATCAACTTAGCAACATAAAAGCTTAACTATTAACTTTATTTATACACTTTATAAACTGTGTTTTGTAGAGAAAAGTGTGTCAAAATCTCGATTCTTTAAAGCAATGTAGATTTTCCCATACAAAAATGTAATATATGGCCATATATGTACTTATATTTTAAATAGCATGACATATATCTATACATATATTTGACTTATCTGAGAACACAATATATGCCTGCAACATATATGAACATTTATGTGTCCAAACATGTGAAGAAAATATTTGAGTTCATCCATATATGGTACCATATATATGCATATATTACAGTATAGTATTGGTTTATCGCATATATGGACAACATTAAATATAAATATGTGACATACATATTTGTTTCCCACATGTTTAATAAATGTATGTAAACATACATGAATGTGATACTGATGCATTGAAATAAGTACATATATGCGTCTTACATATATTTAACATTTATGTGCATATACGGGGAAATATATGGCACTTACATGAAAACGGCCATTTTTGCTATATTTGGAAATAAACGTTTCATGTACTGTATGTCTATGTGTTTCATATATATACATTTTGCATACATTCTCATGTAGGCAGCAGACATGGGCACTGACATTATATATGTAATTTACATATATTGACATATATTACATTTCTGTATGGGTTAGCAGATTTTGACAGTTTTTTTTTATGGCTGATCATATCGGACCCTCGTTTCTTGTGACGTTTTGCGGATGCATTTGTCAATAGCCATGTTTCCATCCACACGTTTTTATCCGAATTAAGTGATATCGAATGAAAAATGCCTTATGGAAACAGTAAAATACGATTAAATTTCATGAATATCGACTCAAATGAAATACGTTCGGTCTCATCGGATTTTATCTTGATCGATATACGGCAAATGCGATAAAAGCTGATGGAAACGTTATTCGCCGAATAAATAATGAATTGCGATTAAGTTTTAGGCCCTTTTATGGTTGCAACACGCCACAAAACATAGAAGAAGACGAGTTCATTTCCGGCCAGTATTCCCGCTCCGTTTGCGCACACATGGCGGATGTCAACAAAGACAGATGTAAGTGGACAAAGCAAAAAAATGCTTCAACCAAAGGGTTTCCGTGAAGTGTCTCTGAACCACGATCTCCCAGAACTGATGGAGCGCTGTCGTTCCCACACCACAGGCCGCCTCCGTTGTCGTCGGGCATTTACGTGCATCTGCATCATCATAGCAATGTGTTTATAGCGTCGTTGTTTTCTTATGTTAGGTTTGCTTGTTATTACGTGGCTTGGTTGAAATCTAATGTAGAATGCGGTGTGTTATTTCTTGTTAACAGACTGCGGAGCTGCTAAGTATAACACTCCGTTGCCATGGACGCAGTTCAGAGACGGAACGGACTATTTTCTTTAGCAGAAGCACTACTCGTTTTAAATCAATAAACTCCTTTTTAAGTCAATTTTTTGTGTCAAATTATTGATTTATTTGGTAGGTAGCCATGTAATAAGCAGGATAATGTATAGCGAGGCGGTTGTTACAGCGAATACAACCCCTTCAGGCTAACAACCGCCTCGCATATACATTTTCCCTTAGATATGTCGCTATCAGCTGGCACATAAGCACTATTAGCACTATTAGCACTATAAGCACTATTTTTAATGCATTTACTTTTGTACTGTACTTGTAGCGCTTTGGGTACAAGAAAAGCGCAATATAAATAAAATGTATTATTATTATTATTATTAGGCTCCGTTTTGTCTAGCAAAACTTTGTTCACAAAAGTTTGCTTGAAAGTTGTTCGATTCAGTGCGAAAATGAATGGAAACACCTTAAAATGTCTCAAATCAATTCGATATACCAATTTGATCACAAAACAGCATGTGACGTCATTACGTACAGGTTTTTATTCGCTTTAAAGCCGTTGGATGGAAACACACTTTCACCAGCTTCATTCCCATGAGGTTTTTTTTACCGAACTTCAGATAATTCGGTTGACAAGAGGATGGAAACATGGTGACTGTCACCATTCTGTGTAGTTTTGTTCATGGACTTTCAGTTTGTTTTCATTTGTCACGTGTTTCCTTGTTCTGACTCCCGCCACTCGTCTGTCTCAACAGTTAACTTACCATCATTATTAATTCATATGTGTCCGCTGTGTTTAAGTAATTATTCTCATTTGTGTTCCTTCTTAAGTTGTTCTTTCACCTGCACTCCTTGTGTGGTATTGTCAGTGTACAAGTACAATGTCTCGCATGTTGGCTGCTATTTGAATCCATTTAAATAAACCCTGTTTTATACAGGGCTCTCAAGTGTCACGCATTGAGCGTGACAGTCACTCATTTCGGTCTTTTGTCACGCTCTCCCGCCACACATTGTATTTCTCACGCTGAAAAACTATTTGTAATATATTTAATATGCCGCAGCGCCCAAAACTCTGGCCGCGTCGCTCTCACTGTGGAACCGGCAGGAATCAAGCGCGTCTCCTCTCGTGTTGTTCATCGAGCTACACAATAGCCAATCAGAAAATAGCACTATTGTATCTGGGTAAGATTTAACGTAACAACCAATGATAAAAATACATCCTAAAATGGACACAGGGTGGCAGTAATCGCGAGTAGCTTCACACGGGGGCATTTAGCGATAAGCAGAGCTAGATGAGCTCATAATCCGAGTCAATGGAGAATGAGCAACTGTGTTCCTGCGTCACTGATTTCTCTGTAATATTTAATATATTTCCAGGTCAGTTACACACCTTTTATGTGACTCCAGATGTGTATAAGCTTATATGAATTCATAGTCAATTGTGCTCCATAAGCAGAGCCGGATTATCCATAAGGGCACTTGGGCCAGTGCCCAGGGGCACTAACCATTCACAACCACTAGGGGGGCACTGCATGAGACAAGCTTTAAAAATATTTTTCGTAAATTGTTATATTATTAACTTGAAATTCTTGAAAGACCATACATAACTCATTTATGAACACTAATTTAACAACAATAATAATAATAATAATAAATTATAAATAAATAAAGATTACATGACCACTATCACTCCCCCCTCCCCAATCTGTCAGAGTTGACTTGGTCCACAACAAGTACGCGCAAATGTGTCATTTTATTTAACGGCTACAGAAAATAAATCTAAATCCAAAATGGACAGACGTCAATTGAGTGGTTTTGCAAAAAGAAAGTTAAAGAAAGACAAGGATGCTAGACGTTTAGCTACTGTAATAACTTGCAGGAGACAAATCCATTCAATGCAGTTAATTTACTCAAGGAACATCCAGCCAGCAGTACACTTGAGAACAGTCCAGGTGGAACACATGTCTACTCACAGTTTCTTCTTTGCTACTCTTAAGCCCAAAGCCAAAAAACATTAGATTGCCCCCTACAGGTTAATCTACAAAAGCTCACTCTACAACATCCCCTTCCCCCTAAGTTTACAATATAAGTATCATGTATGAACTTCATGTGACCACAATACAGTTACATTTATTTTTTTTTATTTTTTTTTACCTAATTTCATAATCTTTCAAATGACCAGGCAATTTCCTGGTTCTTTGTGACCTTCTCATAATCACAACAGGACTAACAGATTTGTCCATTTCAGTTATTATCTCAGCAGCTTGAGAAGAATCCCCAGCTGCTTCAAAGGGATCGACGTCCTCCGGAATGTCCTCAGCCCCTGTTGTCTCCGTCTCTTTAGAACCCACAGAAGCAGAGTTGTCAAAAAAGTCATAATCAGGAGATTTACCATCCATTTTCCTCCCCTGGACGTTTCACCCGCAATTCCTGTCGGCCATGAATTTGATCCACATGTCTTCGGACCACTCTCCCATCGCCCAGCATCACTTTATAAGAAAGTGGTCCAGTCACAGTCTCTATGTTCCCCGGAAACCATTTCGGTCCATAGCTAAAGTTACGAACCAGAACTGGATCTCCCACACCAAAGCTACGTTCGTGGGCCTTCTTGTCATGATGTGCTTTTTGCTTCTGTTGTTGTTTCTTAATCTTCCTAGTCAAGTCAGGATGCATAAAGTCCAGAGAACACCGCAATTTCCGTCCTTGTAACATTTCAGCTGGAGAGAGACCGGTGGTGGTCTGAGGAGTAATCCTATAGCTGAATAACACTCGGGCCAATTTAGTTGCAATCGTCCCTTCAACACATTTTTTTAACATGCCTTTAATAATTTGTACGGCCCGTTCCACTAACCCATTACTCGAAGCATGATAAGGTGCAGAAGTAACATGCTGAACTCCATTTTTGTTCAGGAACTCTTTAACTTCAGCACTAACAAAACAAGTAGCATTATCTGATACAATAAGTTCCGGTAGTCCCTGGTTACTGAAACTTTTACGCAAACATTCAATGGTGGCAGCAGATGTGGCTGAGCTCACGGGATACACGTCCATCCATTTTGAATGTGCATCAATCAAGACCAAGAACATTTTACCCATAAATGGTCCAGCATAATCCACATGCAATCTTTGCCATGGTTTTTCTGGCCAATTCCAAGGATGCAGTGGGGCTACAGCCGGAACGTTCCTATGCTCTTGGCACAGATGACATGTTTTAACCAACCTTTCAACATCTTGATCTAACTTGGGCCTCCACACTTAACTTCGGGCCATAGCTTTCATCCTGGACACTCCTGGGTGACACTGATGCAATTGTTTCAGGACTTCTGATCTACCCACACTGGGAATGATGACCCTGGCCCCCCAGAGCACACAACCATCCTGTACACTTAATTCATATTTTCTTGATGTAAAAGGGTCAAACTCTGCTCCAATTAACTCATGCCCACCACGTTGCACCATTTCTCTCACCCTGGATAATACTGGATCTTTTTGCGTCCACCCTCTCACTTGTTCTGCAGTTATCAAGGTTATGTCTGCATTCTCCAGCATCAGGACTCTTTCCTCCTGTTCAATGCCTGATTCCGTTGACACTGGTAACCGACTTAGAGCATCTGCATTTCCATGATCTTTTCCCGGCTTGTAGATGATGTTGTATTCATAAGCTCTTAGTGTCACAGCCCATCGCTGGATCCTAGGAGATGACATTTGGGGAACAGCTTTTAATTCATTAAATAAGGACAACAAGGGTTTATGGTCCGTAACTATAGTAAACTTCCGACCATACAAATACTTATGGAAGCGTTGTAAGCCGAACATGATGGCCAACCCTTCCTTGTCCAACTGCGAATAATTCCGCTCTGCTTGATTCAAAGTCCTTGACATAAATCCAATGGGTCTCTCACTACCATCCGGCATCCGGCATCTTATGCGAAAGAACTGCACCTAGGCCATAAGGAGAAGCATCACATGATAAAATCACATCCTTCTGAGGGTCATAGTGGACCAGAACTTGTACTGAGTTGATCATTTCCTTGGACTGAGCAAAAGCAGCCTCTTGTTCCTCCTCCCAGTTCCATTTTTCATCTTTTTCTTCTCTTGCTTTCATCCTCGTCGCCAAAATGTTATAACTTGCAGGAGACAAATCCATTCAATGCAGTTAATTTACTCAAGGAACATCCAGCCAGCAGTACACTTGAGAACAGTCCAGGTGGAACACATGTCTACTCACAGTTTCTTCTTTGCTACTCTTAAGCCCAAAGCCAAAAAACATTAGATTGCCCCCTACAGGTTAATCTACAAAAGCTCACTCTACAACAGCTACAATTCAAAATGTTCCAGGGATCGAACGTTTTTTTTTTTGTGAAAACATCACTAGTTTTTTGTGAGAACATCACGGGAATTGGGATCACTAGCAGCGCTGAGTTTGACGAAGCTGGAGCTAACTGCGGAGACGGTAACAAAGAAATGGACTTTGGGGATGTAGTTGACACCTTTGCTTGCGCAAATTCAAGGAAGAATCAGTTCTGCTAAACTACATACATGAAAATGTTTTACCAGATTTAGTGCTACACGTATTGTCTCTTATTTGTTCCCCACTAAATAGTGGGTTTTTTTTTCACTAAATGTTCAGATTTTATAAAATGTTTGTGCACTTGTGATTTTTCTAAATTTTACTGCTGAGTTACCCACTAATCTAGTTTATAATAGAAGTTTTGTCATAGATTATGATCATATTTTTTTGATTACTTGTTTTTCTTTATAATGAAGTTCTCTGTAGTAAGTAGATTGTGTTTAACACACAAAAGAGTGATTATCAGTTCAACACACAGAGTTATAGAAATTCGACTTGATTATTATTATTTTTTTTTTTTAACTGCGCTTGTAAAATTATTAGCTAACGCTACGGAGGCCATACTATTTTTGACTCATGGCTGAAGTTAAGTTTCTCCAGCTCTCCCCAGGTTGGCAAAAAAATGTTTTGAGGTATAGCTAGTGCCCATGGGCACCACACTGTCTTCATACGGCCCTGTCCATAAGCTAAAATCATGTCAAATGTGTAAACAGTTCAAATTGACAGTACGCAGTTGAGAAAATGGCGGTCGATGTCCGCAGATTGTTTTTATTTATTTTCTATGGCTTCGGGCATTTGTGGGTTATTTCAGCGTGTGTGGAAAACAGCTATATGTGTTAAAAGGGTAAAAAGTTAATGTGAATGTACAGCATAAGACCAGTTACGGCTGCGACCATGTTTAAGGGCGCATGTGTGTTAATATTACAATAATACAGAGTAAGTTCATAGAACTGAGTGCCAAAGTTATGAGGCAGAGATGTTTATTTTTGAAGTGTGTTCATATAGTGTAAATGTGACAAAACTTAACTGCAAATGAGAATTATCCTGTTGTATAAAGTGAACACTTATAAAATGTACATTTATTACAAAAATACTCTTTTGATAAGAGAACAAAGATGATAGATGTTAAAGAGAAAAGTGCAGATATGATGGATGATAGACCAAAAATGTGATTTAAATGGAAAATGTGTGTTTTTGGTTTCATACAAATTTTGATAAGCTAATGTTTGTAAAATATGTGAGTATAAATTCATGTGAAAACAGATCTTTCAAGAATATATTGCTTTATGTTATCCAAATGTGGATATAACCTGTGCTTAAATGCAAAGCAGACAAAAAAAATAACAGAAAACAACTCATGATTGCAGATACAAAGTTAAATTGAAGTTGAAAATAAGATAATCCGAGTCAATGGAGAATGAGCAACTGTGTTCCTGCGTCACTGATTTCTCTGTAATATTTAATATATTTCCAGAGCACTCCTAGGAGAGGATTATATATATATCTGCCAGCGGAGACCTAGCCGGGATCCGCTACACTTCTCACAATTTCACTTGAGTTGCATTAAATATTTTACATTTATTAATTTAGCAAACATGTTTAGACATGTAGGAAACACACCAGCAATTTACCAGAAGCCAATAACAGCTAAAGCAGAAATAAAACTGTGGAACTATTAACCTTAACAATACAGGGGTTCTCAGACACTGGAAAAATAACTTTCAGCATTTGACAATTAAAGTTAAATGTCAGATGCATCCAAAATACAAAGAATAAAACTCCAAAATACTCAGATAAACGTTAACCACAATACAATATACAGAAAAATATACCCCACCACATGGAATTTACAACACATTAAATAATATCAGAAATACATAAACCATCCATCGAAAATAACTACACATATATGTTAGTTAACATCTTTAACAGCAATATATTTCTTCAAATAGCATAGATGGCCAAAATAATTTTAGAAATTAAATAGATTTATTAGAGAACAGCGATAACCCTCCTTACCTTTCCACAGGGAATATATATATATATATATATATATATATATATATATATATATATATATATATATATATATATATATATATATATTCAGTCATTTGGCCAAAACTGGTTCACCTGCATTATGATTTTTATCCTGTACACAGATGAGCAATTCATCACAATGCTGGGAAGCTCTTTATTTGTTTATATTTGTTTTTATGTGTTTTTATGAGTCTGTTTCCCGCTCTGATTTTCATTTAATTAGTCAAAGCACTTCGTCTTGTATGTCACTTCAGCTGCCTGACCATAAACACAACTGTATAATTATGCAAAATACATTCAGCTGTATCCCTGTAAACCCATTTGATAAGCCGAGCCAATGCATGCATTACAAACAAATAAACAAATAATACACAAAAAACACCCGTAATGAGTATAATATAACACAAAACTTGCAAAAAACTGTAAACTTTCTCTGAACTTTATAAAAGACTAACAAATGTTGAAGAGCATCTTTAGGTAACTCCAGTGACTGATATTCGGCATCTGTTCCACAAAATTAAGCAGATGAGGGCATGATTCCTCATTTAAACACAGATCTAGCCGAAGTTTCTTCTTAAAATAAGGGACTGTTTTTATCCCATCACTGTTGCATTGTGGGTTGAACTTCCACTCCATGAAGCTGCTCTGAAACACAGTCAGTAAAAATGTCATTACGGTCTCTTTGCTGTTGAGAAGATTGTCGGATCATTTGGTTTATCTGCAGTGGAGTAGATCGTTGGATCATCTGGATTATCTGCTGTTGAATCTGGTTTATCTGCAGTGGAGTAGATCACTGGATCATCTGGATTATCTACTGTTGAATCTGGATTATCTGCAGTGGAGTAGATCGTTGGATCATCTGGATTATCTGCTGTTGAATCTGGTTTATCTGCAGTGGAGTAGATCACTGGATCATCTGGATTATCTACTGTTGAATCTGGTTTATCTGCAGTGGAGTAGATCATTGGATCATCTGGATTATCTGCTGTTGAATCTGGTTTATCTGCAGTGGAGTAGATCACTGGATCATCTGGATTATCCACTGTTGAATCTGGATTATATGCAGTGGAGTACATTCACTGGATCATCTGGATTATCCACTGTTGAATCTGGATTATATGCAGTGGAGTAGATCACTGGATCATCTGGATTATCTACTGTTGAATCTGGATTATATGCAGTGGAGTAGATCACTGGATCATCTGGATTATCTACTGTTGAATCTGGTTTATCTGCAGTGGAGTAGATCACTGGATCATCTGGATTATCTGCTGTTGAATCTGGATTATCTGCAGTGGAGTAGATCACTGGATCATCTGGATTATCTACTGTTGAATCTGGATTATCTGCAGTGGAGTAGATTGTTGGATCATCTGGATTATCTGCTGTTGAATCTGGATTATCTGCAGTGGAGTAGATAGTTGGATCATCTGGATTATCTACTGTTGAATCTGGTTTATCTGCAGTGGAGTAGATCGTTGGATCATCTGTATTATCCACTGTTGAATCTGGATTATCTGCAGTGGAGTAGATCGTTGGATCATCTGTATTATCTGCTGTTGAATCTGGATTATCTGCAGTGGAGTAGATCGTTGGATCATCTGTATTATCTGCTGTTGAATCTGGATTATATGCAGTGGAGTAGATCGTTGGATCATCTGTATTATCCACTGTTGAATCTGGATTATCTGCAGTGGAGTAGATCGTTGGATCATCTGGATTATCTGCTGTTGAATCTGGATTATCTGCAGTGGAGTAGATCGTTGGATCATCTGTATTATCCACTGTTGAATCTGGATTATCTGCAGTGGAGTAGATAGTTGGATCATCTGGATTATCTACTGTTGAATCTGGTTTATCTGCAGTGGAGTAGATCGTTGGATCATCTGTATTATCCACTGTTGAATCTGGATTATCTGCAGTGGAGTAGATCGTTGGATCATCTGTATTATCTGCTGTTGAATCTGGATTATCTGCAGTGGAGTAGATCGTTGGATCATCTGTATTATCTGCTGTTGAATCTGGATTATCTGCAGTGGAGTAGATCACTGGATCATCTGTATTATCTGCTGTTGAATCTGGATTATCTGCAGTGGAGTAGATCACTGGATCATCTGGATTATCTACTGTTGAATCTGGATTATCTGCAGTGGAGTAGATTGTTGGATCATCTGGATTATCTGCTGTTGAATCTGGATTATCTGCAGTGGAGTAGATAGTTGGATCATCTGGATAATCTACTGTTGAATCTGGTTTATCTGCAGTGGAGTAGATCGTTGGATCATCTGTATTATCCACTGTTGAATCTGGATTATCTGCAGTGGAGTAGATCACTGGATCATCTGGATTATCTGCTGTTGAATCTGGTTTATCTGCAGTGGAGTAGATCTCTGGATCATCTGGATTATCTGCTGTTGAATCTGGATTATCTGCAGTGGAGTAGATCACTGGATCATCTGGATTATCTACTGTTGAATCTGGATTATCTGCAGTGGAGTAGATTGTTGGTTCATCTGGATTATCTGCTGTTGAATCTGGATTATCTGCAGTGGAGTAGATAGTTGGATCATCTGGATTATCTACTGTTGAATCTGGTTTATCTGCAGTGGAGTAGATCGTTGGATCATCTGTATTATCCACTGTTGAATCTGGATTATCTGCAGTGGAGTAGATCGTTGGATCATCTGTATTATCTGCTGTTGAATCTGGATTATCTGCAGTGGAGTAGATCGTTGGATCATCTGTATTATCTGCTGTTGAATCTCGATTATATGCAGTGGAGTAGATCGTTGGATCATCTGGATTATCTGCTGTTGAATCTGGATTATCTGCAGTGGAGTAGATCGTTGGATCATCTGTATTATCCACTGTTGAATCTGGATTATATGCAGTGGAGTATATCGTTGGATCATCTGTATTATCTGCTGTTGAATCTGGATTATATGCAGTGGAGTATATCGTTGGATCATCTGTATTATCTGCTGTTGAATCTGGATTATCTGCAGTGGAGTAGATCGTTGGATCATCTGTATTATCTGCTGTTGAATCTGGATTATCTGCAGTGGAGTAGATCGTTGGATCATCTGTATTATCTGCTGTTGAATCTGGATTATCTGCAGTGGAGTAGATCGTTGGATCATCTGTATTATCTGCTGTTGAATCTGGATTATCTGCAGTGGAGTAGATCGTTGGATCATCTGTATTATCCACTGTTGAATCTGGATTATATGCAGTGGAGTAGATCGTTGGATCATCTGTATTATCCACTGTTGAATCTGGATTATCTGCAGTGGAGTAGATCACTGGATCATCTGTATTATCTGCTGTTGAATCTGGATTATCTGCAGTGGAGTAGATAGTTGGATTATCTGTATTATCCACTGTTGAATCTGGATTATATGCAGTGGAGTAGATTGTTGGATCATCTGGACTTCCTGCAGTAGTGTAGATGGTGTCTCTGTTTTTGCACTGGAACTCGCTGATTTCCTGATAATTATGGTCACTCCAGTCACTGTCCTGCAAAATAACTCATGTTATCTTACAAACACTTACACATTTGAACATTGAACCATTATGTGTTATCACTAGCAGATGCTGTACATGTTGAGTTTCAGATACTGGTGAGCAGGAGAGAGATGTTCAGAGTCAGCAGCACCAAAACAATGAGCAACAGTCAGCTTTTACCAGCACTGACATTACAGCTGGTGTTTTTAAGAGCTCACAGATATAAGATCATCATCATCATCACCATCTTCATCACCAGAAACACTCACCTCTGCAGTGATTTCTGTTCTTGTATTAAAAAGCAAAAGCCCGACAGAGACTGTCAAAACATGAGGAGAAATATAGTTATATTCAAACAGCAAACATTAGAAAGAGACATGTGTGTGTACCTGTGTCTTTAGATAAACTCTGTACCCGCATTACCATTACCCTTCCAATTGCATAAATTGAAATTGCAAATTGAAAATATGCCCAATGGAAACACGTCAATTTCGCAAAAACTCCCATTTATCGCAAAAAAGTTTTTACGCTCGCATGAGGTGTTTTTTCAGGCAATTCAAAAAAGAAATATTTCGCAAAACTGCAATGGAAACAGTTTTTGGACATTTACAGTCACCTGGCGTAGATGACGCGGTGTGTTTGGACAGAATAAGAGACAGAGGAAAGGAAAAAAATATGTTTTAGTCGCATAAAATCGGTTAATGGAAACGCCGTCATTTCGCAATAGTTTTTTGTCGACATTTAGAAAAAAAATCACAAAAGTTTTGCACAACTATGTAATGGAAACGCATCTAATGACTGACTGTCAACATCTTTTCCACAAGGTCAACCAGATGAAGACATGATTCCTTCATTCAAACCCTGATTTAGACAAAGTTTCTTCAAAAACTCGTTTTCACCAAAGTGAATGATAACGTTAGTTTTCACTGCTCACATAGTATTTATAACTAGCTGTATAAAGCAATAGATTTGTAAGGAAAATTTAGAGAGCAACTGTAAGGAAATGTGTGTGTGTTTAGTTTCCAGAGAAACGTGCATGTAAATCTGACCGTGCTGGGGAAGTCCCGATTGTGTAACTCTTGGAGATTTCTTGCTTCTCTTCCTATAGAACATCATCAGGACCATGAGGAAAATAATCATGAAGACTAACCCAACACAGATATAGATGACAGACCCTGGATGAGAGTGATGACCTGTAACACATTTAATGTCCTTTAAACTGATATATACATGCGTCACACTCAAATATTCAAGAAATAAGAGACATAAGAGCGGCAGACAGATGAACTAACCAGCTAAAACGAGATGGTCTGTGTGTTTCATGCTGGTGGATTGTAAATTCAGTTCTGTTGTACTGAAATTTGATGATGTTGTGTTTGTAAAGGAGCGGATAGTTGAAACCTCAGTGGGCTTACTATCTGATTGATGACAGGAAAAAATCAACTTAAAGTCATTGATCCTAATACACTGACACTGAATTCATCTTAAATATAAATATTAATGTGTTCTATTGTCTTCTGTAGAGCTGCTTTATAGCTGAAAATGAAGTGATTTTATAATTTATTAATTTGCAACAATGAAACTGTTATGTCCCTGTTTATTAATGTGAAGATGCTTTGAAAAAAAATGTTGTGGCCTTATTTTATTTGATGGCATATTGTCCTGTTCCTTTGTAGTTATTTTCTACTACAGGTATAAATGTAATCACTTACCATGTTTAACCAGCAACATAATCTCTGAATATTTATCAGTCAAAGGCAAACTCCTCTCCACAACACACCAGTATTGTCCTTCATCCTCTGTTCTCAGATCAGTGATGGTGACGGTGAAAACTCTGGCCGTCGTGTCGTCAGTCAGAGAGAATCTCTTGTGTTTATCTGGAGATCCTGATTTAACCATGATGTTTTTATTTCCTCCATAGTTACACTCCCCTTTACAAAAATACTTTGAATATGTTTCATATCCAGATTTATATGAGCATCTGATCTCAACTCTCTGTCCTCTGTATCCAGTAATTGTCTGTGAAGCTCCGACAACAACAGCTGAAAACACACATATCATTATATAGAGCTGTTATGTGTGAGAAAGAGACATAAGCAGGCCAGAATAATAACTTACAAATATCATCCATATGAGTCTGATGATCATGTGATAAAGAGGAAGAACAAGAGAAGATGTCAAACTCTGTGTAAAAGAGCTGAGAGTCTCAAACTCACCTGTACAGATGCTGGAAAACAGCAGCAGGACGTCCAACATGATGAAATATGACAAGCGTTTCGCTTCAATAAAAGAACAAATTCTGTGTGACAAACGTTACTGTCGTTCTCTTCCGTACTGAGAGAATAATGTGCGTCAGTAACTAATATTAACATTTCCTTCCCCTTCTGTATCTCTAACCACATCCAGCTCTACAAGACATCTTAAAAGAGCTCATTACTCTGACAAACAGCACATGCTTTGCTAATAAACTGATATAAACAGCACAATACTTAGTTTTATTATATGACTGTCATTTTTTTTAATCAAAATCAAAACTAAGATAAGGTTATTATTTGCAGACCTATATGTTTAGGTTTCGTAACTGGTGTCAGTTTTTTTTTTAGTTTTAATCCTAATTCTTACCTTCACTAGTTCATTTTAAAAGGTGGCCAAATAATCTTTAAAAGTAGGGTACAAACAGACAATTCTCTTGTAAATTTGAAATCTTAATTTAACAAGCAAACTGTGGTTCAGAATAGTTTTATATGGAGTAAAACATCACATAACACCACAGGACAGGTCATGCATACATTTATAAGAGGCTTGTCACGAGTTCACCCTCTCTTTGCTGCTGATTTCAGTCAAACTGAGTCGTTTAGATGGAGATGCGCTACACAAGATGACAGGAGTGTGTGTATCTCTGCGTAGTGTTTCACATCACCTGTAGAGGGCTCGATGTCGCACAGCTCACGCACTCAGGAGGGTTTCCCGCAGATTTGGGACTGTTGCCACTGGTTGAAGGTTTGACATTATATAAATTATATTTGACTGAAATCCTTGTATTGAAATATTTTACCCATTTACCAACAATAAAACTGTTATCTATACAAGAGTGACTGTAAATATCTCTTTAAGGTATAGGAGTGTCATATTTTGAGTGCTGATGATTGTCCTGGAGAGGAGAAGAGGATAAACAGGGGAAAAAGATGGGAATTTACCTTCCAAATCATTTTTGCATTTTTATATATATATATTTTTAGTAACATTTTAACAAATTTTAAAGTTTATTGTGATTTTATGTGCTGCCGTTACGTATATCAGGTTTGTCCCGCTTTCTTGTGTTGCTTCAGGAGACTTTATATTGGCATAATAATCACCGGCTGTATCTGTTCTGCTCCTGAGTCTATGGCAGCCAATAGAACCGTTCATATGAAAGTTATAAAATGTGGCACACAGATAGAGGACGATCTGAACATTAACCACATGTGGAACCGCTTACTCAAACCCTTCAGTGCCACTAACAGCTCAAAGTTGTGCTTATGTTTATGCTAATAGCATTGAAATATAAGGGCTAGAAACACAATTATGTTATGAAAAAGATATTTTGAGTTTTCTAAAACTTTTTCTTTTAAGTTATATTTGTGGCCATTTTACGGCTTTATTGGTCATGAAAGTATATGTCAGACAGGACAGTATGGGCTGGAGAGAGAGGAACGAGATCAGAAAAGGATATCGTTTCCGACAATCCTACTTTTCCAATTTTTAAAGACAATTAGCCCAGATCGTCTTCAGACCGTGCTGGAAAAAAAGTTATTAAAAACTTTTGATAGACCAGACCGTGCTTGTATGATTCTTCAACAAATTTGATGGCGAGTTAGCCAAAGTGAATGTGAGGTTGTATCTCTGCAACACTTTGGAATATTGAGACAAAACTTGGCACACTTAATAGCCATCACACCCTAAGGGTTCGTGAGGAATTTCAGCACAGCGCCACCTAGTGTTGACAAATAATGAAACATTTATATTTTTGTCTATAACTTCAGAATAGTTTGACCAATAATTAGACTGATCTCTTTACATTCACTGTGTGGCATATCGAGTTGAATGAAACCCAATTTTCTCTTGTCGGCCAATACAATTTTTGTAGAAATATGCTGTATTTTATGAATGCAACAGCATATGGTTGTGAAACATGATATGTGTCATTAGCACTGAGGAGCCTAATAAGATTGGGATTATCACCACCGAATGGTAAAAAGAAGATACATTTTACAAATATACTTGTAACCTTTGTGAATCTGGTTTGATGCCATAAATCTTACCTTTTTGTGTTCTTTTGGTCTTACAGACTCTAACGATAAACAGTTTTACAACACAATACACCATTAGCCTTTTATTCTGCACACCATTTTAAGCATTGCAAACTCCTGCTAACACAATTTCACACAGATCATCATCAAATTATGCAGGTAAATAAGTTGTTAAAAACTTTTTAATATCTTAAACTGGTTTCACATAGCTCATTGTCATATTACATATGGCTTACATATAGCTACTCATTTTTCACTGCTTGTATGAATGTTATTATTTTATTTTATTTTTTTACATTTTTATTGGTTTTATTAAACTGTAGAAGATGTGGTCTAATTACAAAGAACACTGAATTTTATGTAATTTTTCATTTGTTCCCTTTTTTAATTGTTAGTAATTTCCTTTTGAGTATTATTAAGAGGTGTCAATTCCAGGGGTCAGAAAGTAAATGTCCTGCCATATGTTTATTCCACCCATTAACTCAGTCAGCCGATTTCACTAATTAGTTCTGTCTCCTGGCTGAAAAACTGTGCAAATCCAGGTGATTGGAACAAAATACTGAGGAGGAATTTTACTTTCTGAACCTTGACTTGACACCTCTGATAATATTACATACGGAAGAATACTGACAAAAATGTGTTTTGTACAGAAAAGTGAGTCAAAAAATGTATCTGGACTTTTTCATTTATCATTGATCACTGAATATATCGGACCCTGGTTTGTTGTGCTGTTTTGTGGATGTGTTGCTGTTACGTAGATCAGTTCTGTCCCGCTGTCCTGTGTTGCTTCAGGAGACTTTACACTGGCATAATAATCACCGGTTGCATCTGTCATCTGATTGGTCGAGTGGATGTGACTGGGGTTTGAATCAGGCTGCTGATTGGTTACTGTGGTGTAAACAGTAGAGACTTTTGGGCAGGTATTGAGGTGTGATGCAGGCGTCTGATTGGATGAAGATACAGGCATCGGATTGGATGAAGATGTGTTGGCCATGGCAACATCTGTGTTTTGAATCTCCTCATATACGTGATAAGTCTGAAAAACAGTACATACATCAATAATTTAATAGTTTATGTAACGGAGGCCAGCTACTAGTTGCTGTGCGAGTAAACCTCACTCCTCTGATCCCAATAGGCGCTCTAGTGACAGATGCTGGAGGCTGCAGTCTTTAGCCTCCTTGTTAGAGCGCCTGACTCTCATGCCGTAGACCCGGGTTCGAGGACCCGCGTGGAGGGGTTACATTTACATAGATTAAACTCTCTCTTGATCAATAAACAATCATTTAACATGTATGTTTGATCTTCTGCAGGTAAAGATTTAAACACCCACCTCAGTATTGTGCTGCACATTTTGCTGAAATAAAGCTGCATAAACCAGAGAAAAGTCAATTCACACACAAAAAACAAGAATATAATAATACAAATACTCACAAATCAACTGTTACCTGTCCCAGATTTCCTCTTTTTCCAGATGATGAAGCTTCCACAACACAGAGTCAGAACCAGCAGAACCGAACCCAGACCGCCAGCAACAGAAGCCAGATCTGAACGCACCGCTAAACACATGATATTTGCATGATAAAACACATACTGATTCTGATTAAACTGTTAAATAAAGAATAACATTCTAATAACTAATATAAATTCCTTTGATTATTGCACTATTAGGAATAATATTGGAAATATACAGTTGTTATATTGTGTACGTGAAGTGAAACTGCAATGGTAAACCTCAACTTTTCAGGAGGAAACACTCTTTACGGTTGATGTCAAACCAAATTAACCACATGAAATATGATGTGTGCATCATTTTATGTTTATAAAGTAGATCAAATGTGTCTCCACAAATGTTCAGAGCAATTTCCTTTCAAAGAGTGATAATGTGATAAGAGAGTTGCATTGTGGGTAGTGTAGTTTGTGTGCTTACGAATGTTAGGCTGATAGAGTTGAACTGTAGTATTTCCTGTTGTTGTTCTTGTTGTTTCAGTTTCTGTTTGATGAGTCACTGACAGAGAGAAACACCAGTGATTGTGAATGTGACGAACATGCAGTAATATAATAACAAATAATAATAATAGACAAACACACACATAACACTGTTTGCTTTTGCTGCATATGAACACATGTTGTGTTCTGTTCATATCACTGATTACTGATAATCACATTATATTAGTGCTCATTTAAGACGTTTTATTATCTGAAACAATACAGTGTCACTTTGGATAAAAGTTTCTGTCAATAAATGCATAAACATCCCACATAAAAAAAATCCTTCGCTCATGTCACAATGATTTTCGTCAGAAAAACTGTCTTAGAAACTGCAGAACAAAGAAAGTGCTAAAGAAAACACTGTTTGTAAAATGATGCTGTAAGACTGGAAAAACTGGAAAGGACTTTAAGAGAGGGCCACTCTCTGAGAAAACAAAGGAAATTAACATTTGAACTCCCCCTCATGCACTATTGAGACGAAGGTCTTACCTCCCTCATCCTAATCTACATTTCTCTCCCCCATTCTTCATCCTGGCAGAGATCTCCCAAACTCACACAAGAATCTAAATGGTTTAATGTGAACGATTATCATCGAGTTTTAGACATGTTTGGTATTATTTGAAATGTCTCGGTGCGACTGGTACAAATGTCTCATTCCCAAAGAAGTAAATCAAAAGGTAATAAAGTTCTTAGGAAGTTTAGAAATATCTTCCACACTGGAGGGTGTGTCTTTGAGTTAACACCTTCGACCATCTGACTGAATGCTAATTTTAGATTTGAAATGGGGTCTGAGTATATAATGAAACGCAGCGAGAGCTCGTCTTGTCTTTATCTGAGATCGGCCCGTGAGGCTGAGAGTTGCGAGACTCTCAGCCTCACGCATTTCTTGTCGGGTAAACTTTTTCCTCTTTGTTCTAGAGCCTTTGATGTTTTGCATTGATTATCCTTGAATTGATTATGAAATTATAATGATACATTTACCTGATATATTAAATTGTGAAATTTGATTATTCTAATTGACTTTGACATTATTTTCATTCAAGAGTTTAAAAGAATAGTAAAACATTCACTCACATTTAATGATGCACAGATATCATTAAAGCCTTTTCATTTATGGAGTCAGATGAAATAACGAGAAAATACATATGAGAAAATGTATTGCATTTAACCAAAAAAACTTTGCCGCGAGAAAAGACAGTAACACGCAAAGACCTTCACCACTAATTCGAATGCCGCCATTGGATCGAGTTAGACGGCCTTACAATGCGTCAAACACTCAGTTGTTGTACATGATTGATTCATGTGTTGAGGAAAATCACAACCTCTAAATGTTCAGTGTGATGCAATTTTGGTTTATTTTTCACAGAAGTTGAAGCTTTGATGAATATCATGAATGCATCATTAAAATTGTGTATAGAAGCTTTATCTCTGTATTCAGTATAATCACAGTAACTTTTTATTAACAATATTTTCATCAAAACACATGAGTGCATATGTCAGCAATTGCAGTGTGTGTGTGTGTGTGTGTGTGTGTGTGTGTGTGTGTGTGTGTGTGTGTGTGTGTGTGTGTGTGTGTGTGTGTGTGTGTGTGTGTGTGTGTGTGTGTGTGTGTGTGTGTGTGTGTGTGTGTGTGTGTGTGTGTGTGTACCTGTGCTGGTGTGTTCAGTGCTGCTGTTTGTATATGGACTGACGCTGGATGTTGAGATCTGGACACGTGTTGTTGTCTCTGGAGCTGAGAAATGAAGAAGAGCCGTCACACCATAACACATATATTTAGATTAGATAGTGTAGGATTACAAATTGTATTCAAAAGTTTAATTTAGATTTCAAATACAATAGTATTTTATATTGAGAAAGTTTATAAATGATGAGACCAGGAAATCTCTGCAAACGGTAGGGGTTCCCAGCAGGATATTCCTGACTGTCCCATCTCAGTACGAGAAGGCTAGGCTTTTCCTGTTCTCGTTGTTTTACCGGGTGAAGACTCATGCTGAGCAAGTTTGAACACCTGCTATTTTATTACTGAGACCGTTTGTCTTGGAGTTCTCATCTCAGTACGAGAAGTCTATGCCTTTCCTGTTCTCGTGTCTCATGCTGAGCAGTTTCCACAATCTGTATACCTTATTTACATTTGCTTTGTTTCAGAGAAGTCTTCACCTATATGTAATCCCTCCCCCTTGAAATGTATATAAACTACAATGTAAAGTTCCCTTAGTTAGACGATGTTGGAATGACTGCAGCTACCGACAAGCAATAAAGAACTTCTGCTTGGAAAACTTCCACCGTCTCCTGGTCTGAGCTTCTAACTTTTCTACAAAGAAAAAGATCACTACAATAGCTTTTTTAGTGTCATTCAATTGTACATTTAGCGTGCACATATGAACAAAATTCGGTTCCACCAGCTCATAAAATATAAAAAATATAATAAAAAATGCTACAACGTGCATTAAAATATAACAATAAAAAGAGTTTGACAGCGGCATATAAATAATGATATTGACTGAGTACTTGCTCGTCTGAATGAGGAAAACTTTTTCTCACAGGAGTGTTGTTTAGTGCCTTAATACTGTCCCAAATATGTGTTGAGTTCGTTGAGAAAGTGTGAGTCTGTATACCCTGCCAGATGCGCTTGGTGTTCGTAGGGTCGCAGAAGATACCCTGTATGTTCTGGCTATGGGCATGTATTAAAGTTCAGGTTGGCTCTCGCTGTTCTGAGCGACACCATGCCATCAGCTTTGAGTTTGAACGCATCATTTCATGTCTTTAGCATTGCATGTACCTCGCGCAGTCATCCAGGGCTTCTGATTGGCTCATGTGGTGATGTTCTTAGTGACACATCCTCCATGCACTACCTGATATATGCGGACACAGGCGCAGCATAGGGGGGAGTGGGGTAAGATGAGCCATTTTTTACTTATGTGGTCCAATATAAGTGAAAATTAGGCAGAAGTACAATGAAAGTATCTAATGTCATTTCAGGATGTTTCCTATCATTCGAAACGATCAGAATACATCTTTGATAAAGGGTTCTAAAAATATGGCTTCTTAAAAGTGTTCCTGTGGCTCAATTTGCCCCAGGTTAGCGGTAAGTTGATCCGAGTCAGTGGGTAAGTTGCACCATCTAGGTGTAAACTGACCTTCTAACTGAATCTGAATCAAACCCATATGAAATTAAGATAATTTACCTATTTTAAAACTACTTCAATAATCAAATGTCCTTTTACAAAAAAAAAAAAAAACTGATTTAGAATTAATTAATAAATTGTACTATTTTTTATTAATAATTATTATACTAATAAACATTTAAGTTTAAAGGGTTTTGGCATTGTAGTTTTTCTGCAATGTTGAACATTTTAAGATATTAGGGACTACAGGTGGAGATTAAGGCCTAGATTTGCCCTTCGTCTACCCCTTCCCCTTGACCCTTGAAACAGAGTGGCAAGGCGTAGGGGTGAAAATATTCCCCTAAGAAATGGGACACCACTACTACACCGTTACACGTCATTATACGTCGTAGCGCTTACGTCACAGGAGATGCGCCGATGTTTATCACAAACTGCCAAGATGCCGTCGACAGCTGCAGTCATCTCAGTTGCGTGGGTTACAGCTATTTTTTTTAATGTGTCTTGTGACGTAAATTTGCTGGTGGATCAGTTTATGGTAACGTTATATATGATGGCTGCAAAATGGACTTATTTGGACTTAAAGAAACGTTGCTCGCTGTCAGACTGGTTGATCTGATCATGTTGCAAAAAGCACGAAACTGTAAACACTGTTCGTTTATATCATGTTCACATATAACCACAAGAAAACAATGCGTTCATAGCAGATGTACGGTAAAATATAAGCCAATTCCATTACGCGATTACATTCACCAGTTATCAGACATGTAAATATGTTGCGGGACTATCGTTAGCAAACTATAGCGATTTTGGCGATTTTTTTTTTACAAACATTTCTTTGAAGAAACTGACCGTAAATATGAACACAAGATTGAATGTAAAGTAAAGCAAATCATTATTTGTTGTTAAAATACTTATTAAAGCTCAAAATGCGTACATTTATGGGTCTTGTCTTTTGCTTGGGCAGCCATTTTGTGTCTGTAGCCGGTGTATGCAGTGACACTTCTCATACCCCTTCGTTTGAAGTGTGGTCCCGAAAAATCTTCGTTTGAAGGGCTATCTGGCCCTTCCCCTTAGCCCTCCCCCTCCAACCAAAAGAGAATCGGGACAGCCCTACCCCTTCACGTGCACGTGCAAAACAGAGGGGAAGGGGAAAGTGAAGAGGTAAGGGGTAGAATTGGGATTGGCCCTAAGCATCTTCTGGTTCTTATCAGAAAAGGATTTGGTGTACTTGTACATCGTTCCTATCAAATAAACTCCATCAAATAAACCTATCAAATTTATTTTTAATGATAAACTAAAGCAGTTGTGTAACATTACATTGGAATTATACCAGTTTATACTTCAGAGTATTAGCATCACAGAGAGACATGGAGCCGATGTGGGGGCGGTGGACTGCCTCAAATGCCTTCTTGGTATTAGTGTTGGCTAGATCCAATCTATTTATGCCCCCATAGCAAAATCCACATACTGATGGGAATGAGGGAGAACTGTCTTCATGTTATCCTGGTTAACGTCCCCTGTCACAATGAAAACACCCTCCAGATGTTCTTTTGCAGATCACTGATGGAGTGGTCGACCACATTCAGCACCTCCTTAGTGTTTTTCACTGGGTGGGATGTAAACTGCTGTAATGAAGATAGATGTATATTCTCTGGACAGAGAGAATAGTCTGCATTTTATAGTCAAAAACTCTATGTCCGAAAAGCAATGACTTGAGACCACTGGGTAGAGTTGGGTACTGAACTCTGTACTTTTAATGGCACCGACCATATTACGCCAGTACTACCGAGTACTGATTCACATTAAATCAATCAGTGTCAAATTTCGGTTCCTGAAAATGCATCTGGACGCGAGAGTAAGACTATTCAATTACGAATCCTGCATGTTCTGTGTGTCTCTGTGTGAATGAATTTCATATTAAAGATCAATTAAATTTATGTTTTATGTCTTCATTTGATTAGAAGAAAATTCACAACACAGAATTTGTGGAAAACAAAACATTTCATAGAAATTATTTATTTTTATTACTAAAATGTACAGATACACATACAGTACACACACATTGACCCCCCTTGGCGGACTGGCATCTCGAGAAGGGCCCATGATGGCGGCTCACCGCGCCGGACTGACGGGCCTGGTGGCCCGCGAATGGGGAGCAGTTGTAATTTGGAACGACTAGTCGGGAGGTCGGGGTTGCGCCTTTCTTGATGGGAGCAGTTCGCGGCAGATCACCGGTGGCAGACTGAGAGGGCCCCAGCTCGAGGTCTTCGGACTCTACCCCTTGACGGCGGAGTGACAATTCTGATCTATGCGTACTGGATGGAAAAGAGGATACACGGAAAAGACCGGGAGATTTCTCGCTGCGTCCGTTGTGAGACCAAAAGCAGGACGGAAAGAGAGCGACCCCAGGTGGACGACCCAGTGGGTTTTAATCAATGAGGGTTTGGTGGGCTTTTTTAATGTGGAACCGGTTGGTCCTGATATAGCTTTGGAAAGCATCTGAGGACCATCTCCCAAGAGCTTGGATCTACTGTTGGGAAGTTGCTGCCCCGATACGGAAAGAGTGACTTGAGAAATTATTGTGCTGCTAAACTGTCAAAGAATTGAGGCGAGACTGCTGAATATACATATATATATATATATATACACATCTTATCGTTGATTGCTGAGTACTCTCCTCTCAGTTAATTATCTGTGTGTGCTCCTCCCGAACTTTGTTAATAAAACGTAATTTGTTGGGTATCAGCACCGAATTCCAGGCACAGTACCTAAACCTCCCACTGTGCCATTGTTACACCAGCTTTTGTTTGTGTAGATGCACACACCGCCACCTCGAGATTTACCACTGAGAGCACAGCTCCTGTCTGGTCTGAGTATTGTTAGCCTCTCCATACTCACGGCATCGTCTGGAATGGATGAGTTGAGCCATGTTTCCATCACAATTATGGCACAGCATTCTCTCATCTACCGTTTAGTTGTTAGGTCCAGCTTCAGGTAGTCCAATTTGTTCTCCACGGAGCGGACATTAGCGAGCAGAATGGATGGCGTTCTGCATGGGTTACCCTTTAGCTTAGCTTTTAACCCTCCCCGACTGCCGCGCTTGTGGGAGACTCCGCCGGTTCATGGGCCGCTGGGTCAAGAGAGCGTTGCAGTCTGAGTCTACGCAGAGTGTCCAGAGTAATCGTGTCTACAGTCCCTAAACTGATAAATTTATGCCATTCTAGCATAATTAGTTTAGTGCTGCTACACTGCATATAATCTGCTGAACTAACTTATCTAATTGGCTTATTTTCTGTTCAATGTCCGGTGCTATCGGGAGCCAGTGTAGCCGCAGCCGAGCAGGGTGCCGCCATTTTGTCATCCAATATTCATATAACAATAAACATGAATGATGAAGCACATAGAATATAATCAAACTAACATTTAAAATAAGTTAAGTTCTGAAAAGTTATATAACTTCACATTAAAGGGTTAGTTCACCCAAAAATGAAAATGATGTCATTAATGACTCACCCTCATGTCGCTCCAAGCCCGTAAGACCTCCGTTCATCTTCAGAACACAGTTTAAGATATTTTAGATTTAGTCCGAGAGCTTTCTGTCCCTCCATTGAAAATGTATGTACGGTATACTGTCCTTGTCCAGAAAGGAAATAAAGACATCATCAAAGTAGTCCATGTGACATCAGTGGGTTAGTTAGAATGTTTTGAAGCATCAGAAATACATTTTGGTCCAAAAATAACAAAAACTACGACTTTATTCAGCATTGTATTCTCTTCTGGTTCTGTTGTGGATCCGCGTTAAGTGACGCTGCTGACGTGTGTCTGGTGCGCCCGAGCTTCGTTTACAGTCTGAGGGAGACGCACGCTGGAAACAAAACAATCTTCACAAACATGTCTAAGGATTTCCACACAGAGGAAGACTTGCATATTTTTGCCCAGCCATATTTATTTGAACCCGAATACACCAGATACACGTCAGCAGCGTCTTACGTCAGCAGCGTCACTGAACGCGGATCCCCAACAGAACCAGAAGAGAATACAATGCTGAATAAAGTCGTAGTTTTTGTTATTTTTGGACCAAAATGTATTTCTGATGCTTCAAAACATTCTAACTAACCCACTGAGGTCACATGGACTACTTTGATGATGTCTTTATTTACTTTCTGGACAAGGACAGTATACCGTACATACATTTTCAATGGAGGGACAGAAAACTCTCGGACTAAATCTAAAATATCTTAAACTGTGTTCTGAAGATGAACGGAGGTCTTACGGGCTTGGAGCGACATGAGGGTGAGTCATTAATGACATCATTTTCATTTTTGGGTGAACTAACCCTTTAACAATATTTTCATCAAAACAGATGAGTGCAGATGTCAGCGGGTGCAGTGTGTGTGTGTGTGTGTGTGTGTGTGTACCTGTGCTGGTGTGTTCAGTGCTGCTGTTTGTATATGGACTAATGCTGGATGTTGAGATCTGGACACTTGTCGTTGTCTCAGGAGCTGAGAAATGAAGAAGAGCTATCAAGCCATTCAAATTAAACAAATATATTAATAAAACAATTATTAACTACAGCATGAAGCATAAGGATGATGCAGATTGTTGTTTAATAATGAATATCAAGCACCTCTGGTCACATTTAGCTGGATGTGTTGGTAGTGTTCAGCTCCAGCTCCACAGCCGTACGGTCCAGCATCTTCCATCTTCAGGATACTGATGGTCACTTTAAATGATCTGTTCTTATGATTGTCCTTCAGTGAGAATCTGTCTCTGATATATACAGTCTTTTTTCCATCAGATTGTAGTATGAGGACCTTCTTTTTGAAAGGTCCTTTGTAGAAGTATTTGTAATATTCTTTATATCTTTCAGGATAAGGGCACGTAATGTTCACTCGTCCTCCCTCTGTTCCTCTCACTGTAATGTCCACAGACAGTGAACTGCTCACTACACACACACACACACACACACACACACACACACACACACACACACACACACACACACACACACACACACACACACACACACACACACACACACACACACACACACACACACACACACACACACACACACACACACACACACACACACACACACACACACACACACACACACACACACACACACACACACACACACACACACACACACACACACACACACACACACACACACACACACACACACACACACACACACACACACACACACACACACACACACACACACACACACACACACACACACACAACATACACCATAATATTAGATAATAAACACTTCTAGTAGAGATCTTCAGCTCTTACCCGTCAGCAGAAACACACAAACTATCAGTGGAAACTTCATTTCTTCATCAGTTCAGTTCAGAAAATCAGTCTGAAACTCTCAGTAGTTCCTCACACGACTCTCTGAAACTCAAACAGCAATAATACTGCTCTCATCTATCAGCGGAGAGTAAAATAATACGCTTGTTGCTCGTCTCACATGTTGAGAGTCAAACTCATACTATTCACTGACTGTGTCTGGTGATAGATGTGAAAACGCCTCTCAGTTGACCAGGAAATTAGTTGAATTCACGAATCACAACTTGTTTCCTGTCCTCTCTGTTTCTGTTCTGTCTTTAACATGTTTCAATGCCTTCTGTTGTTCTTTTATACTACTAAATTACATTGTTTTTTGATGCAGTGAGATCCCGTCAGACAGAGAAGTGATGAATACAAAAAATGATAAAATGGATAATAAATAAAACCATGAATGGTAAATTAAATTTGTAAGTTATAATTAGATTTGAATGATATGTAACAAAGAAACGATAAACAAGTCATTAACCAAATATCTGTGAGTAAAATAATGTTGCCAAGAGAGCAAATGAAACTTTGCCAAAATGTATACCAAAGTTCAGATCAGATCAGGAAGAGTATGTTCATCATGTCAAAAATATCTTTTCTAAGAATCAGCTCTGGCCTCTTGGTTTTATATTCTGCAAGCCTAGCTAAACATTGTGGTTATCACATTATAGAAGCAGCGAGAGCCAAATAAGTATTTCCATCATGTCTGGACTTTCTGCTAAACTCAACAGTCAATATTAAACCGGATGCCAGACTTTGCAGAAGAACATGTCTCACTTTTTAGAGAAGTGACAGCAGAATTTAGACATGTACTCGGTCAAAGAGGAGGAATGGTTTGAATAGGATATACGAGTATATTATATCAAAACATACAATAGACAAAAAAGATCATTCATAAATTACTTAATACAAGAATAATATATTTGAAAGGATTAATCCTTCAAAATAACCGTAAAAGAATAATCATAATAGTCAAAAGCATATACTTTTTTCTTTTTCTTATACATCAATTTCAAAACATGTTAATTACATTAAGCACGTATGGAAAAAAAGTAAAACATTTTAAGGAAACTATCCTTGAAAAAAACTCTGATTATAAAGGAAAAATTGAGGCGAAGAAGAAATGTTTGTTAGTGTTATTTTCTGTGGTAATCGAAAGCATGGGAAAACACTGTCGTTTACAGAAACTATAAATAATACAGAACATTTCTTGAACATTAAGATAACTGTTTCTCCATCATATGAGCTCTGCGAGAAGAGTTGCATTGTGGGAAATGTAGTGTGTTTAGCTGACGCCTCAAAGCTCTTCCTGTGGCAGTAGTTTCACTTCCTGTTTGCCCAGTAATGCCACAAACATCACATGTTTAACTGAAGCAAAAATACCTCCTACTATTATAATGATAAAGTTATTCTTTAGTTAAAGCATCTCAATAGCAGTTTTTAAGATCCTCCATAAATCTGTGGCATTTATACATTGTTTGCAATGATTTATCAGAATATGCAGCTTCTTTTGATGGTTATAAATGGAGAAGTATGCTCTTTGGCAGCAGATTATTGTAGTTACAACATCAACCAGCAGGAGTGAACAGACGAAACTACACATTAATAACTACAGACATACAAAATAATAATAATGAAACAAAATATATGCTTACTTGCAATTCAGAATGACATGGTTTAATGTGTCCATTACACTACAGAATATAAACATCACATGAAGATTCAGCTTTAAAAAAAAAAGATCACATTGACCTTATTTCTATGATCCATATTTCTGTATGTCAGCTGTAAAAATATAAGGATCAAATATAACACTGTTACAGCACTGAGAATTACATTTAAAAATACCAAATAATCAAGTCATAAGGAATCTGGTCTTTTTGAATTATGAATAGAAAAGACAAAACGAGATTGGTGAGGTCCCAATTTCAGTACAACAATGAAAATTATGAGAAGGATGAATATTTCTCGTGGTTCTTAATATGCTTATTAATGTATATTATATACTTAGTTAACCCTTGTGCATCAATTAAAAAAAGTTACACATGGGTACATAGAGGTCAAAAATGTCCGTGTCGAAAAACAGTCATAAAAATGTGAAGCTTGGGAGCACAGACTTAAGTTTGGTATCATTTTAAAGAAGACCCTTGGCAGATTATTGCTGAAGTAAAAAAATAATAATAAGTAAATCTCCAAAAAAGTTATATAGGTATAATTTTATGAAAATTATTTATGAAAATTATTTTATAGAAAATATATATTTTATAAATCAAGTTGAACTCTAAAACAGCAAGAAAATCAAAGCCATAAATCCAAATAAGTTTTGTTCCAAATTTGAGGATGATATCTCAAAAAATGAGCTTTCGGTAAGAGTTTGTTTGGGCGCAGTAACAGATTTTCCCCATTGGGTGCCATCAAAACTCCACTGGTGCACACAGTGATTGCATTTGTTATTTGCAGTTGGAGTTTTTCTCACATATTTTTCACACATATTTTTTTATAACACACATACTAATCACACTCTGACATCCATACCAACACACCCACACAAATTTCGTTGCATAATTTATCCAATTGGCACTATAATATGCCGAAGCAGAAAACAGGAATAAAGCGATATTTGTTTTATAGGCCAAACCCAGAAAAAAAGGCACCATCTGATAAAAAAATAGTACAAATTAAAATGTTGAAGCCTTACCAACAGAATGAAAGCCTCTTAACAAATATTGCAACATTTTATAGTTGAATGGCCCTGAGATTAAAAATAGCAGTTTTAATGGGTTTCAATGGGGACATTTTTGTCCAAAAGGCTCTGAGAGGGAAGTATTTTGTGTACCTAGTGCAAAAAAGATTTTTCAAAGGAAATTGGGGTGAAAAAGTAAAATTACAATAAAAAATACACATCAGTGCCAGAATTCATAAAGTTAGCATTAAAAAAAAAAAAAAGTTGCACATAGCTACAAAGTGGACAAAAATGTCCATGTCAAAAAACTGTCATAAAAATGTTAGGCTTGGGAGCAAAGACTTAAGTTTGGTCTCATTTTAAAGAGGACACTTGTCAGATTATTGCTGAAGTTAAACAAGTGAAAAAAGTGAAACCAAAAATTTTGTATAGAGGTTTAAGTTTATGAAAATTATTTATGAACATTATTATCGTTATTTTATATAAAATATATATTTTATGAAACATGTTGAACTCTAAAACTGATATAAATTCAAAGCCATACATCTAAACAAGTTGTGTTCCAAATTTGAGGATGATATCTCAAAAAATTAGCTTTCGGTAAGATTTTGTTTGTGTGGAGTAACAGATTTTCCCCATTGGGTACCAGCAAAACTCCACTGGTGAACACAGTAATTGGATTTTAGATTTGCAATTGAGTTTTTTCTCTCTCAAATATTACAAGCACACACACACATATACACACACTTTTTTTTTTTTTACACACATACAAACCACACTCTGACATCCATACCAACACATCCACACAATTATCGTTGCACAATTTATCCAATTGGCTCTATAATATACCGAAGCAGAAAACAGGAATAAAGCGATATTTGTTTTATAGGCCAAACCTGGAAAAATGGCACCATCTGGTAAAAAAATAGTAAAAATTAAAATTTTGAAGACTTGCCAATAAAATGAAAGCCTCGTAACAAAGATTGCATCATTTTATAGTTAAAAGGACCTGGGATTAAAAATGGCAGTTTTAATGGTTTTCAATGGGGCCATTTTTGTCCAAAAGGCGCTGAGTGGGAGTATTTTGTGTAGCTAGTGCAACAAAGATTTTTTTAAGAAAATGGCGGTAAAATAGTAAAATTCCAATAAAAATACACACCTGTGCCAAAATTTACGCAGTTAGCATTAACACAGGCGAAGTGATAAAAAAAAAAAAAAAAAAACTGAAAAGGACAAAAATGTCCATAAGGATGCACATGTGTGTTGTGGTGTTGGTTGAGGAAACACAGCTGTAAACCACTGTTGTCTCTGTGTCCTTGTCCTCTTGATTACAGTGACATCCAGTGTCTCTGATCTACAGTCACATGAAACTTCTGTTAGTTAGTTTTTTCCCCCGTTTTCATGTTCAGTGTTTTTGTTCGGTTTTCACCCCAGCTTTCACCATGGACTTCCCAGCTGTAAGACTCATGTGCCTTGAGCAGGGAGAACGCTCCCTCGAGGAACACTTGGAAGTGTTTTTGGATCTCGCCCATCAGACCACCTGACTGCCTGTGCACGTTCCTACGAGTCGGACTCAACGCTGCCACACGTGCACAGTTGTCCGGGGAGGTTCCTCGAGGGAGCTTCGCGTCTTATGTGGAGTGGGTGCTGGCATCCTGCGGATCTGCGTTCACCATCGAGGATGCCGCCAGCCCCACTCCCCATCCAGTGCCCAGCCAGAACCACCCCGACGGCGAGGACAGTCGACCTGAGCCTGACCTCATCGCCATGGAACCTCGAGCAACGCCTGACCAGGTGTGTGAGCCGGCCGATCCATCCATCGCCGCTACTGAGAGTGCGTCTCTGGCTAATACACCTTTTCATTTTGAGTTTGGAGAGGAGGTTTGTCAAGCCCCAGTTCTGTTACCCGAACCTGTCAATTCCATTCCTGTCATTCATCTGCCTGTCCTGTTAGCCTAGCCCAACCTCCCTCTCCCACCACCTCTCCAAAATATCCCGAACACTATTTTTTTTTTTGCTTTCTGCATTGGACTTCAGTCTCTTCCCCAGTCTCCAGCCATCCGTACCACCCAGTCATCTCTGTCACCCTTCAGTCCCTCGGTACCACCTATGCTTCTCAGTAGCGGGGTACCACCTCGGACCTGTCGGGAGCCATCTTCTCCTGAAGAGCCAGAAGCTCCGTCTGCAGCCTCGGTACGCTACGCTCTGTCTCAACCTGTCGCCCTGGCTCCCGAACCTGCGCTCCTTCCACCCTCGACCTTGGCGTGTACGATCGGCCATTCGGTCTCGCCGGACTCCCTCGGCACGTCGGCTCCACCGAGGTCAGACATCGCTTCACCTCCGCTGCGGACTTGCGAACAGTCCACTGCTCTCTGGTTCTCCACCCCTTCTGCTACGGCTTGCTCCGCCCTACCTCAGGCTCCACCTCCGCCCTCGGTCGCTCCAACTCATCCTCAGACCTCCGGATCCCCACCTCACTCTCGGGAGGTCGTCGCTGCGGCTCCGTCAAGGTGACCAGGATCTTCTCTCCACTATTTCGGCCAATCGACTGCGCGGTGGGCTCCATCCAGTGTCTCTGATCTACAGTCTAGTAAGTTAGTTAGTTAGTTAGTTAGTTAGTGTGCCTATTGTCACAGTTTCACTCCTCACATGTGTTTCCCTGTCTGTGTTTCCCGCCACTGATCAGTCACCATGGACACCAATCACCTTCATCACAGCTGTTAGTCATTTGTTAATTATCTCTGTGTATTTAGTTCCTGCTTGTGCTCTGTCTGTTGTCCGGTATTGTTTGTATCAACCTGATGTGTGCGTGTTCCCTTCATCTTCTGGAATAAACTGCTATTATTTGGATTTGCTTGCCTTCGTGAACTCTTTTGAACCTGCCTCACACAGAACTGTGACACCTATATTATGCTTGTTCAAATATTCATCTGATGCAGTGTGTAATAGAGCTGTCTGTGAATGTAAACGGTCTGCAAAGTTTTGAAGTCGAGAGTGCACGATAAATAAAGTTACTGTCTCCCAAAAGCAAGAATCGACTCTGAAGCATCTGATCGAGTGGTCAGTAATTCCAGTTTCACTTCTGTGACCTGCATACGTAATGCAGTAACACATTTGCATAATGCCTGCCTATGGTCTTCAACAACATCTACTTTGAGTCGCCCACAAACACTGCAGCTGTTTCGTGTTGTTGTGTACATGTTGAAAAGACGCTGTTTTCTGTTCAGCAGAAGCAAATTCTCTTTGTAAACACTTCCAAATGATGAGTAGTTCTCTAATCTCCGTGAGGTCTAAATGGGATTCGTAAAACACTTGCTGTTGAAAGATGGGTCAGTGTCCAGTTTATTTGGACCAACTTGCTCCTCAGAATCACAACCTGTAGGTATGAATAATTGTGTATGTATATATTTTCTACCGGGTTTACAAAATTCGTAGTTTTGTGTTTCATATTGAGTAGGTCTCCGGCTAACTGGCTAACTCATGTTATTTCTGTTTTACTGAAATACTCCTGCTAATCAGCTGTGGGCCACTATTACCTAAAACTGCGTCTATTGACGAAGATTGCCTGTCGTTCTTATTACTTTGAGAAAATATTTTGAGCAAGATTTGTTTTACCAACCTTCATGTTACATCAGCCATTCTGTCACGATCCACACTCAGGAAACGCAAAAGATCCAATAATGCAGTAAGTTTTATTGGGGAAATCCGTACTCACAAAACAGTCCAGGCAGGGGTCAATATCCATATAAGCAATCCAAACACAAGTAACAATGAATAGACAGAACAGACCTCAGACGTGGTGTGATAAAAAAATAAAAATAAAAAAAAAGACAAGGACTCCGTAATAAAACACTAAACAAGCAGGGTACTTATACACACAGACTAACAATCATAATAGGTGACAGCTGGGTGCAATGATGAGAACAGACGAGGATTGTGGGAAATGCAGTTCTAATGTGACTGACACCATGGGGGAAGAGGACCTCTAGTGGTGAACCAGGGAAACACAAACCCATACTGTGACACATTCACGTTAGTGCTCATCTAATGTATGCACTGTTATTGATTCAGTTCCCGCATGTTCACCACAATAAATTAGAAATATACACATATTGTTGATGGACATATTCTTGTTAATGCTGATGGTGAGGAATTACAGTTGCAACATTCACAGCTCGGGAAAGCCATTAGTGAAGGCTTGAGACTATTGTTTGTTTTCTTGTGATGTCATCAGCCAATCAGTGACATCATGAAATCTGACCGTGCTGGGAAAGTCACGATTGTGTAACTCTTGGTGATTTCTTGCTTCTCTTCCTACAGAACACCGTCAGCGCCATGATGAGACGCACCGCTCCTCCGTGAGAGATGCGAGACCGGTGCGTCTCACAGGTGACGTTCATTAACACTCGCGCCGTTCTCTCACGTCCCTCGGCCTCGTCCTGCTCGCCACAGTCTGTTTACAAGAAGATCGCGACGCCACGCAGACGTGCTGTTCCTGGCTGTGGACAAACAACATGTTTGAATACGCTGCTGAAAGATCCAGACGTCAGGGAGAAATGGATTTTTAGTTTTTGCGGACGTGTTAATTTAAGCGTGTGTTCTCTACATTTCAAGGATGACTGTTTTGAGAACAAATCCCAGTATGATGCTGGCTTTGCTAGAAAACGTTTGCTTAAAGATCAGGCCGTGCCGACTATTCTAGGCCCAAAAACGACGCCGCAAAGAGTAAGTAATGTATTTCATCTTAAAACTTTTTTTTAAAACGTTAATTGCAGTTTCATTCATTATTCACTAAATTTTAAAAGGTTTTTGTTAAAAAAAAAAAAAAACTATAGTAATACACAAGGAATACAAGAAATATAGTAATTGCACCTAAGGGAACTTAATAAAAAAAAAAAAAAAACCATGTCATGACCCCTTTAAAAAAAACTGTAAAATATCTCTTTACGGTATAGGATTGTCATATTTTGAGTTCTGATGTTTGGATTAGGGTCATTGGGTTCGTTTTGTTACTCAGATCTGGCGACACTGACTCTGAGACACCAGAATCACTTCACACAGCGTCTCCAGGAGAAGAGACGAGGACAAACAGGGGAAAAAGAAGGGAATTTACCTTTTATTAATTTCAAATATAGATGAGGTGTACACACAATACACACTTTTTTTCTTTTATTTTCTCTTGTTAGAAGCTTATCTTGTTAGTAAGAAATATACATTATACACTTTATGAAAATGTTCTGTACAGAAAAGTGTGTCAAAATATCGAATAATCAAAGCAATGTAGATTTTAGCAGATTTTGACAGTTTTTTTCATTTATGGTTGATCACTGAATATATCGGACCCTCGTTTGTTGTGACGTTATGCGGATGCGTTGTGATGTTTTGTGGATGTGTTGCTGTTACGTAGATCAGTTCTGTCCCGCTGTCCTGTGTTGCTTCAGGAAACTTTATATTGCCATAATAATCACCGGCTGTATCTGTCACCTGATTGGTGGAGTGGGTGTGACTGTGGTTTGAATCTGGCTGCTGATTGGTTACTGTGGTGTAAACAGTAGAGACTTCTTTACAGTTGTTGAGGTGTGATGCAGGCGTCTGATTGGATGAAGATGAAGGCGCCTGATTGGATTGTGTTACCGCGGCAACGTCTGTGTTTGGAATCTCCTCATACATGCGGTCAGTCTGAAAAACAGCACATACATCAATAATTAGTTAGTAATAAGATAATAGTAATAATAGTTAATGTAAATAATACTCTCTGCTTATCAATAAACAATAATTTAACATGTATTTCTGATCTTCTACAGGTAAAGATTTGAACACACACCTCAGTATTGTGCTGCACATTTTGTTGAAATAAAGCTGCATGAGAATAGAGAGTAAGTCACTTTACACACTAAAATATAACTTAATAATAATAACAACAATAATACTCAGAAACAAACTGTTACCTGTCCCAGATTTCCTCTTCCTCTTCTTCAGGATGATGAAGGTTCCAGAACACAGAGTCAGAACCAGCAGAACCGAACCCAGACCGCCAGCAACAGAAGCCAGATCTGAACAACGCAACAACGCAGTGCTGATTCTGATTACACTGTTACGTGAACAATAACGTTCCTATCATTTATATAAATTATTTGTATTATAGTACTATAGAATATTGTAATAGTCTTTATTACATGGCTTGGTTGAAATCTAATGTAGAATGCGGTCTGTTATTTATTGATAACAGACTAAAGCTAAGTATAACACACCGTTGCCATGAAAAACAGAGCGTTGCCATGGATTCTAACCGTAGAGACGAAGCAGACTATTTTCTTTAGCAGAAGCAATTCAATCATTTTTAAATTAATAAACTCCTTTTTAAATCAATATTTTGTGTCAAATTATTGATTTGTTTGGTAGGCAGCCATGTAATAGGCGGGATAATGTAGAGCGAGGCGGTTGTTACAGCGAACACAACCCCTTCAGGCTGATTCAAGCGTCGGGGTCCTGATCAGCCTGTCGGGGTTGTATTCCCAAAAACAACCGCCTCACTCCACATTTTGCTTTACATATTATATTGTGTAACTGAAATGAAACTGCAATGGTAAACCTCAACTCTTCATAAGGAAACGCTGGTTGATGTCAAAGCATGTTAACCACACGAGTACGTGCCTCGACAAATGTTCAAACCCATTTCCTTTCTCCAAAATGAGCTTTTTTTTTGTTATCTAATTTTTGTCTGATAGAGTTTAACTGTAGTATTTCCTGTTGTTGCTGTTGTCGTTGTTTCAGTTTCGGTTCGATGAGTCAAACCATTCACATCATGTGAATATGAACAAAAGTTGTATATTCTTTTATTCATAACTCTGATTACTCTCAACTGAAAAAATGTTAATGTTCATTCTAAAGTCACTCTTATCCAAAGCAACTAGTACATTTTTAATAACAGGGAGCAAACATCTGGGGATATATATATATATATATATATATATATATATATATATATATATATATATATATATATATATATATATATATATATATATATATATATATAAATGAATTCAAGTACATTTAGAAGCACAATATTTAGGAAATAAGAGTCATATAGAGAAACAGACTGATGAACTGACCTGATTGTGGATTCAGTTCTGTTGTACTGAAAGATGACGGTGTTTTTGAAAAAGTGCTGATGGTTGAAACCTCAGTGGTCTTATTATCTGAAGAGTCACAGGAAAGATCAACTTAAAACACTGACACTGATTTTTTTTTTCACTGTGGTGAAAGAAAAAGGGCTGTTTTGTTATAGCATTTGGAGCAAGGGCGCTGCCATCTTGCAATATGGCACATTACATCACAGGGTTGGTTGTCTAATCTGAGGTATATAGATATAGTACGTTTCTCAGAGAGAGAGAAAATTCTCAACATGTACGCCCAGCTAAATATAAGCATTCCTTTACTCTTTGAACACACTAATGTTCTCAAATGGAGGAAGACAAACTTGAAAGGACTGTTGAGCCCGTAATAAGTCATTGTTTATGCATCTGAGCCGATACGGCAAGGTCAATTTGCCAATTCTATAATTCAAATTTACTAAAAAAACACAAATTCCTTTACTTTAAGGCTATAAATAGTACTTCCAGTTATTATAAATAAGAACAAATAATAACATGATGTTTCTCTCTTTCATTCACTCTGATAAACAGTTTAAATCAGTGCATTGAAGGAGTGCTGTTTTCCTCTGCACAGTAAAAAAAAATATATTTTTTTAATGATTTAAAACAACTTTTCACAAATCGTTTGCCAAATCACATATATCAATAACTATAGAGTGTCTTCATGCTCTGTTTTCGCTGGAGGAAAACAATAGTGTGATGAGCAGTGATTCGTGAGCGCAGTGAACACTTGATTGGTACCGGTGATTGCTGGGCGGTCGGTAGTGCGTGTTATTATTGTAGCCAGAGAAATTAAATACATATGGAGAAACTTCAGGCTGATATTTGTTGGTGCGGCGAATGACTAAATTGTCCGAATCAAAGTTATTTTCCTTAATGTCTTCCCCCCAAAAAAAGTTCACTGCATACTCTGACGTCAGCAATATAGTAGTGTGGCTTATGACGTGGCTTTCCAGTTTCCATCTTTAAATGTCTTTCCCTGTCAGTCCTCTACTATATATCTATTTACCCCAGCTAAGACAACCGTGACGTCACGCGCTGTGGTATTGCAAGATGGCGGCGCCCTTGCTCAAAAAAGATATAACAAAACATCCCTTTTTCTTTAAAAGGGTTAAATGATTTTTTTTTTATTAAAGTGGAATTCAGTTTGATAAATAATGTAAACTTGACTGACTGCTTCATTTCCACTTTAAAATACATACAATCTTACATTTAATCTGTTTTAATCACTGTTTCTTCTTGTGCCAAAGAAGTACAGTAAAATCACTGTAACACACAGCCACTATAGGCGTATTACTGTATTTTACACTCAACACACTGAAGTATAAGCAGACAATCAAAACAGTACGAAAATATGAGTAAGTTTACAACCCCAAATAGTTTGTGACAGAAAAGTGCTGACATTTTGTAAACTGCAATAAAATCAAGAATCTCTGTAACGCAAGGAGAAAGCTATACATCCGTTCAGTGCAGAGATATCGGTGAGTTTGAGCTCGAGCTCTTCTCAGATCATCTACAAAAGTGTAAGTGTGTGCTGTGGTCAGATGAGTCCATGTTTCAGCTTGTTTTTGGGGAAAAACTGACTTTGAGTTCTCAGTCCCATCCAGACTTTCATCAGTTAAAGGTGTAAAAGCAAACCTCTGTCCTGGAGCATCAGTGCAAACGGCAGGAGTGACTTACATGTGTGTGAAGGAACCAATGATGTGGAGACGTACAGTATACTGGGATTGTACAGAGACATTTAATGCCATCAGGAGAATCAGACATGATGAACACAGACTGTTGAGCAGCGATCTTATATCACTTGCAAAACTGACTATCCTTAATTCCCACTATTAAAAAGTGTAATTAAAAGGAAAGGTGATGTGACAGTGGGAAACATGCCTCTGTCCCAAACTAGTGTGTTGCAACCATCAAAATCAAAATATGTTTATATTTAAAAAAAAGTTGTTCAGTGAAAACTTTGGAAATATTTTCTTTGAAAATATATTTCTAAAAACCTTTGCCATTTGAAGGAGAATTGACAAATCACGGATTTTTGATTTTATTGCATTTTACAAAATGATCCATCTTTTCTGGATTTGGGTTTGTACAAGATTAATGACTTGATCTCGCACCGTTTCCATGCAGTTCATTTCTGCTATTAACAAATGTAATCACTTACCATGTTTAACCAGCAACATAATCTCTGAATATTTATCAGTCAAAGGCAAACTCCTCTCCACAGCACACCAGTATTTTCCTGCATCCTCTGTTCTCAGATCAGTGATGGTGACGGTGAAAACTCTGGCCGTCGTGTCGTCAGTCAGAGAGAATCTCTCGTCTTTATCTGGAGATCCTGATTTAACAATGATGTTTTTATTTCCTCCATAGTTACACTCCCCTTTACAAAAATACTTTGAATATGTTTCATATCCAGACTCATATGAGCATCTGATCTCAACTCTCTGTCCTCTGTATCCAGTAATTGTCTGTGAAGCTCCGACAACAACAGCTGAAAACACACATATCATTATATAGAGCTGTTATGTGTGAGAAAGAGACATAAGCAGGCCAGAATAATAACTTACAAATATCATCCATATGAGTCTGATGATCATGTGATAAAGAGGAAGAACAAGAGAAGATGTCAAACTCTGTGTAAAAGAGCTGAGAGTCTCAAACTCACCTGTACAGATGCTGGAAAACAGCAGCAGGACGTCCAACATGATGAAATATGACAAGCGTTTCGCTTCAATAAAAGAACAAATTCTGTGCGACAAACGCTACTGTCGTTCTCTTCCGTACTGAGAGAATAATGTGGCATCAGCAACTGAAATATATATTTCCTTCCCCTTCTGTATCTCTGACCACATCCAGCTCTACAAGACATCAGTAATGATTCACCAAACTTTATTAAATATATAATCAGTGTTTTACTCTTTGAGGAAGGGATGATCCACTTCATTATAAGAGGGAAGGAGTATCTGTGACATTTACAGTGTAAATATGAGTGTTTTACACAGCGCTCCAGTGAACAACTCTAGGACATATTAAATAGAAATGATGAGGTCAAAATAAAATATGGTGGCAATATTGTTGTTGAACATGTGTTAAATGAAGGTGTATACATGTAAAATACACTACATAAATGTCAACGTTTTACACACGTTTATCCTGTAGTACTTCAGTAACAGTACAACTTCTCCAGCATCAGTTCTCTTCATGTGTTCAGTGTCATAAGAAAGAGGAGTCTTACACTTGTAGTCCAGCCGGCAGTTCACATCACACTGATTCCCCTGACAAAAAAAACAAGTGGATTTTCCCACAGGCTTCTGGATTATTGCTCAAAAAAAAAAAAAGCTCTGTGATCAACAAATGTTCATGATACATACATGTTTCTGTCAGGGTTGAGTGAAGAGAGCGAGTACTCAAGTGCAGGAAACAATAATGGGCTTTATCAATTCTAGGCACGATTCGTTGACCTAAAATGCATGCAGGTCCCCTACCCTCTTGATGGAGGCCAATGCAACTCTGCTGACTGTAAAGGCTCAAAGTTTGGTCTCTGAAGTGGCGAAAGGACCAGAGACAAATCCCAGGAGGGTGTAGAGAGCAGGCGAGGGGGATTTAGTCTCCTCACACAATTTTGGTAATGGATAATTTCGTTTAATTTGGTACCCACGGATGCACTTGAAAATGCGTTTCTGCGTAAGCATCTTGAATGGCATCCTGTAAAGGGACCAGTTTAGGACATGCATGTCCAAGATTGGTCGTAACCCAAAATCTTTCTTGGGTACAATGAAATACGGGCTGTAGAAGCCGGTCTACATATCGGCTAGAGGGACTGGCTCGATTCGCCAGTAGGACTGCGATCTCTGCCCTGAAAGCCGGGGGACGCCAGGCGAACTGAATCTCATAGCCGTGTCTGATAGTACGGATGAGCCAGTGAGACCGGCTGGGAAGCGCTAGCCAGGATCCCAGACACCGCGCAAGCAGGACCAGCGGCACCACAGATGTACCGGGAGTGGGGCAGCGCGGCAGAATGTAAACTGTGGATGAGGTGTACAAATTACAAAGAATATTGAATTTTGTGTCATTTTTACATTTTATTTACATTATTTTCATTCTTTTTCATTTATTGTTTGTTGTGATGTTTTGAGGATGTGTTACTGTTACGTAGATCAGTTCTGTCCCGCTGTCCTGTGTTGCTTCAGGAGACTTTATACTGGCATAATAATCACCGGCTGTATCTGTCATCTGATTGGTCGAGTGGGTGTGACTGTGGTTTGAATCAGGCTGCTGATTGGTTATTGCGGCGTAAACAGTAGAGATGTTTGTAAGGTTGTCGAGATGCGATGCAGGCGTCTGATTGGATGAAGATGTTACCATAGTGACGTTTGGAATTTCTTCATAAATGCGTTCAGTCTGAAAAACAACATATAAATCAATAATTGAATAGTTTATGTAGATAATTATCTCTGTTGATCAATAAACAATCATTTAACATGTATTTATTTTCTGATCTTCTACAGGTAAAGATTTGAACACAGACCTCAGTATTGTTCTGCACATTTTGCTGAAATAAAGCTGAATGGAGCATGAATAGAGAGGAAAAGAACAAATCAAATCAATTAAAACACATTAAAAAAGGACTTTAAAACAAACCGTTACCTGTCCCAGATTTCCTCTTCCTCTTCTTTGTATCATTTATACTCACTAAAAGTTGAAAGTCAACTACAGGCATTGTGAATAGCCATGGAGGTGTTGCTGGCAATACTACAGTACTTTTGTTCTTGTTCTTTCTCGATCCTTCAGTTATTCTGCTTGTTATCATCAGGTGTCTTCAACAATGACCGATCATCATTCAATTAATCTCTTAATTATCTCATAAAAATTACATTTAACACCATCGCCCCCTCCCAAATGTCACTTTATATGCACTTTCGTTCTCTTTGACTTACAATGACTGCCTCGTGGCCGTGTCCGTTAAGTCCATGAGACTGTAGGGTGTCCCATTCGTCATTTTAGGATTCAGAAAGGTGCTCGATATGTGTCCTCAATGCGCACTTTTGGCGAGCCGGCACTGAAGACCACTGCAGACTTCTATCCGACAGTCAAAGTGGCGTCACTTCACGTAAGTGCAGACTCGTAGGAAGACCGCGAGTGTTCAGGGTGCCATTTGGGACAGTGCCCATATAGTGTGCACACTGAGTAGTGTTAATTTCATCTGGCTAACCCATGTGAGGTCTACGTGGAAACTGTGGACAAAACTGTCTGGGACCCAGTTAGAAAGAACAGGTCAGACCTCTCTGTGCCTCACATGTGCTGACTGGGGAAGTCGGTGTTTTCTGTTCATAACACTGATTACTGTCGTGTGAGTATCACATTATATTAGTGCTCATTTAGAAGACATTTTATTATCTGAACTGATACGGAGACGCTTTGGATAAAAGTTTCTGTCAAAAGCTGGACTCATGTTGTGATGGTATTACTGTCATTATTACCAGATGATTTTACTCAGAAACTGCAGAACAAAGAAAGTGAAGAAACAAAAACAAATAAACAGTACATTCACACATCAAACATTCAGTTGTTGTACATTTGATTCAAGTCTTGAGGAACATCACAATCTCCAAATGTTCAGTGTGATGCAATTTTGTTTTTGTTTTTTTTACAGAAGTTGAAGCTTTGAGTTTCCAAATTTGTGCAAGACATGAATGGTCTTGTCAGAACTGGCTGGAAAAACGTAATTACAGGAATTACATCATGATCATTAATGCAGAATTAAAATTATGTATAATATCTCTGTATTCAATATAATCAGACTAACGATTAATATTTTGATGGAAGTTAAGTTCTGAAAAGTTATGTAAACACAGTAACTTCAAATTAACAATATTTTCATCAACACATGTGAGTGCAGATCCGAGTGACCGAGTGAGATTTCACTGGGCGGAGCTTACATGAATATACACAAGTTCCGTGTGTGTTGTAAGTTAACCCCTTAACCCTCCTTTTTTCAGAATGGACGTGAAAATGCAATATCCAAACCTAAATGGTTACAATTCAAGAATGCTTGGAAACTAAGACCTACGTTTGGTCTTGTTTTAGAGAAGACACTTTTAAAGAAGTGAAAGCACTTCAAAAAATGAAAGTATAAAAAGGTTATGGAAGTTTACATTTACTGTAAATCAAATGTACTGTACTAAATATTTTTATCTTTTATATAAAATATATATTTTACAAAGCTATATGTTAAACAAGTTGTGTTACAAATTTGAAGTTGATATCACAACAATTGCAGTTCCTATGAGTGTCACGTAGAGGCTGAGGCGGTCGGATCCATTCGCAGATATTTATTAAAGGAACACAAAGGATCGAGTCCAAGCACGGAGAAACAAGAGGTGCAAACTAAGACAGAGTTTGGGTAAAACAATACTTCACAAATGGGCACAGAACAGTCCAGATAAAGGGTAGCTGAGGGTGCACAGGTGAAACTGATGAAACCATAATGAGTTCATGGTGGAACATAACGCAGGAAGAGAGTGCCCTCCCGTGGCTCATGCGGGCACTCCAGCCGCTGATTGTCACATAACCCCCCCTCTAAGGAGCGGCTTCTAGACGCTCCTAAGAGCTCTGGGGGGAGGTCAACGGGGGATGGGATGGAGGGCCAGGTCCGTGGAGAGGCAGGGGACCTGGAGACAGGAGCAAGACCCGGGACCACGGAGAAGCAAGCTTCGCAGGCAGCCCAGGCGGGGCAAGCTTGGCAGGGAACCAGGCCGGAGCACAACAGACAGGAGAACAGGGCGGATCACACTGAACACGGGAACGGAGTAGATCACACCTAACTGGGCTAGCCGGAACCAGTAATCCAGGAAGCTCAGACGTAGGCAGTAGAGCAAAGGTCCATGTAGATGCCGCCCCCATGGCCCTCTCAGGGTACCTACTAGCAAAGGTCCATGTAGACGCAGCCCCCAAGGCCCTCACAGGGTACCTCCTGCCCCCCCCCCCCCCCCCAAAAATACTTGGGGAAATCCACGGGAGGAAGGTGCTTGAAGGGCGCCGGCAGGGCAAAGCGCAGAGGCGGGGCCGGCAGGGCGAGGCGCAGAGGCGGGGCCGGCAGGGCGAGGCGCAGAGGCGGGGCCGGCAGGGCGAGGCGCAGAGGCGGGGCCGGCAGGGCGAGGCGCAGAGGCGCAGAGGCGGGGCCGGCAGGGCGAGGCGCAGAGGCGGGGCCGGCAGGGCGAGGCGCAGAGGCGGGGCCGGCAGGGCGAGGAGTCTGGGAACGCCCTCCGGAGCCTGGCGAGCCAAACGAGTCCTCCCTCTCCTCCTTCTGCGACGGCGCTTCACAGGGCTAGATTCACTACTGGACGTACTTGACACAGTAGACTCGGTAGACTCACTTGACACAGTAGACTCGGTAGACTCACTTGACACAGTAGACTCGGTAGACTCACTTGACACAGTAGACTCGGTAGACTCACTTGACACAGTAGACTCGGTAGACTCACTTGACACAGTAGACTCGGAACTTGACTCACTTGACTCGGGACTTGACTCACTTGACTCGGGACTTGACTCACTTGACTCGGGACTTGACTCACTTGACTCGGGACTTGACTCACTTGACTCGGGACTTGACTCACTTGACTCGGGACTTGACTCACTTGACTCGGCGGCACTTGACTCACTTGGCTCGGCGGCACCTGGCTCGGCGGCACCTGGCTCGGCGGCACTTGACTCGGCGGCACTTGACTCACTTGACTCGGCAGCACTTGACTCACTTGGCTCGGCCGGCGGAACCTCCGCGGTCTCCGGGTTGGCAAATCCAACAGGACCAGTGCGGAATACGGGCTCGAGTGGGCATACGTGAGTCGCGGGTTTGGTAAGACTGCAGTGAGGAGCTGGCTCGGCCGGATAGGACGGGAACGTGGCTATGGAACAGTCCACGAAGCAAGCCTCAGCAATGTACCGGTCCAGAGTCCAATCGGTAATGTTGCTCGGCATCCATCGAGCAATCCGGTAATCCAGCCCGTTCCGAAACAGGCCTATGAGCTGGATTTCATCGAGCGTTCCGAGATGGCAAATGGAGAGGAAGTCCTTAGCATAGCTTTGGACGGACTGGTTCACTTGAAACATTACCGAGAGATATTCTCTCAGGGCCCGGTTGCTGACGACTATGGGAGAGACTGCTGGAGCAACTGCTGGTTCCATTTTGCGGTGAGTTGTTCTGTAATCTGCTGGATCCTGATGTGGTGAAGTATTCTGTCACGTAGAGGCTGAGGCGGTCGGATCCATTCGCAGATATTTATTAAAGGAACACAAAAGATCGAGTCCAAGCACGGAGAAACAAGAGGTACAAACTAAGACAGAGTTTGGGTAAAACAATACTTCACAAATGGGCACAGAACAGAACAGTCCAGATAAAGGGTTGCTGAGGGTGCACATGTGAAACTGATGAAACCATAATCAAACATAATGAGTCCATGGTGGAACATAACGCAGGAAGAGAGTGCCCTCCAGTGGCTCATGCGGGCACTCCAGCCGCTGATTGTCACAATGAGATTTTGATTAGGCGCAATATCAAAAATAACCACCGGATGACACAGATTCCATTGATTTTTTTAATGTATTCTGCCATAACAAATTAATAAATTTCTGTCCAAATATCACTTCTATTATGGAACCTTGAGACTCAGACTTTTCCAACAATATGTGTTTTGTCAAGATTAGAAAAGATGTTGAATATAAATTATGAAACATGACAACGGCCAATAGGGGAAGAGACCATTACATTTAGAGTACAGTTTAAAAGAAAGTAGAGCAGAAATGTGTGGTAGCATTGTAGGGAAGCCAACCAGTTGGAGTGGAAAAGGGAAATGACGTGCTGTACAAAAAGTTGATGCAAAATCCAAAATGGTGTTTTATTGGAAGGTGCTAAAAAATTTACAGTGCAGGAGAAAACAAAAATAAATAAAAACTGTACAAAAAGAAAAGAAAACCGCAACAATGTGCTAATTTTGGCTAAACCAAATGGCCCAATGTTCACAACACTGCTCAGTATTCAATTTCTCTGAGTTCACAATCAGAACTGAAATTCTTTCATCCAGCAAGCCTATTTATAGGCTGAAGCCCCGCCTATAGGGCATACCAACCACAGGTACAAACGAAAACGTTTGTACCAATCAATTTAATTAATATAAACACCAAACACAACTCTTAAACCTCCAAAACAGCTAAAACCACAAAAATTAACAGAGAAAGAGTTTAACAACAAATTATATGGCAAACACAACTGTTTCTAACTCCCCCCTCCTCTGACATCCCACCAAAATGGTATCTTCCACAGGAAGTGATGTGGCTGTTACTATAAAAAACAGTTTAACCTGGATTGTGGGGTTGGTTGTACAGAGTGTGAACCGGGAAGTTTAACTGCAATAAGGTTTGTGGAAGATATGTGGAAAAATAAAGGTATTTATCATATGAATTATTGTGTGTTCTGGCATTCTGTTCTTTTAGAAAAATAATGACAAACTTAAAGAAAAACTATAAAGAGTTGAAAATTATAACAAAATACAGCAGTAACAAACTTTAGACTGAACAAAACAAAAAATCCATAACACCTTCCTGATGTGTACACAGATGTTAATATTGCCGGCAATGCACAGTATCAGTGAAATGGGTGCATGTTTGTAAGTCCAAGTTTATAGAGTCACCAGGTTAACCTGTGACAAGCATAATAATATTATAAACTCCTGTGGTGAAGGCAGTAAACTTTCCTATTTTTCAGAAGCACTTCTAATCTGTGTAGACTTGCATTTGTGGTATATCTTATATGTTTCCCAAATTGCACTCATGCATGAAAACGTGTTATTGAACTTTACATATATTTGAATGATTATCTTAATAGGCCATGATGAATTATGAATTTTATAAAACCCAATATGTCTATAGTTAATTGAATCCTAATTAATATCCTTGTGCCGATAAATGTCCCTGTACTCCAGACACTTTTATTTTTCACTTTGTTTTGAACATAAGATTGAATTTCAAATTGTAATAATACAGTTTTGTTGTAAACCTGTTGTTTGTTTATTATAAGTATTATTACTCTTTTTAGATTGAATGTGCAAAGGCTGGTATCACTGGGATTGCATGAGCAAACCCAACTTTAATTTGTTTGCATGGGATTCCAAGATCCTGTTTAAAGTGTGTTAATGTGTGTGCTTAAGTAAAAGTGTTTTTGCTAACTATGTCATATATGTCATGGCTTTTTCTTGTGTGTGAATAAAACTTCAACAGAGTTAGTTCAAAAGAGTTTCAATAGAGATACTAAGCGCGGCAGGTTAGAGCGTTTTGGATTGCATAAAAAAATAAAGAGATGAACAAATACATGGCGAATGAAGTGGTAGACAGCAGAAGAGGGGATTGGGATGATTTTTGATGAAACTTGGGAGGCGGATGGCCGTTACTCTTTCACGCTTCTTAGCATGTGGATGTGTGTGTGCCTATGTACGCATGCATTTGTATATGTGTGCGTGTATGAGTGTATGAAAAGAAGGTGTCCTGAAAACTATGCAACCCAGTGCCACAAAAAAGACTTATAAATACTTAAAGTATACATGTATTATAGTTCATTTTTTAGCTTTAAAGTGTTGGTTTCTCTCGTTCGTGATTTTTTTGTTTTTTTTCTATATAAAAATCAGTAAATTTGATTCTCGTTTTTTTTATTTTTGTTTATTTAAATTCTATTTACAAACTCACCACACACAGTATTGGCCAATAACTGTAATTTGTTAACCTTGCACATGAAGATAGCACATTGTTTTAGAATTTTACAGTAAAAAAAAACTAAATATGTGAAAAACAGCTATTTTAGCTTCAGGTTCTAAAGGGTTAACCGTTCGCCGGTTTCCACCTCCTTCTTCCCACAACAACGTGTTTGCTACATAGGAACAAAATTAAAGTCTGTGCCCCTCACAGACAACTACCAACGTAAAATCCTGGCCTGGTCCTCTCTCATCCTTCACTGTCATCGCTCCTCAGTGAGAGATAAGAGACCGCTCATCACCAATCACTCCACCGGCCTCACGCCGTTCTCTCACGGCCCTCTGCCTCAACGCAACCAAATACAGAAACACACTGCAAATACTCACACTTCAAACAAATACAGCAACACACTGCAAATACTCACACTTCAACCAAATACAGAAACACACTGCAAATACTCACAACGCAACCAAATACAGAAACACACTGCAAATACTCACAATGCAACCAAATACAGAAACACACTGCAAATACTCACAATGCAACCGAATACAGCAACACACTGCAAATACTCACACTTCAACCAAATACAGAAACACACTGCAAATACTCACAACGCAACCAAATACAGAAACACACTGCAAATACTCACAATGCAACCAAATACAGAAACACACTGCAAATACTCACAACGCAACCAAATACAGAAACACACTGCAAATACTCACAATGCAACCAAATACAGAAACACACTGCAAATACTCACCACACAACAAAATACAGAAATGCATTGCAAATACTTACAATTCAACCAAATACAGAAATTCCTGTATTTGGTTGCATTATGAGTATTTGCAGCAAGTGTTGTCAAACAATAATGAAGACGTTTTCTTAATTTTATGGTGGTTTTTTTTTCTATTTGCATGCGTTTTTCTTCAGTTATAGCGTGTTGAGCTCTCTCGGCCACCGTAATATTGGCCAATTTGATACGCACTTCAAAACAGAAGGTTGAATGTAACTATTTATTTAATGTGTTGTTTAAAAAGGAATAAAGATAAAACCCTTTAATAAACTGCTGTATATTATTGCACATGATTTACTTACGTGCTTTTAAGTATTTCAATAAAGCAACAACTCGCAGTGGAAAACTCATTTATTAATAAACACAATCCATTACTTTCTACACAATCATATTTCTCACAAATTTTAAAAATGTGATTACTGTTGGTGAGATTGCTCATATAGTATAGCTTGTAAACACTGAATGTAAGGACTGTTTAGTATCTGTTGAGTAAGAGTGAGGAGAGTTTCTTCTTGAGAAGACTTGAAGTGCTACTGAAGAGACAGATTCTCATATTCAGAAGAGCCCGACTTGTGAACAGCAGGTCTGGGATGGACAGACTGTGTGAAAGACTCATTGATTATTATCTGACTGCTGAATGCACAAACTCTTTTGCACGTGTAGTTTTTGATATTCCTCTTACTGTGAGTGTGTCGTAGAGGTCAGATGATCTGGACTTGAGGTCAAGAGCTGTATATGAACCTGCACTGGGATCGTCGTTCTACAGGGAAACAGAGAGAAGGAATTTACAGCACGAAAAAGAAGAAGAGATTTTAAACAGTGTGAGTTTATGTCTCAATCAGAGTTTGTCAGTTTGTTACGAGATGTTCGAGCAGTTTGATAATTTCCCAACATATGATGTAATCTGACTTGATCACAAGTTGGACGAGCCATTAAAAAAAGCAACATCTCTAAATATACAAAAAAGGTTTTTTATTATTATTTTAATGATATTATTCTTAGATTATTTGATTATCTCATCTCATTTATAGCATATCTTCTGTTTATCCTTTTCTTCTGACTGTCAAAAACACAAACAAGTAATTTAATTGTTTCATATACAATTTATAACCAAATAACTTTATGAAATAGTTTGAAAACATAATTATGCACACTTTATTGATAGATTTCTTATTTACATTAAAAATAATATTAATACTATGATAATGATGATGAATAATCCTCCAGATGCCGCTGTGATCACAATCACATTTCTACCAGCAACATGATGAACTGAAAGAGGAAGATCATCATGATTAACTCTCCAAACTGATGAATGATGTGAAGATACAGGAGTGTGTTAATAAAAGCTTCACCTGTGACAGTTACAGCGTCTGATCTCTGAGATCCATGTTGATTGTGAGCCTGACAGTAGAAGCGTCCACTCTGTAGTGCACTGAAACTCTGTCCAGATCCAACAGCTGAGGTTTCATTCTCCTTAAACCAGCTGAAGTTCAGAGCAGGAGGGTTTGAGTCACTGATGCACTTCAGAGTCACTGAATCTCCCTCCACTATTACACCAGATCCATTTATCAACACTGAGACGCTCCTGGGAGGATCTAAAACAGAGAAACATTGATATCATGTCAGGAGCCATATCACCCTGTAGCTCAAGACTGGTTGCCCAATGAAGGTAAGCAGGGTTGAGCCTGGTCAGTACCTGGATAGGAGACTCCTGGGAAAAATAGGTTGCTGCTGGAAGAGGTGTTAGTGAGACCAGTAGGGGGCGCTGCTCACCCTGGGGTCTGTGTGGGTCCTAACACCCTAGTATAGTGACGGGGACACTATACTGCCAAAGAGCACCGTCCTTTGGATGAGACGTTAAACCGAGGTCCTGACTCTCTGTGGTCATAAAAAATCCCATGGCACTTCTCGTAGAGAGTAGGGGTGTAACCCCGGTGTCCTGGCCAAATGCCCCCCAATGAACTGGCTCTATCTCTCTCTCTCGTCTCCACCTATAGCTGGTGTGTGCTGAGCGCACTAGTGCCCTTGTACTGTGGCTGACGTCGCATCATCCAAGTGGATGCTGCACACTGGTGTTGGTTGAGGAGAGATCCCCATGTATGATTGTAAAGCGATTTGGGTGTACAGTAGTACATATGGAAGCGCTATATAAATGCCTCATTCATTCATTCATTCATCCATCATTAAAGGTCCCATATTGTACACCTTTCTCAAGTTTTATTTTAGGTTTTGATGTCCTTAAGAATATATATTTGCGGTATAGTCAAGTCAAGTCACCTTAATTTATAACAATATAGATTGTTTCAAAGCAGCTTTACAGTGATGATAAGAAATTAAAGTAACAGATGATTGATTCACTTAAGTCGCAATTTTCATTAGTTATTAACTTAGGGGCCGCTAACACGACACTGTTCAAACAGAAAACCCTTAATGCGATCCGGCCGCTCATTTGCACAAAACAGTGCCTGGAGGCTCGAGAATGCAAACCATGCAAAGAATGCAGGTTCCAAGGTACAAGCCTTGAAAAAGGTATACTACATAATTTATACTACAGATTTTTTTATCACTTCCGCGTAGCCACGTTAACCCGAATTATCCCGACAACGTTTTATCAGTACAGAGGAAAAGGGAAGGAGGCCTTCACAAGGCAGAGACTAGTGGGACTTCAGGACTGCGTTGTCGTCGTGTCCAGGCGCAGTTCCTTCATCAGATCCGGATACTAGAAACTAAAAAATGCAGTATTCTCACAACTATGTTCCTTTTTAGTAAGAAATGATATCTGTGAGAATTTTCAATCAGGATTTAGACCGTATCACAGTACTGAGACAGCTCTCATCAGAGTCACGACGGCTCGTGAAAAGGCACAGCTAATTTATGCAGGCTGTGTGCATGTGTCTGTGGATTGCTGTTTTGAAACTTATAAGGTAGTTACATCGCCCCTAGACCTCTGTTATCATGAAAAAAGCCATGATATTTCAATTTTGACAATATGGGACCTTTAAGTTCATCACAGTAAAGCTGCCATCACAGACAAAGTTTAGTGGATTTAATGTCACATTTACCGAACCATCATTAACTCACACATTATGTTTAAAGTCACAGGATCAGAGTATTTCTCTCCATGTTCATTGATGGACTTGCACTTGTATTCTCCACTGTCATCAGAGCTGATCTTTGAGATGCTGTAGATTCTTCCAGATCCTACAATCGTTCCTCCTTTAAACCAGCTGATTTCTGCAGGAGGGTTTGAGTCACTGATGCAGTTCAGAGTCACTGAATCTCCCTCCACTATTACACCAGATGGACTGATGGACACTGAGACGCTCACTATAGATATTAGAAAATTATAAATTTAGATGTGATCAATGTGCTGTTCAGTCCAACACACTTACTCTCACACACACACACACACACACACACACACACACACACACACACACACACACACACACACACACACACACACACACACACACACACACACACACATATAATAATATGAAGCTACGGACTCATTTCCATGTACATTTCTGCAATAAATTTGTGTCTCTTCACTTACTCTCTTTAATCTCTGAATATTCATCAGGCAAAGTCAAAGGCTTCTCCACAGCACACCAGTATTTTCCTGCATCCTCTGTTCTCAGATCAGTGATGGTGACGGTGAAAACTCTGTCCGTCGTGTCGTCAGTCAGAGAGAATCTCTCGTCTTTAGCTGGAGATCCTGATTTAACCATGATGTATTTATATCCTCCTTAGTTACACTCCTCTTTACAAAAATTCTTTGCATTTGTTTCATATCCAGACTCATATGAGCATCTGATCTCAACTCTCTGTCCTCTGTATCCAGTAACTGTCTGTGAAGCTCCGACAACAACAGCTGAAAACACACATATCATATAGAGCTGTTATGTGTGAGAAAGAGACATAAGCAGGCCAGAATAATAACTTACAAATATCATCCATATGAGTCTGATGATCATGTGATAAAGAGGAAGAACAAGAGAAGATGTCAAACTCTGTGTAAAAGAGCTGAGAGTCTCAAACTCACCTGTACAGATGCTGGAAAACAGCAGCAGGACGTCCAACATGATGAAATATGACAAGCGTTTCCCTTCAATAAAAGAACACATTCTGTGTGACAAACGTTACTGTCGTTCTCTTCCGTACTGAGAGAATAATGTGGCATCAGCAACTGAAATATACATTTCCTTCCCCTTCTGTATCTCTGACCACATCTAGCTCTACAGGACATCAGTAATGATTCACCAAAGTTTATTAAATATATAATCAGTGTTTTACTCTGTGAGGAAGGGATGATCCACTTCATTATAAGAGGGAAGGAGTATCTGTGACATTTACACAGTGGGCCTGTTTACACCTGGTCACTTCATGCGTTTTTACTGACCTGATTTATCAAAACGATTCCATTTACACCGGGTCACATAAATGTGTTTTCACAAAGCAGATATAAATCCGATTTTTCAATTCCCACGTTATATGCAGATTTCGATATCAAGTTAAGCGTCTGTGACTTACTTTCACTTTGATTTGCGATAGTTTGCACGTTGGTTTGATAATTAGATGCTCGTCTGCAGTGATGCTTGTTCTTGTAGCGCCGTCATATCTGGCTATAACATGACATATTGTCTATTACACGTATCACACATTTTATTTTTTTAGCAATTTTGGGAGGAGTAAAATTGTGGCTTCCATAACCAGATGCATTTACACTTGTCCAGTTTGGCCAGGAATGCGGCCCAGACCTCCTCCTGAAGTGGCTTTATCAATCGGATTCAAATCCGTCTCGAATGTGTTTCGGATGCGTTTCTGGTCTTAACATGATCGGATAGATATCCTATCACAGAAAACGCAGGTGTAAACAAGTGTAAACAACCCCAGAATGTAAAATACACAGAGTGTTTTACACATTATTCCAGTGAACAAATCAGCTTCTAGGTCTTATTAAAGGGATAGTTCACCCAAAAATGAAAATTCTGTCAGTATTTACTCTCCCTCATGTTGTTCCAACCCCGTAAGACCTTCGTTCATCTTCGGAACACGAATTATGATATTTTTGATGAAATCTGAGAGCTGGATCACTCCTCCATAGGCTTCTTGAGGGATTGAAACTTGTTCCCCGAAAAGTTATTACAGACATCGTTAAAATAGTCCAAGTGACTACAGTGGCTCAATCTTAAGTTTATCAAACGACGAGAATATTTTTGCGCGCAAAAAAACAAAAATAACGACTTTATTTCAACTATTCATGTCCTTCTCTGTGGACCCCTTTAAATAGAAATGATGAGATCAAACTAAAATATGGTGGTCATATTTTTGTTGACCTTGTTATGTGTTAAATGAAGGCATACTCATGTAACATACACTGAATAAATGGCATTATTTTAAACATGTTTATCCTGTACTTTAGTTACAGTACAATTTCTCACATATCAGTTCTCATCCTGGGTAACACTTTATTTCGATAGTCCACTTTAGACATTCAACTAACTATAAGTAACTATAAGTAGAGTATTAGTAGACTGTCTGCTTAATATCTCCTAACACTTTATTTTGTTGGTCCCCCAACAGATATTCTACTGACTATAAGTAACTTAGTAACGACAAGTCAACTTGTTCTCCTAACCTGAACCCCAACGCCTAACCCTAACCTAACAGTCTACTGACAGTCTACTACAGTCTACTAATACTCTAATGATAGTTAGTTGACATGTAGTTGCAAAGTTACTTTTAGTTAGTAGAATGTGGTAACACTTATACACTTAATACGGGTGCACTAATATGCATTAATTCATGTTTAACTAATGCACAGATACTCATGAGTTAATGTATGACTCATGAAGAACTAAACCATTAATTAATGATTACTGCATCAGCAACTAATAAAGAGTCTATATGATTAATAGATTAAGTAATACATGAATTGATATTAATTCAATGTGTCATTGTGTATTAATTCCTTAATAACATATTTTATTAACTAATAGTGTAAATTAATGTGTTAATTACCACATTAGTCAAAGCTATGCACTTCAACTACCAGTTGTCTTCTTTAACTAATCATTAGCTAATGATTTGCAAAGGTATCATTATGTTATGACTTTACTGGTTGAGGCACATCATTATTAACTAGTCATTTAGTAATTGTAGTAATGTACACATGAATTTGCACTAATAATGAAGTAATTAATCATGTATTAATGTGTACCTGTATTATCTGGAAGTTGAAATACAAGGCTTTGGCTCATTATGGTAATTAACATATTAATTAACACTATTAGTTAAAAAAATGAGTTATTAGGGAAATAATTCACAATTACATATTTAATTAATAACAATTCATGTATGAACTAATATATTAACCATACAGACTCTTAATTAGTTCCTAATGTGGTAATCATTAATGAATAGCTTAGATAATCATTAGTTACACATTAATTCAGTATTATCTGTGCATTAGCTAAGCATGAATTAATGCTTATTAGTGCACCCGTATTGTAAAGTGTTACCGAATGTCTAAAGTGACTATCGAAATAAAGTGTAACCTCATCCTGTGTTTATTGTCATAAGAAAGAAGAGTTTTACTCTTTGTAAGCCAGCCGGAAAAACCCAAAAACCCAATTAGATTTTCCCGTAGGCTTCCGGATTATTGCAAAAGTTTAAGCATGTTTCGTACATCAAGATCATTTTCACAAATGAACACAACTTTTATAAATTGTGAAAAGCCTAAATGCAGTTGCCAGAAGTAAAAAGCTAAAGGTAGGCTATAAACAAACTACACCAAAGTCACATGACTTCAACATCATTAAACTTCCGAAAACTCTTTCCGTTTTTTTCTAGAAAACATTTTCTCAGAACATTTGAGTTAGAATAGTTTATAAGAGCTCAATTATAACAAGCATAACGATGCTGTAAAACGTTTACATGTTCGGCTAATGACGTTTAATCTCCTCGACACATTTAGACACTTGTTAGCAACCGCCTTTTTCAAGACACATAATAGCTTCAAAAAATCACGTGTGGGGAAATACTGATATATTTTATGTCATAGAATAAAATGTACAAGTGTCTTGTGCTTGTGTTCTCCACAGACATTATTTCAGCCATTTAACCAAAAGCCCTATTGACTTCGGGACGATGAAACCGGAAGTGCTAAAATGTAAATGAGGAGTTTCGGCACAGCGCCACCTAGTGTTGACGAATAATGGAAAACTCATATTTTCGCCTGTAACGTCAGAATAGTTTGACCTTCAATAGTTTAATATCAAGCTGAATGATACCCAACTTTCCAATATCGGTTTTGTAATAACATGCTGTATTTTATGAACGCAATAGGATATTATTACGAAACTTGGTTTGTGTGATCAGCACCATGTCCTGAAGGAGCCTGACAGATATAAAAGAGCTGTGTAGTGTTAAAACTACTTCCTTTTGCACTTAAACTCATAAAATCATGGTGTTGCTCTGTTTCTCCCTGACATGCTTCCTTAGACACTAATTTTGCCTCTTTTGTGTATTGCCTCATAATCGCTGCTTGATGCTATATTTTACTAGACTGGGTAAACCCAGCCCGATCTGCCGGAGATTTGATTTCGCCCAGGCTGGAAACCTGTACATTCTTCTATCCTGCTTCCGTTACACATTTGCGAGTACCAATCACAAACTGGCTTATCCACCTGACGCGCTATTGGCAGGTTTAATCCAATCCAATTCCTTTTAACCTCTCGATGATGCTCAATGGCCTCTTTCGTTTAGCAAACTAAATCATTCGAGTGGGTGTAAATACCACTAACTTTCATGGGTTTTGTGTTGTGCACAACCTACAAAAATCGCTCTATGACATTTCTGCTTCTGGAAACCCCTGATCAATGTACAAACCAACACGTTTGTTGAAACGTTGCCTGCAGTTTTTGCTGCAAAATACGTCACCCGGATCGTTGGTCTGATTGGTTGAAGGACTATACAATTGCGTACAGAGTCATTTGAATTATGCTTTCCTGTAGCTCGAACAGTAGAGTGTTGATGCTTGCAACGCTAAGGTCATAGGTTCGATTCCCAGGGAAATCGAACCTATGACGATCCCAACTTGAAATGCAATGTAAGTTGCTTTGGATAAAAGCGTCTGCCAAATGTTAAATGCCTGTTGATTTCGCCTCTTGTTTAGCAGAAAATACAGAGCAGACTCCCCATAGTATTTTGTATAGCTTTATTGAACTGAATAGGAGATGTACCAAAGAATATTGAATTTTGTGTCATTTTTACATTTTATTTACATTATTTTTTTAGTTGTTAGTAACATTTCTGGTAAGCCATATTATACACTTTATAAACTAATAAGAAAAAAGTGTGTCAAAAGTATAGATTCAGTGTAAGAAATTTAGATTTTACCCGATTATATTTTTACTTGGAAAATCAATCTCAATGTCTGTGGACAATGTTTTTTATTTATGGTTTTTATTTATCACTGAATATATCGGACCCTCATTTGTTGTGACGTTATGCGGATGCGTTGTGATGTTTTGTGGATGTGTTGCTGTTACGTAGATCAGTTCTGTCCCGCTGTCCTGTGTTGCTTCAGGAGACTTTATATTGGCATAGATGCAGCCGATGTTTGAAGATGCAGGCGTTCGATTGGATGAAGAAGAAGGCATCTGATTGGATGATGTTACCGCGGCGACATCTATGTTTTGTATCTCCTCATACATGCAGTCAGTCTGAAAAACAACACATACATCAATAATACTAGTTTACAGTGATTAAACACTCTCTTGGTCAATAAACCATAATTTAACATGAATTTCTGATATTCTACAGGTAAAGATTTGAACACACACCTCAGGATTGTGCTGCACATTTTGTTGAAATAAAGCTGAATAAAGCATAAATAGAGAAAAAAGACAAATCAATTTCAACAATAAAAACAGGACTTTGTACTCACAAACAAACTGTTACCTGTCCCAGATTTCCTCTTCTTCCTCTTCTTCTTCAGGATGATGAAGGTTCCACAACACAGAGTCAGAACCAGCAGAACCGAACCCAGACCGCCAGCAACAGAAGCCAGATCTGAACAACGACACAGTGCTGATTCTGAAAAAATCTTACTTAGTATTGCTTAGAAGTAGAAATTTTGGGTATTTAATATTTATACTTTACTGGAGTAATTCTTTTTTCAGCTGACTTTTTACTTCTATTCCTTACATTTTCACGCAATTATCTGTACTTTCTACTCCTTACATTTTAAAAATATCCTCGTTACTCCTATTTCATTTCGGCTTGTTTTCATTCCGGCTTGTCATCGTTAAAAAAATAAAAAATAAAAAAAACAATCTAGATAAACCGCACCATCCGGCAGTGTTGGGAAAGTTTACTTTCTACATGAACTAGTTCAGTTTATAGTTCATACTTAAAATTTTTAACTAGTTCATAGTTATTTTTTTCCATAGTTATTAATTTTCAAAATTATTGCCACAGTGACACACACACACACACACACACACACTCACGCACGCACGCACGCACGCACGCACACACACACACTTGTTTAAATACATTTATGTTGTTAATAAATAACAATAAATTGTTGTTGTACCAGCAATATCTCCAAGTTTTGTTTTTCAAAGTAGAAATCTCAAATGTCATGATTTGCCAATGCAAGAGAGTACCGGCACCGTTTTTCCCCACTTCAAGCACTGGCCACAGCCCATATACAACCACAGACAGCTATTATTTTATCGGCGGGGAAAGTTTGCACAGAAATGTAAGATTTTTCCCATCCTCACCAACCTTGTCACAAAACTCGTTTAAATGATCATACGACGCCTCCTTGATGCTTTTTGTTTTGATGACGCATGCGACTGTGCAACACTGGCGGCTGGTGTTGCCAGATTGGGTGTTTTTTCCACTTCATATTAAGGCCTGTTTACGGTGTGTTTTAGCTGGGTTTTTGCCTGGAAGGCTCTATAGAAATCTGGCACCCTATTGAACGAAGTTAAACTGAGAGAGCTGCCGTTCACAGACACCAGAATGAACGAGTTCACAGTAATGTTCACCAGGCAGTAATACAGTACATTCAGTTCACATTCGTCCAACATATGAACTATCGTTCAATGAACGCGTTCAGGCACAACTCTGACATCTGGATATATTTTGATTGTGGTTGTATGAGAAGTATAAACATACCATTCCGACACCCTATTGGTTTGTACGCGATCCATCAATTTCAATTTTCAATTTTCAAAATTTTTCGACATTAACATTTCAATATAACATTATATTCATTATGACTATACAAAAAAAATTGTTTCCCCCTGTGGCGCGACCTAAGCTTTTGTCCATAATGGTATTTTTTTCCTTACATTACTTGTACTTTTATACTTCAATTAGTTTTGAAGCCAGAACTTTTACACTTTTTACTTAAGTAAAAAGTTTGAGTTGATACTTCAACTTCTACAGAAGACTTTTTAAACCCTAGTATCTATACTTCTACTTGAGTAATGAATGTGAACTTTTGACACCTCTGAGTGTAACTGAAGTGAAACTGCAATGGTAAACCTCAATTCTTCAGAAGAAAACACTTCTCTTTACGGTTGATGTCAAACCAAATTAACCTCATGACATCTGATGTGTGCATAATTAATATTTATACAGGAGCTAAAATGTGTCTCAACAAATATTCAAAGCAATTTCCTTTCAAAGAGTGATAATGTGGGTAGAGTTGCATTGTGGGTAGTGTAGTTTGTGTTCTTACAAGTTTTTGGCTGATAGAGTTGAACTGTAGTATTTCCTGTTGTTGTTCTTGTTGTTTCAGTTTCTGTTTGATGAGTCACTGACAGAGAGAAACACCAGTGACTGTGAATGTGACGAACATGCAGTAATATAATAACAAATAATAATAATAGACAAAAACACTCATAACACTGTTTGCTATTGCTGCATATGAACACATGTTGTGTTCTGTTCATATCACTGATTACTGATAATCACATTATATTAGTGCTCATTTAAGACACTTTATTATCTGAAACAATACAGTGTCACTTTGGATAAAAGTTTCTGTAAAACCCACGTAAAGCTGGACTCAAGTTGTGATGGTAACTGTCATTATTACCAGATGATTTTACTCACAAACTGCAGAATAAAGAAAGTGCTAAAGAAAATGTACTGTGTAAAATGATGCGTTTAACATTCAGTTGTTGTACATTTGATTACAGTTTTTTTCGATTGCTAAACGACAGTGAGCACAACTGGAGCTACATGTGTAAACTCGAACTACAGTCTGCACAGCAGCAGTTCATGTGGACCAAACTCTAGTTTGTTTTCCATTGCTTGAACACAGTTTTCAAAACTCTACACACTTATCCCATGACTTTAACCACAACCTGCACAACACTGTGGATTTACAGCACTTTGTTCAAATGCTAACACACTGCTGTCAAAACTGTGAACCACACATTCAAAACAGAATAGAGTTCAGCCTTGTGCCTTTCAAACACTGACTGCAGTTTCAGCTGAAAGGAGAAGCAGGTCTTGTTTTAGACTTGTTAGTGAACACACACACACACACACACACACACACACACACATATATATGTATATATATATATATATTTTTTTTTTTTTTCATAACTGTAATTCCGTAAATTACTACAGAATATTGAAGCAAACTGCTAATTTTCATTTGCCTTAAATAATTGTTATGTTCTAGAAATGTAAATAAATCATGTGAAAGAATGTCACTTTATTCTTTGAAGAATATATTACTTTGTATGAAGTTAAGTTAGTATTTTCTGTATTGGTGTTTGATGCTAGTGTGTTTACTCTCAGTGTGTTCTGAGTGACAGTGTGTGTTATCTCAGTGAGGGTTGTGTAGTGTGTTTACTCTCAGTGTGTTCTGAGTGACAGTGTGTGTTATCTCAGTGAGGGTTGTGTAGTGTGTTTACTCTCAGTGTGTTCTGAGTGACAGTGTGTGTTATCTCAGTGAGGGTTGTGTAGTGTTGTTACACTCAGTGTGTTCTGAGTGACAGTGTGTGTTATCTCAGTGAGGGTTGTGTAGTGTTTTTCCTCTCAGTGTGTTCTGAGTGACAGTGTGTGTTATCTCAGTGAGGGTTGTGTAGTGTTTTACTCTCAGTGTGTTCTGAGTGACAGTGTGTGTTATCTCAGTGAGGGTTGTGTAGTGTGTTTACTCTCAGTGTGTTCTGAGTGGCAGTGTGTGTTATCTCAGTGAGGGTTGTGTAGTGTTGTTACACTCAGTGTGTTCTGAGTGACAGTGTGTGTTATCTCAGTGAGGGTTGTGTAGTGTTGTTACTCTCAGTGTGTTCTGAGTGACAGTGTGTGTTATCTCAGTGAGGGTTGTGTAGTGTTGTTACTCTCAGTGTGTTCTGAGTGACAGTGTGTGTTATCTCAGTGAGGGTTGTGTAGTGTTGTTACACTCAGTGTGTTCTGAGTGACAGTGTGTGTTATCTCAGTGAGGGTTGTGTAGTGTTTTTACTCTCAGTGTGTTCTGAGTGTCAGTGTGTGTTATCTCAGTGAGGGTTGTGTAGTGTTGTTACACTCAGTGTGTTCTGAGTGACAGTGTGTGTTATCTCAGTGAGGGTTGTGTAGTGTTGTTACTCTCAGTGTGTTCTGAGTGACAGTGTGTGTTATCTCAGTGAGGGTTGTGTAGTGTTGTTACACTCAGTGTGTTCTGAGTGACAGTGTGTGTTATCTCAGTGAGGGTTGTGTAGTGTTGTTACACTCAGTGTGTTCTGAGTGTCAGTGTGTGTTATCTCAGTGAGGGTTGTGTAGTGTTGTTACACTCAGTGTGTTCTGAGTGTCAGTGTGTGTTATCTCAGTGAGGGTTGTGTAGTGTTGTTACTCTCAGTGTGTTCTGAGTGACAGTGTGTGTTATCTCAGTGAGGGTTGTGTAGTGTTGTTACACTCAGTGTGTTCTGAGTGTCAGTGTGTGTTATCTCAGTGAGGGTTGTGTAGTGTTGTTACACTCGGTGTGTTCTGAGTGACAGTGTGTGTTATCTCAGTGAGGGTTGTGTAGTGTTGTTACTCTCAGTGTGTTCTGAGTGACAGTGTGTGTTATCTCAGTGAGGGTTGTGTAGTGTTGTTACACTCAGTGTGTTCTGAGTGACAGTGTGTGTTATCTCAGTGAGGGTTGTGTAGTGTTGTTACACTCAGTGTGTTCTGAGTGACAGTGTGTGTTATCTCAGTGAGGGTTGTGTAGTGTTGTTACTCTCAGTGTGTTCTGAGTGACAGTGTGTGTTATCTCAGTGAGGGTTGTGTAGTGTTGTTACTCTCAGTGTGTTCTGAGTGTCAGTGTGTGTTATATCAGTGAGGGTTGTGTAGTGTTTTTCCTCTCAGTGTGTTCTGAGTGACAGTGTGTGTTATCTCAGTGAGGGTTGTGTAGTGTTGTTACTCTCAGTGTGTTCTGAGTGACAGTGTGTGTTATCTCAGTGAGGGTTGTGTAGTGTTGTTACTCTCAGTGTGTTCTGAGTGTCAGTGTGTGTTATATCAGTGAGGGTTGTGTAGTGTTTTTCCTCTCAGTGTGTTCTGAGTGACAGTGTGTGTTATCTCAGTGAGGGTTGTGTAGTGTTGTTACTCTCAGTGTGTTCTGAGTGGCAGTGTGTGTTATCTCAGTGAGGGTTGTGTAGTGTTGTTACTCTCAGTGTGTTCTGAGTGACAGTGTGTGTTATCTCAGTGAGGGTTGTGTAGTGTTGTTACTCTCAGTGTGTTCTGAGTGACAGTGTGTGTTATCTCAGTGAGGGTTGTGTAGTGTTGTTACACTCAGTGTGTTCTGAGTGACAGTGTGTGTTATCTCAGTGAGGGTTGTGTAGTGTTGTTACACTCAGTGTGTTCTGAGTGTCAGTGTGTGTTATCTCAGTGAGGGTTGTGTAGTGTTGTTACACTCAGTGTGTTCTGAGTGTCAGTGTGTGTTATCTCAGTGAGGGTTGTGTAGTGTTGTTACTCTCAGTGTGTTCTGAGTGACAGTGTGTGTTATCTCAGTGAGGGTTGTGTAGTGTTGTTACACTCAGTGTGTTCTGAGTGACAGTGTGTGTTATCTCAGTGAGGGTTGTGTAGTGTTGTTACACTCAGTGTGTTCTGAGTGACAGTGTGTGTTATCTCAGTGAGGGTTGTGTAGTGTTGTTACTCTCAGTGTGTTCTGAGTGACAGTGTGTGTTATCTCAGTGAGGGTTGTGTAGTGTTGTTACTCTCAGTGTGTTCTGAGTGTCAGTGTGTGTTATATCAGTGAGGGTTGTGTAGTGTTTTTCCTCTCAGTGTGTTCTGAGTGACAGTGTGTGTTATCTCAGTGAGGGTTGTGTAGTGTTGTTACTCTCAGTGTGTTCTGAGTGGCAGTGTGTGTTATCTCAGTGAGGGTTGTGTAGTGTTGTTACTCTCAGTGTGTTCTGAGTGGCAGTGTGTGTTATCTCAGTGAGGGTTGTGTAGTGTGTTTACTCTCAGTGTGTTCTGAGTGACAGTGTGTGTTATCTCAGTGAGGGTTGTGTAGTGTGTTTACTCTCAGTGTGTTCTGAGTGACAGTGTGTGTTATCTCAGTGAGGGTTGTGTAGTGTGTTTACTCTCAGTGTGTTCTGAGTGACAGTGTGTGTTATCTCAGTGAGGGTTGTGTAGTGTGTTTACTCTCAGTGTGTTCTGAGTGGCAGTGTGTGTTATCTCAGTGAGGGTTGTGTAGTGTTGTTACTCTCAGTGTGTTCTGAGTGACAGTGTGTGTTATCTCAGTGAGGGTTGTGTAGTGTTGTTACACTCAGTGTGTTCTGAGTGACAGTGTGTGTTATCTCAGTGAGGGTTGTGTAGTGTTTTTCCTCTCAGTGTGTTCTGAGTGACAGTGTGTGTTATCTCAGTGAGGGTTGTGTAGTGTTTTTACTCTCAGTGTGTTCTGAGTGTCAGTGTGTGTTATCTCAGTGAGGGTTGTGTAGTGTTGTTACACTCAGTGTGTTCTGAGTGACAGTGTGTGTTATCTCAGTGAGGGTTGTGTAGTGTTGTTACTCTCAGTGTGTTCTGAGTGACAGTGTGTGTTATCTCAGTGAGGGTTGTGTAGTGTTGTTACACTCAGTGTGTTCTGAGTGACAGTGTGTGTTATCTCAGTGAGGGTTGTGTAGTGTTGTTACTCTCAGTGTGTTCTGAGTGACAGTGTGTGTTATCTCAGTGAGGGTTGTGTAGTGTTGTTACACTCAGTGTGTTCTGAGTGTCAGTGTGTGTTATCTCAGTGAGGGTTGTGTAGTGTTGTTACACTCAGTGTGTTCTGAGTGACAGTGTGTGTTATCTCAGTGAGGGTTGTGTAGTGTTGTTACTCTCAGTGTGTTCTGAGTGACAGTGTGTGTTATCTCAGTGAGGGTTGTGTAGTGTTGTTACACTCAGTGTGTTCTGAGTGACAGTGTGTGTTATCTCAGTGAGGGTTGTGTAGTGTTGTTACTCTCAGTGTGTTCTGAGTGACAGTGTGTGTTATCTCAGTGAGGGTTGTGTAGTGTTGTTACACTCAGTGTGTTCTGAGTGTCAGTGTGTGTTATCTCAGTGAGGGTTGTGTAGTGTTGTTACACTCAGTGTGTTCTGAGTGTCAGTGTGTGTTATCTCAGTGAGGGTTGTGTAGTGTTGTTACTCTCAGTGTGTTCTGAGTGACAGTGTGTGTTATCTCAGTGAGGGTTGTGTAGTGTTGTTACACTCAGTGTGTTCTGAGTGACAGTGTGTGTTATCTCAGTGAGGGTTGTGTAGTGTTGTTACACTCAGTGTGTTCTGAGTGGCAGTGTGTGTTATCTCAGTGAGGGTTGTGTAGTGTTGTTACACTCAGTGTGTTCTGAGTGACAGTGTGTGTTATCTCAGTGAGGGTTGTGTAGTGTTGTTACTCTCAGTGTGTTCTGAGTGTCAGTGTGTGTTATCTCAGTGAGGGTTGTGTAGTGTTGTTACTCTCAGTGTGTTCTGAGTGGCAGTGTGTGTTATCTCAGTGAGGGTTGTGTAGTGTTGTTACACTCAGTGTGTTCTGAGTGACAGTGTGTGTTATCTCAGTGAGGGTTGTGTAGTGTTGTTACTCTCAGTGTGTTCTGAGTGACAGTGTGTGTTATCTCAGTGAGGGTTGTGTAGTGTTTTACTCTCAGTGTGTTCTGAGTGACAGTGTGTGTTATCTCAGTGAGGGTTGTGTAGTGTTTTACTTTCAGTGTGTTCTGAGTGACAGTGTGTGTTATCTCAGTGAGGGTTGTGTAGTGTTGTTACTCTCAGTGTGTTCTGAGTGACAGTGTGTGTTATCTCAGTGAGGGTTGTGTAGTGTTGTTACTCTCAGTGTGTTCTGAGTGGCAGTGTGTGTTATCTCAGTGAGGGTTGTGTAGTGTGTTTACTCTCAGTGTGTTCTGAGTGACAGTGTGTGTTATCTCAGTGAGTGTTGTGTAGTGTTGTTACTCTCAGTGTGTTCTGAGTGACAGTGTGTGTTATATCAGTGAGGGTTGTGTAGTGTTGTTACTCTCAGTGTGTTCTGAGTGACAGTGTGTGTTATCTCAGTGAGGGTTGTGTAGTGTTGTTACTCTCAGTGTGTTCTGAGTGACAGTGTGTGTTATCTCAGTGAGGGTTGTGTAGTGTTGTTACTCTCAGTGTGTTCTGAGTGGCAGTGTGTGTTATCTCAGTGAGGGTTGTGTAGTGTTTTACTCTCAGTGTGTTCTGAGTGACAGTGTGTGTTATCTCAGTGAGGGTTGTGTAGTGTTGTTACTCTCAGTGTGTTCTGAGTGGCAGTGTGTGTTATCTCAGTGAGGGTTGTGTAGTGTGTTTACTCTCAGTGTGTTCTGAGTGACAGTGTGTGTTATCTCAGTGAGGGTTGTGTAGTGTTGTTACTCTCAGTGTGTTCTGAGTGGCAGTGTGTGTTATCTCAGTGAGGGTTGTGTAGTGTTGTTACTCTCAGTGTGTTCTGAGTGACAGTGTGTGTTATCTCAGTGAGTGTTGTGTAGTGTTGTTACTCTCAGTGTGTTCTGAGTGACAGTGTGTGTTATCTCAGTGAGGGTTGTGTAGTGTTGTTACTCTCAGTGTGTTCTGAGTGACAGTGTGTGTTATCTCAGTGAGGGTTGTGTAGTGTTGTTACTCTCAGTGTGTTCTGAGTGGCAGTGTGTGTTATCTCAGTGAGGGTTGTGTAGTGTTGTTACTCTCAGTGTGTTCTGAGTGACAGTGTGTGTTATCTCAGTGAGTGTTGTGTAGTGTTGTTACTCTCAGTGTGTTCTGAGTGACAGTGTGTGTTATCTCAGTGAGGGTTGTGTAGTGTTTTTCCTCTCAGTGTGTTCTGAGTGACAGTGTGTGTTATCTCAGTGAGGGTTGTGTAGTGTTTTTCCTCTCAGTGTGTTCTGAGTGACAGTGTGTGTTATCTCAGTGAGGGTTGTGTAGTGTGTTTACTCTCAGTGCGTTCTGAGTGTCAGTGTGTGTTATCTCAGTGAGGGTTGTGTAGTGTGTTTACTCTCAGTGTGTTCTGAGTGACAGTGTGTGTTATCTCAGTGAGGGTTGTGTAGTGTTTTTCCTCTCAGTGTGTTCTGAGTGACAGTGTGTGTTATCTCAGTGAGGGTTGTGTAGTGTTTTTCCTCTCAGTGTGTTCTGAGTGACAGTGTGTGTTATCTCAGTGAGGGTTGTGTAGTGTTTTTCCTCTCAGTGTGTTCTGAGTGACAGTGTGTGTTATCTCAGTGAGGGTTGTGTAGTGTTGTGTATTGTTTGGCGTTAAGAGTTGTGTTGCTGAATGAGTTGTGCAGGTGATGTGAAGTGCTTAGCTCAGGTGATTGTTGGTAGTGCAGACTGTAGTTCGAGTTTTGCACATGTAGCTCCAGTTGTGCTCACTGTCGTTTAGAAATCGAAAAAAAAACTAAATTGTTGAGGAAAATCACAACCTCTAAATATTCAGTTCGATGCAGTTTTGGTTTATTTTTCACAGAAGTTGAAGCTTCCAAGTTTCCAAGTTTGTGTAAGACATGAATGATCTTGAATTACATCATGATCAAATTGTAGTATTAAAATCGTGTTTAGAAGCTTTGATATCTCGGCATTCAGTATAATCTATAATACTGAATAATCTACAGTATAATCTATAATATAATTAAGTATAATGTTTATGTAATGTAATTAATGTTTATATTGAAGTTATGTCAAGTTCTGAAAAGTATGTAAAAGTTTATGTAAACACAGCAACTTCACATTAACTATATTTTCATCAAAACACATGTGAGTGTACATGTAAAGCAGTGTGTGTGTGTGTGTTCGTGCGTGCGTGCGTGCGTGTGAGTGTGTGTGTGTGTGTGTGTGTGTGAGTGTGTGTGTGTGTGTGTGTGTGTGTGTGTGTGTGTGTGTGTGTGTGAGTGTGAGTGTGAGTGTGTGTGTGTGTGTGTGTGTGTGTGTGTGTGTGTGTGTGTGTGTGTGTGTGTGTGTGTGTGTGTGTGTGTGTGTGTGCGTGTGCGTGTGCGTGTGAGTGTGCGCGTGCGCGTGCGCGTGTGTGTGTGTGTGTGTGTGTGTGTGTGTGTGTGTGTGTGTGTGTGTGTGTGTGTGTACCTGTGCTGGTGTGTTCAGTGCTGCTGTTTGTATATGGACTGACGCTGGATGTTGAGATCTGGACACGTGTTGTTTTCACTGGAGCTGAGAAATGAAGGAGAGCCGTCAAGCCGTAATACATTCATAAAACAATAACACACGAGAGATGATTCAGATTGAGATTGAAAGCTGAAGTCCAAGTCCGTAACTTTTTTTGTGTTCAAAATGTACTAAGATTATATAATGAGTGAGAACGTCATGAATCCCCTCCGTAACACGTATTAGAACAGGATTGGAGAGATGAGAAGGAAATAAGTGACGTAACATTTGAGTCTTCCTGCAGAACTTACGCTAAAGTTTTAATTTCTGTTTGTTAACCTCTAGAGCGCCAAAAGTTACGGACTGCAGATTTAATAATGAATATCAGGAACCTCTGATCACAGTTAGCTGGATTTGTTTGTAATCTCCCCATCCAGCCACACAGCCGTACAGTCCAGCATCTTCCATCTTCAGGATACTGATGGTCACTGTAAATGATCTGGTCTGATGATTATCCTGCAGTGAGAATCTGTCATTGAACACTGAGGACTCTCCTCCATTAGATTCTAGTATAAGGACAGCGTCTCTGTAACGTCCTCTGTAGAAGTATTTGTAAGAGTTTTCATATCCTCCTTTATAAGGACAGATAATGTTCACTCGTCCTCCCTCTGTTCCTCTCACTGTAATGTCCACAGACAGTGAACTGCTCACTACACACACACACACACACACACACACACACACACACACACACACACACACACACACACACACACACACACACACACACACACACACACACACACACACACACACACTGCTTTACCCATGTACACTGATAACATACACCATAATATTAGATAATAAACACTTTTAGTAGAGATCTTCAGCTCTTACCCGTCAGCAGAAACACACAAACTATCAGTGGAAACTTCATTTCTTCATCAGTACAGTTCAGAAAATCAGTCTGAAACTCTCAGTAGTTCCTCACACGACTCTCTGAAACTCAAACAGCAATAATACTGCTCTCATCTATCAGTGGAGAGTAAAATAATACGCTTGTTGCTCGTCTGATGATGAGAATCTGTGATCTCTGTGTTTCACATTGTGTTAGCTGTGAAAACGCCTCTCAGTTTTGACCAGGAAATGAACTTGTGAATTCATCAAACTCAACCTGTTCCTGTCCTGTCTTTAACATCTTTAACAGCTTTCTGTTGATCCTTTTACTCCTTTTCTACTCCAAATTGTTTTTTATATATTTTCAAAAGATGTTAATTACATGTTAAGTATCATCCACTTATAGAACAAATATCAACAAATTTAAGGAAACTTTCTTTGCCGACTCTGAATGAAAAAGTCATGAGATGAAGAAGAAATGCTTGTTAGGGTTATTTTCTGTGGTAATCGAAAGCATGGGAAAACACTGTCGTTTACAGAAACTATAAATAATACAGAACATTTCTTGAACATTAAGATAACTGTTTCTCCATCATATGAGCTCTGGGAGAAGAGTTGCATTGTGGGAAATGTGTGTTTAGCTGAAGCCTCAAAGCTCTTCCTGTGGCTGTAGTTTCACTTCCTGTTTTTCTGTGAGTAAAAGACATCACATGTTTAACTGAAGCAAACGCCTCCTAATAGTATATTGATGAAGCTATTCTGAAGTGTTATGAACCCAGTATGGGTTATATTTGTGGGTTGATTGTTTTTCCTTTGTTTGGTTCGCAGGATGGTCTTTTATTTATTTATTTATATATGTAAATGCTTGCAATGATTTATCAGGATATTCAGCAACTTTTGAATGGTGCAAATACAACATCAACCAGCAGGAGTGAACAGATGAAAACAGACAAACATTGAACTGAACGTCCAACACGAAAATGATATTCACATTAATAACTTCAGACACAACTTAATTGTTACATAATGTGGTACTTCTAGAAGGAAGACTTTAATAAAACACTCAGGGACCAGGGAAAAAGCAAGAGAAAACCACATTACAACAAACGTTAACAAGAACCGACAGAGACTGAGGGAGAACACAGGGTTTAAATTAAGGATGGCTGGCGCGAAACAGACGTTCCGAAGCTTTGCGAGATCACGAAGCAAAGATGATTCGAAACACTAGGTGTTTCTCAATGTCAAGGATACTTCCTTTGCAGGATTGATCCTTCCAAGTCATTTCCTTCAGAGGCTAGGCGAGGCTCCTCTTTAGCATTCGGAGAACACGTAAATGGAACAGGCTAGCAAGTGCACGTCGTTGCGTCATTACGTCACTGAAAAGGTCCGCTTTTCGGCGTTTTAAAAATGGAGAAGATATTTTTGATTTGGATGCTGTACAGCATTTTTGCTGATATGGAGATGGAGATGGAGTGGTATCGGCGTCAGGCTCGCAGGAGGAGAAAGTTTATTTGTCGCCACCTCTGCCGTCAAAGACGTGGGATGGTAAGTAACGTTAACGCTCCTATCATTAATTTAAAAAATAATTAAATCCATTATGTTATGGGTCAAATTGACCCGCACAGTTTAAACACACTTGACAGTCCTTATTTTGTCTGGTCAGCCCTCATAGAAATAAATAAATAAAGTAATTAAGTAAGGGATAATGTATAGCGAGGCGGTTGTTATAGAATAAACCCCGTGAATACAACCCCGCGAACTCCGGGACGCGGAGGGGTCTTGAATCAGCCTGAAGGGTTTGTATTCGATAACAACCGCCACGCTATACATTATCCCGCTTATTACATGGCTACCTACCAAATAAATCAACAATTTGAAACAAATATTGATTTATAAAGGAGTTTATTGATTTAAAAACGATTATATCGCCTTAGTGAACAGAACTGCGTCTATAGCAACATTCTAGCTGTTAAAACGCATGCAACGGTAAAATATGGGTCAAATTGACCCGCACTGTTTAAACTTATTTTGTCTTGTCAGCCCTCATAGAAATAAATAAATAAAGTAAGGGATAATGTATAGCGAGGCAATAAATCAAATTTATTGATTTAAATCAATAAAATCCTTTTTAAATCCTTATTTTGTCAAATATTGATTTATAAAGGAGTTTATTGATTTAAAAACGATTCTATTGCCTGAGTGAACAGAACTGCATCTATAGCAACATTCTAGCTGTTAAAACACATGCAATGGTAAAATATGTGATCAACAAAAAAAAAGCTATATGAAGTCAAAATTACAAGGTGAATTACCAGTAAAAGGGAACAGCTTTAAATCCCCCCTCTGCAAATCAGTTGAGCCGATATGTTTAATAGTTTAACAAACATTAAATAAATGGCAAAACTGAAATTATACTTAAACCTTCCTCTCTTCTTCATGTTGTACAGGCTCGGCACTACTGTTCCATCAATGCCACAGTGCCTGTACTGCAGCGGTATTACGGAGGGGAGGACACTCGGCCAGACTTCAGGCTGGGCGGAGAGGCCATGCAGCAGCTGATGGTGGCCCTGAAGACCGACAGGCAGCACGGATGGGGCCCGACCCTGGAGTCACTCGTGTTCCTGTTCTGGCTGGCCACCGGTTCAGCCTACAGAGTTGTCTCCAGGGTCTTTAGCATGCCACTTCCAACAGAGCACAGAGTTGTCCACAGGATGGTGGATGAGGTGGTGGCTGTGCTCCCCCAATTCGTTCACTTCCCCCGCACACAGGAGGAGCTCCAAGTGGTTGGTGGTGGTTTTGCTCGCTTGGCTAATCACCAAGCATTTGGCAAGGCAGCAGGGGCAGTAGACGGCTGCCATATAAGAATAAAATGTTCCGGCGGCCCTGATGGTCACGATTATAACAACAGAAAGCTCTTCCCTTCAGTGGTGCTCCAGGCAGTCTGTGACCATCAGGGTCGCTTTATTGACATCTTTGTGGGTTACCCAGGAAGTGTGCATGATGCATGCATCATCAAGAACAGCCCCATCTACACTAGGGGGACTTACCCTCCGGCTGGGTATTTTCTCCTAGCTGATGGTGGCTATCCATGTCTACAGGAACCCCTGGCCCTTATCACACCATATAAGAGACCAGTGAGAGGCATGGCAGAGCAAAGGTTTAACTACCATCATTCCAAAGGTCGCACAATCATTGAGCGTGCATTTGGAATGATGAAAACCCGCTTCAGGTGCATCTTTTTAGAAGCACTTGAAGTACATACACTGTTTGTCCCTAAGGTAACAAAGCATTGCAATATTTCTGTAGTGAATTTCTTAATCAAATCATAGTATCCTACTCAAAATAACAGTTAATGCTTAACAACTGCTAAAGTCACACTATCTTCTGTGTTCATGTTTTTTCATATCTCAACAGTCTTGTATCCTTTTGCTCTGCCTTGTGCACAGGTGGTGACGGCATGTGCGATTCTGCACAACATTTGTGTTGGTGTCGGGGATGTGCTGGAAGAGGTTGTGGAGGAGGAGGACAACCAGCCACCTGTGGAGCCACCTGTGGAGCTTGATGGTGGCGAGAGCCGGAGTGCAGCTGCGCTGACCAACGAGGTGTCTGCACTCCACGAGGCACCTCTTGATCATGACTACTTTTGTATATAGTTTTAAATGTTTAAGTTGTTGTATATAGTTGTAGAAATGAGAATGTTGTTTAAATGAATTTGCTGCTTCATGTATATAGTTGTCAATATAGAAATGTTTAAATAAAAAAAATGTAACAAAGATGAAATTAATGTTTTTTTGTCGAGCTTAGAATACCTAATCGCAAAACGTAAATAAGGGTGAAAATATTGTTCAATACATTGTTTTAAGCTTCACATACTAGCTATTTGTTACCAAGTTTTTTTTTCTATTGCAGTCTAAAGAACAAGGTTTTTTAAAAATGGATATATTAATATTAACTTAATTAAATAATTAAGGGGCAAAGACAAAACCAGTTCAATTTAATTGACTTTATTTTTTATTTTTCCGCCAACCTCTCCAACAGCAAAAAAAAAGCGGTTTGACCTCTCTCTGGCCTCTGCTTCCCTCCTCTCATCTGCCTCCCTCTGGTATTTAATATCCTCCTTTAGTAGCTGTAGGATTGGATCTTCTCGCTCCCTTCTCCTTTTCTTTCCTTTTCTGTGCCCTGCTCTCTCTTTGCTGCTGTCTCTAACTCTCTACTCATCCTCATCCTCATCCTCATCCTCGTGTCTCCCTTCATCTACCTCTTGTGCAGTGCTTGGCCCTGGTTTTTCCACTTGGATCGAGGCAATAAGGCAAGGGGGCGAGACTGCTGCAGACTGCCCTAATGCCTCGTCCATGAGGGCAAACCAGGGCCAATTTGCTGCCGTCGCTTTGCCATCCTCTGTCCCTTGACCTGTAGCAGGACACTTACATTCCTAAACAGTGAAGATCAAAAAGTTGTGATGATGTACACTACCGTTCAAAAGTTTGGGGTCAGTACGATTTTAAATGCTTTTAAAAGAATTCACTTCTGCTAACCATGACTGCGCCTATTTGATTAAAAATACAACAAAAATCAGTTCTAGTATTAAATATTACTCCAGTGTAAATCAGCTGTTCTCTATGTGAATATATAGTAAAGTGTAATTTATTCCTGTGATCAAAGCTGAATTTTCAGCATCATTACTCCAGTCTTCAGTGTCACATGATCCTTCACAAATCAGTATAATATGAGAATTTGATGCTCAAGAAACATTTATTATTATTTATTTATTATTATTATCAATGTTGAAAAGAATTGTTGGTCTGTCAGTTGTGCAGTTTTTTTTTCAGGATTATTTGATGAATAGGAAGTTCAAAAGAACAGCATTTGTTTGAGATAGAATCTTTTGTAACATTTTAAATGTCTTTACTGTCACTTTCGATCAAATTAATTATTCCTTGATAAATAAGTATTGATTTCTTTCCTCCAAAAAATAAAAAATAATATTCTCACTGATCCCAAACTTTTGAACGGTAGTGTTGTATTAGTATTATTGTACACCACTGCACTGCATCTATACTTACTGGAAGCAGGCCCAAGTCTGTCAGGTTTACATTCAAGGCTTACTTCAAAAATCACAAGTTACATTAAAATGTGCATAGACAATTATTTCCATACTTGTCTCCCACCTTGTACTTGGTTTTTAAATTGTCCCACTTTTTTTTTTGCCTGGGCGTGGGAAACCCTCCCTTCGAGCCCCATCTTCTCCAAAATAAGCCTATGTGAATGACGGGGGAGAAATGAAAATAAAGATTACACAGCTATCACTTCTGAACATTAAATAATTTGCTTCTCACCGATATCCGTTCGCCGCGGTGTCTCTCCCCCCGGTAAACAGCTGCATGTTTTCTACACGGAGACGTATGAACGCCTCCGTTTGTTCCTTGGTCCCTGTTAAAAAAAGACGAGAACGCTATGAATAACGCGGTGAATGGTATAAAAATTAACGTTAAAGTACTTTGTACAACTTAACTAGTTATTTATAAAAAGAAATGCCGGTGACGGCAACCAAGTTAACAATTGTTAAATGACAGGTCCGTTTCAGTTAACCATCATCAGTAACGTAATTTGTAATATCAATACTGTAGTAATTTGAACTGGCATTTAAACGTTACATTTTACTTATATATACTACGGTTATAACAAATGTATGGTAACGTAAATATACTTACACTTGAAAGCATATTGCCCCGTTTTCGCTCCGAATCCGCTAACGTCCGCCATTTTATAAATTTTTTGAACATGATAGCAAAGCTGCGCGCATAGGATTGTGGGTGATTAAGAGCGTGAAGTCTACACATATGCATCCTTTCCTGTGTATGGGATATTTTTCGAACGAAGGACTCAGCCCTTGGTTGAAATTCTGAGGATCCTCGACATTGGAACAGTCCTTCGACGGATGTCGATGACGTAGCATCCTTGAAATAACGGCTTCCGAGGATCCTTCCTTGTCATTGAGAAACACCTACTGATCCGAAGCGTGATTCAAAACACCCACGTCACGTGACAACGGCTAAATGAAGCGTCTAAGTGTTTCAACAGGTGGAGTGCTCCTCCGAATCAGGGTTTCATTGATTGGTCGGTTCGGGAACAAATCACACAATCACACAGTATAAAAGTTTTGTCAACGCATTTTCATATCGTGGGTTTTTGTGAGAGGAGTTTGGTTTTGAGATAGCGGATTTTTGGTGATATAGTGACATTTATAGTGCGATTTGTTTAGTTATATTTATGATTTAATTTACATTTACACATTGACTTAGAGACACACAGAGTACATATAGTGACACATTACAGTTTTTTTCAATCGCTAAGAAGCGTTTGCCAATTCTTAAAATACTTTTTCTAAACTCTTAACACACCAACATCACACAATTAGCCAAATAGTTAATTTTCTGACCAAAACCAAAGTTTGTTAAATAAATACAAACTCTACATTTCAAAACGCTAAAAAACCTTTTCAATATACACTAACTCTATCAAAACACTGCAAACTCGTTTCAAAATCGAATCATTCGGTCAAAACTTTAGCACTCGTTTTCTATCCAACATGAACACATAGTCAATCATAGCGTAATGACTGTCAAAATACTAACAGTTTGTGGCATTACAAAAACTGCATTACTTGTCATGTTTCAGTTCTATCTGTATAGAACATACAGTATGAAATCATTTTTTTTAATTATTCATTCAGCTGTGTGTGAGAGAGAGAGAATTCATGGTGACTTAGATGTGTAAAACATAATATCTAAATGTAAAGGAGTCATCAATACTTACAGTAATAGAATGTACAACTGGGAAAAAAACAGTAAGTGACAGAATTGCTGCAGTAAAGACTTTAATAGCAATATGAAATTGCCGTCAGTGATCAAAACGAAACAAGGACAAACATAAATGGCCTTTGATTTAAATTGTGCAAAAATAAAACAAAATGACAGGGAAAAAAAGGCCCAGAAAAAAAAAAAGTCCTGTTCTAATCTATACGATCTTCAGCATTTGGCCACATGTTCTCATCTACATCACATCGTATGTTGTCTCTCGCTATACACCTTGGAAAGAAACGCTTGGAAAGAAATGCTACATTGTCCCATGTAATCACAAATGTCCTCATGTTTCCTCCCACCGGTTCTGCTTCTGGGACCAGTTGTTGGTGGAGATCATCTAAAAACAAAAGAAGGCGCTCTGTGTTGTAGGGACCAATCTGGCTTTTCTGCAGGACCAAACCAGCACTTGAGATTGCAGCACACATTGTGATGTTTGCTCCTGTCTGACCCGGCACATCAACGGTGGCCCTTTTCCCAATTACATTTCTTCCTCGTCTACGTGTTTTTGCCAGGTTAAACCCTGCCTCGTCTACATAAATGAATTCACGTAGTGTCTGATTAGCCTCCAACTCCATAATTCTCTGAAATAAAAAACAAACACAATTTTTACATAAATGTTTTAGAGTAGCAATAGAGAATAGTGAAAAAAGGAAGTATGGAATAGTTACTGTAGAATCAGACATGGTGTATAGACACCATACCTGGACGTATTGGTGCCGGAGTTCCTTGACCCGATCACTGTTTCTCTCAAATGGAACCATGTACAACTGTTTCATTCTAATCCTGTGTTTGGTCAGAGTCCGAGCAATGGTAGCTAGGCTGATGCTTTCCACATTTTGGAATACCAGGTTGTCCTCTACAATTCTGGTCTGAATTTCTCTCAGTTTTATTGCATTGTCAGCAATGACCCATCCTACAATGGCATGTTCTTGGTCTTCACTGAGAAGCTTTCTTCTTCCCCCAGAGCGAGGAAGTCGTTGTGTCCTTTAGAAGAACAAAAATACAATATTTGCATTTGTAACTAGTGGTGTCCAGCAGTTACTGTAATACAGTAAATAGAAACCGCATTGATAGCCCTAATGAAATGCATGACTTACCTGTTGGTTTGTTGAAAAATCCGGATAATAGAAGCAACAGTTGACCGTCTGAGATTAGGCTGGACTCTTTCACCAGCCTCTCTCAATGATAGACCATGGTTTATCACATGGTCTATGATGGTGGCTCTGATTTCATCCGTGACAACAGCTCTTACTCTCCTTTGAACAGCACCACGCATTCTTACTCCTCTTCCCCTACCTCTCCTTCTCCCTTGTTCTGGTCCAACTAGTCCTCTCCCTGGTCCATCTAGTCCTCTCCCTGGTCCATCTAGTCCTCTCCCTGGTCCATCTAGTACTCTCCCTGGTCCAACTAGTCCTCTCACTGGTCCATCTAGTCCTCTCCCTCGACCATCTAGTCCTCTCCCTGGTCCATATAGTCCTCTCCCTCGACCATCTAGTCCTCTCCCTGGTCCATCTAGTCCTCTCCCTCGACCATCTAGTCCTCTCCCTGGTCCATCTAGTCCTCTCCCTCGTCCATCTAGTCCTCTCCCTCGTCTAACTAGTCCTCTCCCTGGTCCATCTAGTCCTCTCCCTCGTCTAACTAGTCCTCTCCCTGGTCCATCTAGTCCTCTCCCTCGTCCATCTAGTCCTCTCCCTCGTCTAACTAGTCCTCTCCCTCGTCTAACTTGTCCTCTCCCTCGACCATCTAGTCCTCTCCCTCGTCTAACTAGTCCTCTCCCTCGTGCAGACATTTTCTTTCTTTTTCTGCTCCTCTGTGTTGTTATGTGTTGCTTTGAACAAAACCAATCCAAAGACGGCCTTTTTATTGTGTATGTTCATGTAATGGAAAGTCTTCAACACCTGGCTATGTCTCTGATTGAGATTGGAATCAGCTATTTCTTACTCTAATTATCAGTAATTTAAAAATGCTTATCAGCTGTTTGAATATATTTTTTAAATATTTGTTTCAATAATTTTGAGCTGATATTGTTGCAGAAGTAGAGGCTTTATACTTTATCTATGGTTTGGAACAATAGGTCTTAATTTCTGGCATGCTGCGTTTAAGCATTTGTAAAAAAGACTATAAAGATCCATGATTTTGGTATTGGGTATGCTTATATGTAAAGAAAATGTAGGCATTCCAGAAATGTGTTAATTGACTGCATTTTGTGTGAAAACAACATGAATTGTGTTAATGGTATAGTCACAACAGACCGATGTTGTGCTAATTGTGTTTAGAGTTTTGAAAATGTGATTACAGATTGGACAAAAGGTTGTTAGCAATTGAAAAAAACTGTAATAGATGCATTGATAGAATATATATATATATATATATATATATATATATATATATATAGATTAATAGATAGATACATATATTACAGATACATATAGATTATTAGATAGATAGGCTACATATAAAATAGATAGATAGATAGATAGATAGATAGATAGATAGATAGATAGATAGATAGATAGATAGATAGATAGATAGATAGATAGATAGATAGATAGATAGATAGATAGATAGATAGATAGATAGATAGAAATGGAGGCTCCACAGAAGAGATGCCGTACATCTGTGGTGTGGGAGCATTTCCATTTGGAATCCCCAAATAAAGTGAGATGTGTGTATTGTGATCGGCAGCTAGCCTACTGCAACAATACATCATCCATGATGCGCCATTTGAGGAGCATTCATCCTGCCATTCTGCAGGGTGCAGAGGATGGTAGTGTTCCCCCTGTACCAAGGCCTGCTACTGACACTGCTGGGCCATCTAAGCAAGGTATGCATTGTTTGAAATATAGGCTAATTATAAGTGAAATATAATAACTAAGTGTTGGGCCATTGTTTAGAAAGGCCATGGACTAAGACATGCCTAACATTTACATTACATTTACATTTATTCATTTAGCTGACGCTTTTATCCAAAGCGACTTACAATTGCTATATATGTCAGAGGTCGCACGCCTCTGGAGCAACTAGGGGTTAAGTGTCTTGCTCAGGGACACAATGGTTTCTCGTAGTGGATTCGAACCCGGGTCTCTCACACCAAAGGCATGTGTCTTATCCACTGCACCATCACCACCCAATCACAACTGCCAATCACTTTAAAAACAAATGTTGTCAATATAATATTATACTTTGTGATTATACATTTTATATGTCTACATATGAGTACCCAATCTACAGCCAAGACATCAATTTGTTTTTTTGTAATTGTTGTATTTCTATAATGCACTTTATATTTCTCTGCACACTGAGCATAAATATTCATAACATAACTTTGTTTAGGAAGGTTTCCAAATGAACCAGTAGACTACTTTCACGGTAGGCTACTATTTTTCCAATATATTTGTCTGAAAGTATGTTTTATCTTCTCTTTTAAAAGGCAGACAGAGGGAATTGGATGAGGCTCTTCTGAACATGGTGGTGAAGGATCTGCAGCCCTTCACCATCGTGGAGGATGAGGGTTTCAGGGCCTTTGTGAACAAGCTTGATCCAAGCTATGTCCTCCCATCCCGGAAGGTGCTTAAAACAATGGTCAGCGAAAGGTACAACACAACCAAGGAGAAGACAATGGAGGACCTACAAAAGGCGGAATTTGTTAGCCTTACGGCTGACATGTGGTCTTCCATTAATATGGATGGATATCTTGGTGTAACATGCCATTACATAACACCAGAGGCAACAATGGCAACTGTTTTACTGGGTGTAAGGAGGTTTTACCAAACCCACACAGCCCAGCATCTCATGGAGGCTAAAGCCTTGCTAATGGCCGAGTGGGGAATAACCTCCAAAGTTCACTGCATGGTGACTGACAATGCATCCAACATGATCCTAAGTGCCCAGCTACTCAACCTTTGCCATTTCCCATGTTTTGCTCATAATTTGAATTTGATAGTGAAAAAGGCCCTGGATCAAACCCCAGTCATCAATGAAATTCGCCAGAAAGCCAGAAAGATAGTGGGGTTGTTCAGATCCAGCTGCAAAGCAAAGGACAAGCTTGTGGAGATGCAGAGCTTGATGGGCAGACCAAGTCTGAAAATGATACAGGAGGTTGAAACGAGATGGAACAGCACATTCGACATGCTACAACGCTTATATGAGCAACGTGAGCCAGTGGGTGCTGCACTTGCCAATTTAAACAGTGATACTGCTCCCCTGACAAGTCTTGAGTATGACATTATTCAACAGTCATTGACACTTCTTCAACCATTCAAAGTAGCAACAACAGAGATGTCAGAGGAACAGAGAGTGTCTGCTTCAAAGCTCATACCATTGTACAGGATGTTGCAGCACAAGCTTGCACAGAAAAAAGGAAATGCAACGCAGGAATCAACTGTACAATTAGGTAGGACACTATGACCATACGTGTAATTGGCCATAACTCTCATATTGTTGTCATTATTTTAATTAATATGGTTTTCTCTTGTGTTGGCTCATAGGCTCACATCTACAAGAAGGTCTGCAGTCCAGATGTGGAGGGTACGAGACTTTTAGAGCCTTGGCACTGGCTACACTGCTGGACCCAAGGTTTAAAAATGTGGCTTTTGGAAATCCTGCCAAAGCCCTGGATACTGAAAAGCACATCACACTGGAGTGTGCTTCACTGATGCGTTCAAACACAACTCCTGGTGAGTTTCAGTCTATGTTATCTTATGTAATGTGATTCATGAAATTTATACTTCATATGTGTTGTCAGTTTATGATTTGTTACTAATTGCCGTTTTCTTTTAATTCAGAACCACAAATGTCAACATCAGGCCCATCATCATCAACACCAGTTGAAACACAAGACAGTTTATGGGAACATTTTGACAATCGTATCCGTGAGACCCAGATGATACACAATCCTACAGCTGATGCCACAGTGGAAGTGAAAAAATACCTCAGCGATGCGTATTTGCCCAGAACTCATGATCCTCTAACTTACTGGAAAGAGAGAGCAGTAATCTTTCCTCATTTGTATGTCCTAGCTAAAAAATATATTTGTATGCCAGCAACAAGTGTCCCTTGTGAGAGAATTTTTTCAAAGGCTGGAGAAATTATCTGTAAAAAAAGAAGTAGGCTGAGTCCTTCAACAGCAGAGAAATTAATATTTTTGAATAAAAATCTATAAGAAAGGGAGACATTGTGGCTTGATTTATTTTTATTAATATTCATTTTTCATGGCCAAAATCACATTATGCAATGTGAAGAGACTACAGGTTACAAGCTTCATATATTACAAAAATACAATAATAAAAATAAAAAAAACAACACATTTTTTTATTAGCTCTTTGTAAAGGTTGTTTCAGATCAACACCTGCAAGTGACCACTAGGTGTCACCGTGGAGACGGGTTTCGGATTGATTCGAAGCCTCGAAACAAAATGGCACATTTGCTTCGACTGTTTCATTGCTTCACGAAGCCTCGATCTGCCCATCACTAATTATTGTACTCTTGATCAGATCTAATACTAATAACAACATTTTCTTTTGTTGGCACACTTTGTAGACAAAGTGGTATGAATAAAACCCCTGGTTAGAGTATTCTCCTGATAGAGTCTAAAATGTATTTGAGCGTGTGCTGTCTTCTCTTTTAATTGTATATTTTGTAATAACTGGATAATTTGTGTTAACAAGCAACCACCCCCTTAGTGCCCCTTTTTTGGGTTTAGGCCACTGCCCCTCAAAATGCCTGTGCACGGCCCTGATCAGGTGTCACCACTAATGGCCAGTCATCACTTAATTATCTCATTAACTTCAACACTGCTTCAGTGTTCATTTTTAACACCCTGTAGTTGGACCTATATGTACACCAGGAGTGTTCATATGTACACTGGGGATTTTGCTGTGCAGTCGACGGTTTCACATATTGATCAATAATATAAAATATACAAGTATGTGATCATAATTATAGTAGCCTAATTGTAATTGAAAAAATTCAAACAGATTCAAAATTCAAACAAATTACATATTTTGGGTGTTCTGTTTTTAAATATATATAAATTATGTTATAGGGAAGTGTAGTATTAAATCATTTAAACAATTTCCCTTTTCATGTATCTTCCGACGAGGTTGCATTTCTCGCAAAGCGCCAATTTTTTTCAAACCAGCCGTTACACGAACTCCGATACGATCAGGAGAATAAATAATCATAATGACGCCACACAATAAAGGAGTTTTCGGACAAAAAGTCACTCATGACAAGCATTGAATCGAGCCGTGACCCTCGATCGCTTCTGGTGCAAATCAGGTTTAAATCTTCAAGTGTGTGTCCAGCCTGAGGTTTGGTGTGATGAACTCATCTGTGTTTATGAAGGAGCGCTCGAGTCTCATATGATGTTATAGTTTATGAAACACAGCTGTAAAATACAGTTGTTTCTGTGTCTCTGTCCTCTGGATTACAGAAGCGTCCAGTGTCTTTGATCTATAGAAACAAGAGTTATTAAGTTATAATAGAGAAAATAACTCAATCAAAGAGAATCTATAGTTTTTACACATGAATATAATCATTCACACACAAGCTGATCGAGATTCAATGTCTGAAAATCAGTAAAAACACAGTCATGTTTCAGTGTCATCACAGTGTTGAGCAAGAAATCAAATCTGATTGTGTTTCAAGGGATCTGCGAACACAATTACTACTGTAAACCTTGAGTTCAATAAATACGCATAATCATCAGTTTCTGCTGACTCACCTGATCATAAATCACTGGATTAAACACAACAATGGTGGACGACAGCAGACCTGAGCAATAGATCAACATTAGTCTTTCTTAGATACTCACTTCTTCAGTTTTATTATAGTTCATAATTATAACATCCTTTCATTAAGTTCTTATGTATGTCATCACAAACCCAACCAAGAATTTAGTGTAAAATCTTACCTTTATTCTTCTTTTTCTTCCGCACAGCCACTATAACCAGAGGAACTGCTATCAGGAGTAAAACTAAAGCCTCCGCAGTGACGATAATCACAAATGAACCTGGAAAACACAAGAGAGAAACACTGTCTGAAATACAGTAACATGCAAACAACCACAAGAGTCAGAATGATTAAATGAAAGACATGCAGAGACAAGCAGATTGTTGTTTAATTATGAATATAATGATATTGTTATTAAAGATATTGTAATATTGTAAATATACAGCTGTTATATAGAGTAACAGAAGTGAAACTGCAATGATAAACCTCAACTCTTCAGAAGGAAACACTTCTCTTTACGGTTGATGTCAAACCAAGTGAATCGAAAGCTGATTTGCGCATCATTTTATGTTCATACAGGAGCTAATATGTTCCTCCACAAATATTCAAACCAATTTTCTTTTAAGGAGTGATCATGTGATCAGAGAGTTGCATTGTGGGTAGTTTAGTTTGTGTTCTTACGAATGCTAGGCTGATAGAGTTGAACTGTAGTATTTCCTGTTGTTGTTCTTGTTGTTTCAGTTTCTGTTTGATGAGTCACTGACAGAGAGAAACACCAGTGACTGTGAATGTGACGAACATGCAGTAATATAATAACAAATAATAATAATAGACAAACACACACATAACACTGTTTGCTATTGCTGCATATGAACACATGTTGTGTTCTGTTCATATCACTGATTACTGATAATCACATTATATTAGTGATCATTTAAGACACTTTATTATCTGAACTGATACAGAAACGCTTTGGATAAAAGTTTCTGTAAAACCCACGTAAAGCTGGACTCATGTTGTGATGGAATTACTCCCATTATTACCAGATGATTTTACTCACAAACTGCAGAATAAAGAAAGTGCTAAAGAAAATGTACAGTAAAATGATGCGTTTAACATTCAGTTGTTGTACATTTGATTCAATTGTTGAGGAAAATCATAAACTCTAAATATTCAGTTTGATGCAGTTTTGGTTTATTTTTCACAGAAGTTGAAGCTGCCAAGTTTGATTTGATTGTCCATTTGATTGTGCGTGCGTGAGTGTGTGTGTGTGTGTGTGTGTGTGTGTGTGCGTGAGTGTGTGTGTGTGTGTGTGTGTGTGTGTGTGTGTGTGTGTGTGTGTGTGTGTGTGTGTGTGCGCGTGAGTGAGTGTGTGTGTGAGTGTGTGTGCGCGTGCGTGTGTGAGTGTGTGTGTGTTTGTGTGTGTGTGTGTGTGTGCGTGAGTGAGTGTGTGCGTGCGTGCGTGCGTGAGTGTGTGTGTGTGTGTGTGTGTGTGTGTGTGTGTGTGCGTGAGTGAGTGTGTGTGTGTGTGTGTGTGTGTGTGTGTGTGCGCGTGAGTGAGTGTGTGTGTGAGTGTGTGTGTGAGTGTGTGTGTGTGTGTGTGTGTGTGTGTGTGTGTGTGTGTGTGTGTGTGTGTGTGTGTGTGTGTGTGTGTGTGTGCGTGAGTGAGTGTGTGTGTGTGTGTGTGTGTGAGTGTGTGTGTGTGTGTGTGTGTGTGTGTGTGCGTGTGCGTGTGCGCGTGCGCGTGTGTGTGTGTGTGTGTGTGTGTGTGTGTGTGTGTGTGTGTGTGTGTGTGTGTGTGTGTGCGTGAGTGTGTGTGTGTGTGTGTGTGTGTGTGTGTGTGTGTGTGTGTGTGTGTGTGCGCGTGAGTGAGTGTGTGTGTGAGTGTGTGTGTGAGTGTGTGTGTGTGTGTGTGTGTGTGTGTGTGTGTGTGTGTGTGTGTGTGTGTGTGCGTGAGTGAGTGTGTGTGTGTGTGTGTGTGTGTGTGTGTGTGTGTGTGTGTGCGTGTGCGTGTGCGTGTGCGCGTGCGCGTGTGTGTGTGTGTGTGTGTGTGTATGTGTGTGTGTGTGTGTGTGTGTGTACCTGTGCTGGTGTGTTCAGTGCTGCTGTTTGTATATGGACTGACGCTGGATGTTGAGATCTGGACACGTGTTGTTTTCACTGGAGCTGAGAAATGAAGAAGAGCCGTCAAGCCGTAATACATTCATAAAACAATAACACACGAGAGATGATTCAGATTGAGATTGAAAGCTGAAGTCCAAGTCCGTAACTTTTTTTGTGTTCAAAATGTACTAAGATTATATAATGAGTGAGAACGTCATGAATCCCCTCCGTAACACGTATTAGAACAGGATTGGAGAGATGAGAAGGAAATAAGTGACGTAACATTTGAGTCTTCCTGCAGAACTTATGCTAAAGTTTTAATTTCTGTTTATTAACCTCTAGAGCGCCAAAAGTTACGGACTGCAGATTTAATAATGAATATCAGGAACCTCTGATCACAGTTAGCTGGATTTGTTGGTAGTGTGTCCATCCAGCTCCACAGCCGTACGGTCCAGCATCTTCCATCTTCAGGATACTGATGGTCACTGTAAATGATCTGGTCTGATGATTATCCTTCAGTGAGAATCTGTCTCTGAACACTGAGGACTCTCCTCCATTAGATTGTAGTTTAATGACACGCTCTCCGTAACGTCCTCTGTAGAAGTATTTGTAAGAGTTTTTATATCGTTCTGGATAACGACAGATAATGTTCACTCGTCCTCCCTCTGTTCCTCTCACTGTAATGTCCACAGACAGTGAACTGCTCACTACACACACACACACACACACACACACACACACACACACACACACACACACACACACACACACTGCTTTACTCATACACTGATAACATACACCATAATATTAGATAATAAACACTTTTAGTAGAGATCTTCAGCTCTTACCCGTCAGCAGAAACACACAAACTATCAGTGGAAACTTCATTTCTTCATCAGTTCAGTTCAGAAAATCAGTCTGAAACTCTCAGTAGTTCCTCACACAACTCTCTGAAACTCAAACAGCTCTCATCTATCAGCGGAGAGTAAAATAATACGCTTGTTGCTCGTCTGATGATGAGAATCTGTGATCTCTGTGTTTCACATGGTGTTAGCTGTGAAAACGCCTCTCAGTTTTGACCAGGAAATGAACTTGTGAATTCATCAAACACAACCTGTTCCTGTCCTGTCTTTAACATCTTTAACAGCTTTCTGTTGATCCTTTTGCTCCTTTTCTACTCCAAATTGTTTTTTATATATTTTCAAAACATGTTAATTACATGTTAAGTATCATCCACTTATAGAACAAATATCAAAAAATTTAAGGAAACTTTATTTGCCGACTCTGAATGAAAAAGTCATGAGATGAAGAAGAAATGCTTGTTAGGGTTATTTTCTGTGGTAATCGAAAGCATGGGAAAACACTGTCGTTTACAGAAACTATAAATAATACAGAACATTTCTTGAACATTAAGATCACTGTTTCTCCATCATATGAGCTCTGGGAGAAGAGTTGCATTGTGGGAAATGTGTTTTTAGCTGAAGCCTCAAAGCTCTTCCTGTGGCTGTAGTTTCACTTCCTGTTTTTCTGTGAGTAAAAGACATCACAGGTTTAACTGAAGCTAACGCCTCCTAATAGTATAATGATGAAGCTATTCTGAAGTGTTATGGGTTATATTTGTGGGTTGATTGTTTTTCCTTTGTTTGGTCCGCAGGATGGTCTTTTATTTATTTATTTATTTATTTAAATGCTTGCAATGATTTATCAGGATATTCAGCAACTTTTGAATGGTGCAAATACAACATCATCCAGCAGAAGTGAACAGATGAAAACAGACAAACATTGAACTGAACATCCAACACGGAAATGATATTCACATTAATAACTTCAGACACAACTTAATTGTTACATAATGTGGTACTTCTAGAAGGAAGACTTTAATAAAACACTCAGGGACCAGGGAAAAAGCAAGAGAAAACCACATTACAACAAACGTTAACAAGAACCGACAGAGACTGAGGGAGAACACAGGGTTTAAATACACATGGACTTAATCAAAGAAACAAGACACAGCCGACATGACTAACGACATCATGACTAATACAGCTGAACTGAAACTCGTAATCAACGTGTCCATGGCAACTGAGTGGCGGGAAAACAACAAAGGAAACCAGGAACCAATCAAATTACAAACAGAAAGTCCATTAAAGTATCTTATGAGACATATTCAGCTTTTAAGAAAATATATTTATATATACATTTATATTTGTATTTTATATATTTGTGAATGTCAGCTGTAAACTGCCACATTAATGATAATTACTAGTGATGGGAAACCGAGGCTTTCTGAAGCATTTGAGGGTTTCATCGAATTGTGCCGAAAAAAGGTTCCCGCAATTCCCGCAATTACAGTTTTTTTCAATCGCTAACAAGCGCTTACCCATACTTCAGATACTTTTTCTAAACTCTTAACACAGACTCACACCTACAAAACACAATTGGCCAAATGGTTAATTTTCTTCTCAAAAACACATTTTGTTAAATATATACTAACTCTTCATTTCAAAATAGAACACATCTTTCTCTGCACACACTAACTTTACCAAAACACTGAAAATCTGTCTCAAAATGAAATTATTCTGTCAAAGAATTACACTTGTTTTCACTTCACATGGGTACATGCAGTCAATCAAAGTACACCAGGTTTCAAAATACTGTCTATTGTTGACATTACAAAAACTACATAGACTTTGATGTTTCAGTTTTACAGGTATTTATTTGCATGCAAAACATGCAATCCAACCTTTTTACACTAAATTTCTTGGTTGGGAACTGTATGTCCACATGTACAGTAATGTTCACATTCAAAAGCATTCTAGTAAAAAGCAAATCAGTTTTTTCCCTTTACTGTTTACAACAGGAGGTACAGTAGAAACACGGTATGAAAGAACAGAAAAAGTTTTACAGTATTGCTTACAAAAAAAGCACAAAATTACTGTATCTAAACTCTGCGATCTTCAGGGTTAGGCCACATGTTTTCATCAAATATTGCACTTCTGCACCTCTCACTGCACCTCTCACTGCACCTCTCACTGCACCTCTCACTGCACCTCTCACTGCACATCTCACTGCACCTCTCACTGCACCTCTCACTGCACCTCTCACTGCACCTCTCACTGCACATCTCACTGCACCTCTCACTGCACCTCTCACTGCACCTCTCACTGCACATCTCACTGCACCTCTCACTGCACCTCTCACTGCACCTCTCACTGCACATCTCACTGCACCTCTCACTGCACCTCTCACTGCACCTCTCACTGCACATCTCACTGCACCTCTCACTGCACCTCTCACTGCACATCTCACTGCACCTCTCACTGCACCTCTCACTGCACCTCTCACTGCACATCTCACTGCACCTCTCACTGCACCTCTCACTGCACCTCTCACTGCACATCTCACTGCACCTCTCACTGCACCTCTCACTGCACCTCTCACTGCACCTCTCACTGCACATCTCACTGCACCTCTCACTGCACCTCTCACTGCACCTCTCACTGCACATCTCACTGCACCTCTCACTGCACCTCTCACTGCACATCTCACTGCACCTCTCACTGCACCTCTCACTGCAGCTCTCACTGCATCTCTCACTGCATCTCTCACTGCACCTCTCACTGCACATCTCACTGCACCTCTCACTGCACCTCTCACTGCACCTCTCACTGCACATCTCACTGCACCTCTCACTGCACATCTCACTGCACCTCTCACTGCACATCTCACTGCACCTCTCACTGCACCTCTCACTGCACATCTCACTGCACCTCTCACTGCACCTCTCACTGCACCTCTCACTGCTCCTGCTATTCTCCCTGGGCCCCTTGCTCTTACTCTTCCTCGTCCAGACATTACAGTGTTTGTCTTTTTCTGTTTCTGTTTCCAAAAACATCACTCCTCAAAGTCCTAATTTTACTGTATAAGTGTCAATGTAATAGAAAAAAATTGGGTAATTTTGGGTTGGCCCAATTTACCCAACATAAATCAGCTGTGTGTCAATTATTCAATTGTTTGTTTATTATTTTGCTGAGATATATTGTTTTTGGAACTGATATCATTGCAAAAGCAGAGGTTTTTATACTGTATCTAAGGTTTGGAATATTGTTTTTGCTATTGTGGGATGGTGTGTGTTAACATTCGCAAATACTACAAAAACAATCCATAATTTTGTTGGGAGGTATAACTTGTCTGTTAAGAAAATGTAAGCATTGTGGAAATGTGTTCACTGACTGCATATTATGTGAAAACGACATGAAATGTGTGAATGGTATGGCCACAATAGACCGATGCTGTGCTAATTGTGTTTAGAGTTTTGAAAATGTGACTACTGGTTAGACAAACGCTTGTTAGCGACTGAAAAAAACTGTAATGACATCTGGTGCTCACACTTGTTTTCTCCACCATATCTAACAATGACCAAACAAATCTTCAGAGCCCATACAGAAATGTAATATATGTCAATATATGTAAATTACATATATAATGTCAGTGCCCATTTATGTCTGCTGCCTATATGAGAATATATGCAAAATTCATATATATAAAACACATAGACATACAGTATATGAAACATATATTTCAAAATATAGCAAAAATGGCCATTTTCATGTAAGTGCCATATATTTTCCCGTATATGCACATAAATGTTAAATATATGTAAGACGCATATTATGTATACTGTATATGCATATATGTCCACCATAACCATATGCCACAGCTTTAAAAATGCATCAGTATGTTTATGTTTACATACATTTATCAAATATGTGGGAAACAAATATATATGTCACATATTTATACTCAATTTTGTCCATATATGCGATAAACCAATACTATACTGTAATATATGCAGATATATGGTACCATATATGGATGAACTCAAATATTTTCTTCACATGTTTGGACACATAAATGTTCATATATGTTGCAGGCATATATTGTGTTCTCAGATAAGTCAAATATATATATATATATATATATATATATATATATATATATAGATATATATATATATATATAGATATATGTCATGCTATTTAAAATATAAGTACATATATGGCCATATATTACATTTTTGTATGGGAAGTCTGTGACGTACAAGTGTGGATCAATACAGTTCTCTCTAATCTCATCTAAATGAATGAGCAAATGAGACCGCCGTAATGGTGAAATGAAACAAAACTTTCCATAAAGCATTACCATCTAAACTTCTGTTCAATATAAATAAGAATGTGTGTAGATGTATGACATAAATACATGGTAATAATAAGTACAATAATGTGTAATGGCTCGAAGTCAGTATTTCTTGTGTTTCTCTTTTTTCTGTTCTTGTTGTTTCTCTTTCCTTCAATGATTCTTCTTATTAACATCAGGTGTCACCACTAATGGCCAATCATCACTTAATTAATCACTTAATTATCTCATTAACTTCAACACTGCTTCAGTGTTCATTTTTAACACCCTGTAGTTGGACCTATATGTACACCAGGAGTGTTCATGTGTACACTGGGGATTTTGCTGTGCAGTCGACGGTTTCACATATTGATCAATAATATAAAATATACAAGTATGTGATCATAATTATAGTAGCCTAATTGTAATTGAAAAAATTCAAACAAATTCAAAATTCAAACAAATTAGCCTACATATTTTGGGTGTTCTGTTTTTAAATATATATAAATTATGTTATAGGGAAGTGTAGTATTAAATCATTTAAACAATTTCCCTTTTCATGTATCTTCCGACGAGGTCGCATTTCTCGCGAAGCGCCAATTTATTTCAAACCAGCTGTTACACGAACTCCGATACGATCAGGAGAATAAATAATCATAATGACGCCACACAATAGAGGAGTTTTCGGACAAAAAGTCATTCATGACAAGCATTGAATCGGGCCGTGACCCTCGATCGCTTCTGGTGCAAATCAGGTTTAAATCTTCAAGTGTGTGTCCAGCCTGAGGTTTGGTGTGATGAACTCATCTGTGTTTATGAAGGAGCACTCGAGTATCATATGATGTTATAGTTTATGAAACACAGCTGTAAAATACAGTTGTTTCTGTGTCTCTGTCCTCTGGATTACAGAAGCGTCCAGTGTCTTTGATCTATAGAAACAAGAGTTATTAAGTTATAATAGAGAAAATAACTCAATCAAAGAGAATCTATAGTTCCCTTTCGAACGGTCTCTTCGTATTGCGTAGCTATACCCAGAGGGGGAAACTCCTTTTCCTCGATTTACTGAAGCCTTTATGTAAAGCGCATTTGCAGCTGCACAGCTAGAACATGAGCGTCTGGCTCGCTCATAGGCTGCGCTGCGGCAACTGCACATCCAATGGCGCGGGCGCCTCTGACGTACGACCAATGAGAACACTCTGCGTCATACACGTCAGAGCCCTCCAAGGGGGCGTGACCTCAGTCTATAATAGCCCCCGAATTCGCCATTATAGCAGATTTTACTCCTTCAGCGACAAACTTCACGTCTCTGACCATTTATTGAGCCTTCGCCGTCGAACAAGCCTTCAGCCTGAGCCAGCTACAGTTCAGCAGACGACACATTTCACCGTGTTTCTCCTGACGCCGTCTCTCCTGTGGCTATCCGGCGATATCCTTTTCATTGCTCATTGTATATTGTTGTATTATTTGTACGAGCGTTGTTCAAATGCCTCGTGTTAAGACCTGCGCCACGTGCGGATGCAAGCTGCACGAGGCGGACGAACACGCTAGCTGCATTCCATGCCTGGGACTTCACCACGCGGAGAATGCACTGTCTGCCGGCGGATGTGCGGCCTGCGAGAGCATGCCTATCTCCGTGCTGCGAACTCGGCTAGCCCTCTCCCGTGACGGCGACGCCGCCTCTCTCGCGCTTCCTTCTCCGGCCCTACTTCAGCCAAGGAAGAAGAAGCGCCGCAGCCAACGGCATCCGGAGAACATGGATGTTAGTGAACGCACGCCGGCCTCGTCCCCGCGTGCCTCACACTCTCCAACCCGTTCATCTCCGGTCCTGTTTGAGGGAGATCAGCGCCCCCCCCACGTGGCGGGCCTTGTCTCCTTCGGCGGGCCTAGCGAGCACGACGACAGCCTGTCTATCGCTGCGTCTGAGGAAGAATGGCCGGGCTCTTTCGACCCCGTCATGGCTTCCCAGCCGACGCCCAACGCCTCAGCTACCAGGACTAACTCCGACGCGGAAATGCTTCGGATCCTGACGCAGGCCGTAACGGACCTCGAGCTCGAGTGGGCCGCGCCCGCTGAACCCCCTCGAAGTCGGCTGGATGGCTGGTTTCTGCCAGGGCACCAACAGGCCCCTCGTCACAAGCCAGCGCCATTTTTTCCTGAGGTACACGAGGAGCTTACCAAGGCCTGGCGCACTCCTTATTCTACACGAGGCCCCGCAGTTTTCGCGACGCTCTCCTCCGTGGACGGAGCAGCGGAAAAAGGCTATGAGTCGTTGCCGCCCCTCGAAGAGGCGTTGGCCGCTCATCTCTGCCCGAACACAGCTGCTAGCTGGCGAACTAGAGCTGTGCATCCCAACAAGCCGTGCCGTAGCACTTCAGCCCTCGCCGGACGCGCGTATTCCGCCTCCGGTCAGGCTGCATCGGCCCTGCACACGATGGCCGTGCTGCAGGTTTACCAGGCCAAACTCCTCCGGTCTATGGACGAGGCTGGCCCGGACCCTGAGGCTTTTCGGGACCTTCGGAGCGCCACAGACCTGGCCCTGAGAGCTACTAAGGCCACAGCGCAGGCTATCGGGAGGAATATGGCGAGTTTGGTCGTGCTCGAGCGCCACCTCTGGCTTACCCTCACTGACATTAAGGACGCGGAGAGAACAAAGTTCCTCGACGCCCCAGTATCCAGCACCGGCCTCTTCGGCCCGGCAGTGAAGGGGTTCTCAGAAAGATACACCGAGGCACAGAAAGCGTCCCAGGCCATGCGTCACTTCCTGCCTAAGCGCTCTAGCTCGGCGTCAAGTGCTCACAAGCTAGCCCCGCCGACGCCTCGGCCAACAAAGCCCACGAAGCAGGCCTCTCAGCCCCGCCCTGCGGCTGATGCCCAGCGCCAGCCGAGAGCAACCAAGCGCTTCCCGCTTCCCCGACGCCAAGGCCCCAGACCAAGCGCCGCGCCTCACACAGCGCCGCCAAAGTCGTCCTAGCATGCAGGGGAAAGAGAGAGGGCACGGGTCCCGCACTCGCCGGACCACCCTCGAAGAAGTCAACAAAACTTCCCACAGCCCCTTGTTCACTTCAGGTGGCTGGGGATTTTATTACTGCAAACAGGCCCGCAACAGTAAGCGCGTTCTTGCAAACAAACGCCGTTTTCACGGCGACCCATATAAAGCACAAAAAGAGTATGTTTCACAAACACAACACGTGGGTTCACGGTCCCCCTTCATCAGGCGGCCCCTCCCCCGTTATAATACTGCCTTCCCTACACGCAAATGCTTGTACAGTCAGTCCAATACTCAATGTGTGCACAAATCACAATATAAGGGTATCAGGTCCCCCTTCACTAGGCGGCCCCTCCCCTGTTGTAACACTGACTTCCCCACACGCGAATGCTTGTACAGTCAGTCCAATACTCAATTTATGCACAAATCACATGATAAGGGTATCCGGTCCCCCTACATTAGGCGACCAGCCCCAGTCAGTGTGTCAAGCCCTAGCCACACGTGTTCTAGCCTGGCAAGCTATCCCCGGTGTGTCGAGTTGGGTCATAAACACTATAAAGCGAGGTTACTCGCTCCAATTCGCTCGCAGACCCCCGAAATTTCAGGCGGTTCTCGAGACTTCGGTGAGAAGCAACGTGGGTCACGTGCTTCGCACCGAAGTACAGAATCTATTAGCAAAAGGGGCGATAGAATTAATCCCCCCCCGCGCTAAAACACATGGGTTTTTACAGCCGCTATTTTCTGATTCCGAAAAAAGACGGCGGTCTCAGACCCATTCTAGATTTGAGACATTTGAACAAAGCTCTCATGAGACGGCCGTTCAAAATGTTAACTATCAAACATATCCTCGCGCAAGTGCGCACGGGGGATTGGTTTGTCACAATGGATCTGAAAGACGCTTACTTTCACATTCAGATAAACCCTCGTCACAGGCCATTCTTGAGATTCGCCTTCGAGGGCCAAGCTTATCAATACACCGTTCTGCCGTTCGGTCTATCGTTAGCACCCCGTACATTCACGAAGTGTGTGGATGCAGCGCTTTCTCCTCTGAGACATCAGGGAGTGCGTGTGTTAAATTATCTCGACGACTGGCTGGTGCTGGCACAGTCGAGAACCGAGCTATTAGCTCACAGGGATTTGATTCTCAGCCATCTAAAATGCCTGGGTTTCACAATCAATGTTTCAAAAAGCAAACTAACCCCCAGCCAGAGTGTGATCTTTCTGGGTACAGTTTTAGACTCGAGAGCGATGACAGCGCGACTCACACCAGAGCGCGCGCTCTCAGTGCGAGCGCTTACAGGCACTTTCAGAGCGCGCGAGCACGCGCCACTGAAGAAATTTCAGAAACTGCTTGGTCTCATGGCAGCAGCATCGCCAGTACTCCGCTTGGGTTTACTGCGCATGCGCCCGCTGCAGCATTGGCTGAAACGACGTGTGCCAACTCACGCATGGCAGTCAGGCAACTTGCGCGTTATGGTAAATCACGGTTGTTTAAGAACCCTGATTCCCTGGCGAGCGCAGAACTGGTACCACGAGGGGGTGACAATGGGAACAATTTCCAGAAGGAAAATGGTTCTTACAGATGCGTCCAACCTGGGTTGGGGAGCGCTGCACGAGGGCATGCCTGCATCCGGCCTCTGGTCGAGCACGGAGCAGAGCTTACATATCAACTGTCTGGAGATGAAAGCAGTTGGATTGGCCCTGAAAGCATTTCTGTCGAACCTCAGGGGTCACCACGTTTTAGTCCGCACAGACAATATATCAGTGGTGGCCTACATAAATCGCCAGGGGGGCATCAGGTCAGGAAACCTGCATGCGATGGCGAGAGACCTCCTCTTATGGGCACAAATCAACCTGAGCTCTCTGAGAGCAGCGCATATACCGGGCATCCAGAATGTGGGCGCGGATATGCTTTCACGGGGCAACACTCCCCTCGGCGAGTGGTCCCTGAACCCACAGACGGTCAGTCTGATATGGAAGGTGTTTGGCGAGGCCGAAGTCGACCTGTTCGCCTCGAGAATCAACACCCACTGCAAATTGTTCATCTCGAAGGACAGGGACGCGCTGGCCCATGTCTGGCCCAACCGTCCCCTTTATGCCTTTCCCCCCGTCTCGATGATTCCACAAGTCATCAAACGGGTCAGAGAGAGCGGGTGCCCAGTCCTTCTGGTGGCCCCTCTCTGGAAAACCAGACCGTGGTTCCCGGAACTGGTTCAGTTATCGGACACAATCCCATGGCCTGTCCCACTGAGGAAAGACCTCCTCACACAGGCGAACGGGACATTGTGGCATCCGAGACCCGATTTATGGGCCCTCCATGTGTGGCCCCTCAACGGGTACCCAAAGACCTTCCTGAGAAGGTCTTAAGCACTATATCTGAAGCCAGGGCCCCGTCGACTCGGCGCCTTTACGCTTCGAAATGGTCAGGTTTTTCCAGCTGGTGCTCGAAAAATCAGGCTGACCCAGAGTCATGTGAGATATCTGTAGTTCTCTCATTCTTACAGGAGCTGCTGGATGCGGGTCGCTCCCCGTCCACGCTCAAAGTGTATGTGGCAGCCATAGCAGCACATCATGTTCTGGTGGCTGGCCAGTCACTAGGAAGAAACGACCTGGTCGTCAGATTCCTTAAAGGTGCTAGGAGAATGAACCCCTCCAGACCTCCATCTGTGCCATCTTGGGACCTCTCCACGGTCCTGGGGGCTCTGAAAGGTCCACCTTTCGAACCGCTCCAATCGGTTGATCTAAAACCCCTCTCGCTGAAGACCGCTCTCCTTATGGCTTTGGCATCTATCAAGCAAGTGGGAGATCTGCAGGCACTCTCTGTGAGCCCTGCATGTTTGGAGTGGGGTCCAGATGACTCCAGAGTCGTCCTCAAGCCCAGACATGGTTACGTTCCTAAAGTGCTCTCAACACCGTTCAGAGCACAGGTGGTGACGTTATCAGCCCTCCCTCCTTCTGCAGAGGATGGAGAGGTTAATCTTCTCTGCCCTGTCAGAGCGCTGACAATCTATCTGGAGCGTTCTGCGTCTTTTAGACAATCAGAACAGCTTTTTGTCTGCTTTGGTGGTAGATCCAAGGGGGATCCAGTCACTAAGCAAAGACTGTCTAGATGGATAGTGGATGCTATTTCTATGGCTTATACCGCAGCGGGTCAAGTTTGCCCTATAGGCGTCAAGGCCCATTCAACCAGAGGTATGGCCTCGTCATGGGCTTGGTCATCTGGCATTCCCATTAGTGATATTTGTGATGCGGCCGGCTGGTCCTCGCCTTCCACATTTATGAGTTTTTATAATATGGAAGTGCCTTCCCTGCAGGCGAAGGTGCTTTCGGTATGATTAAGACCCGTTGGTGGCCGGTCTTGTCATATATTACTGTGCACAATCACATTCACATATATACATGAAACCCGCTGCTGGCCGGTTGTAGTTCATACATAAACCCGCTGTGGCTGGTTATATTTATATATATATAAACCCGCTTTTGGCCGGTTATATGACATATATAAAACCCGCTTTGGCCGGTTATATGACATATATAAATTCCATACATATATAAAACCCGCTTCGGCCGGTTATATTCCATAACAGATATCAACCCGCTTTAGCTGGTTAAGATTTCATATATAAACCCACTTGACTGGGTATATGTTCGTATACTAATAACCCCGACAGAGTCTGGGTTCATTGGTGTAGTATATTGGGTATTTCTACTGATGTATACTACTGAGACCTGACGTTGTCTGGTCTATTTTTACATAAATTATGCGGTTATGGCTTGTTCTGTACGCTCAGGGGTCCTGAGTTGCAGTGACAGCCAGTTACTCAGTGCAGCGTTTTGCATGGCGTCCCCACTGCGTATAGCTACGCAATACGAAGTGACCGTTCGAAAGGGAACTACTCGGTTACTCACGTAACCTCAGTTCCCTGAGTTAGGGAACGAGTATTGCGTAGCCAGCCGCACTATGGTAACATGGCAAGTTGTCGCTTCAGTCGTTAAACCTGCTATAATGGCGAATTCGGGGGCTATTATAGACTGAGGTCACGCCCCCTTGGAGGGCTCTGACGTGTATGACGCAGAGTGTTCTCATTGGTCGTACGACAGAGGCGCCCGCGCCATTGGATGTGCAGTTGCCGCAGCGCAGCCTATGAGCGAGCCAGACGCTCATGTTCTAGCTGTGCAGCTGCAAATGCGCTTTACATAAAGGCTTCAGTAAATCGAGGAAAAGGAGTTTCCCCCTCTGGGTATAGCTACGCAATACTCGTTCCCTAACTCAGGGAACTGAGGTTACGTGAGTAACCGAGTAGTTTTTACACATGAATATAATCATTCACACACAAGCTGATCGAGATTCAATGTCTGAAAATCAGTAAAAACACAGTCATGTTTCAGTGTCATCACAGTGTTGAGCAAGAAATAAAATCTGATTGTGTTTCAATGGATCTGCGAGCACAATTACTACTGTAAACCTTGAGTTCAATAAATACGCATAATCATCAGTTTCTGCTGACTCACCTGATCATAAATCACTGGATTAAACACAACAATGGTGGACGACAGCAGACCTGAGCAATAGATCAACATTAGTCTTTCTTAGATACTCACTTCTTCAGTTTTATTATAGTTCATAATTATAACATCCTTTCATTAAGTTCTTATGTATGTCATCACAAACCCAACCAAGAATTTAGTGTAAAATATTACCTTTATTCTTCTTTTTCTTCCGCACAGCCACTATAACCAGAGGAACTGCTATCAGGAGTAAAACTAAAGCCTCCGCAGTGACGATAATCACAAATGAACCTGGAAAACACAAGAGAGAAACACTGTCTGAAATACAGTAAAAAAAAAAAAAAAGAAAGAGAATATCAAAAAAATCCTGAATATAAACTGAATAATAACAGGCATATTGGGGATAACTGAAATTCATGTTACTATGACAACTGCCTGTCAGAATTTTCATTTTCAATGATTGCATCCACTTATTTGTATGTGCATTTTGGGATATCAAATAAAAAAACACTGGATGGAAACGGCAAGATAAACATGAATTCTAAAAATGTGCATAAAAATATGCGGCCAATTGAGACTTTCAGGAGACAAAAATGGGATGATGGGACACAAAAAAACTGGATTAACCAGCAGAACGATCTCGTTGCACAGCATCTGAAATGTTATTTTGCTCATTCTTCGTGTCGCTGGATGGAAACGGTGCTTTATTCGCAAACATTTTATGAGATAGGCCTATTCCAATTTGCGCATACGTTAAATTTGCAACTTTGGATGGAAACATGATGTGGAAAGACATTTGCCATGACAACGTCAGTCAGACCTTTGACCTCCTGTTGCGGTGAGGAGAGAGACGGACGGAGAGATGTGGAGAGATGTTCACCTGTGTCCAGTCAAGAAATAACCAGAGATTAAGTCAAGTCAACTCACCTTTATTTATACAGCGCTTTTTACAATACAGATTGTTTCAAAGCAGCTTTGTAGAGATAACAGGAAAATAATGTTATAATAATATTGTTAAATATAAAATTAAATGTCCCCCATAAAGCATGTTAAAGGCTGAAGAGATGTTGAGCAGAAAGAGATGAAGAGACCTGTGGAGGAGATCTGATGATCTGTTGATCTGATGATCATCTCTGACTCACTTCTGACTGAAAATGAGCTGATTGTTGAAACCTCAGTGATCTTATTATCTGAAGGAGGAACAAAAAAAGATTGTCCTGAATTTGGTTATTTCATTTATATATTAGCACACTCATCTGAAAATGGCATTTAATGAATTACGCAGTACATCAATCTTTATATAATAATTTGAAACTGCTGATCTACATTTCTGTCAGAATAAACAGCTGAACTGATAAAACTGTCGGTGACGGGATCGTGATTGAGTGTAAAGATGTGTCACGGATAATCACCGAATATCATGAGATAATTGTCAAACAATTCAAAAATCACATTTCTCAATTCTTCATGACTTGATCTCTCCCTCTTTAACCAGCAACACACTCTCTGAATACACATCAATATCATGAATCTTTCCTTTGTACTTTTGCCAGGTAAATAAAGTTGAAACAGAATTAACAATTCACAGATCCCTGATTTTATTGCATTTTACAAAATGATCCAACTTTTCTGGGTTTAATGACTTGATCTCTCACTCTCAGCTTGTTTCCATGCAGTTCATTTCTGCTATTAACAAATGTAATCACTTACCATGTTTAACCAGCAACATAATCTCTGAATATTTATCAGTCAAAGGCAAACTCCTCTCCACAACACACCAGTATTTTCCTTCATCCTCTGTTCTCAGATCAGTGATGGTGACGGTGAAAACTCTGGCCGTCGTGTCGTCAGTCAGAGAGAATCTCTTGTGTTTATCTGGAGATCCTGATTTAACCATGATGTATGTATTTCCTCCATAGCTACACTCCCCTTTACAAAAATACTTTGAATATGTTTCATATCCAGACTCATATGAGCATCTGATCTCAACTCTCTGTCCTCTGTATCCAGTAATTGTCTGTGAAGCTCCGACAACAACAGCTGAAAACACACATATCATTATATAGAGCTGTTATGTGTGAGAAAGAGACATAAGCAGGCCAGAATAATAACTTACAAATATCATCCATATGAGTCTGATGATCATGTGATAAAGAGGAAGAACAAGAGAAGATGTCAAACTCTGTGTAAAAGAGCTGAGAGTCTCAAACTCACCTGTACAGATGCTGGAAAACAGCAGCAGGACGTCCAACATGATGAAATATGACAAGCGTTTCGCTTCAATAAAAGAACAAATTCTGTGTGACAAACGTTACTGTCGTTCTCTTCCGTACTGAGAGAATAATGTGGCATCAGCAACTGAAATATACATTTCCTTCCCCTTCTGTATCTCTAACCACATCCAGCTCTACAAGACATCAGTAATGATTCACCAAACTTTATTAAATATATAATCAGTGTTTTACTCTGTGAGGAAGGGATGATCCACTTCATTATAAGAGGGAAGGAGTATCTGTGACATTTACAGTGTGTAAATATGAGTGTTTTACACAGCGTTCCAGTGAACAACTCTAGGACATATTAAATAGAAAAATGATGAGATCAAAATAAAATATGATGGTAATATTGTTGTTGTATGTGTTAAATGAAGGCATATTCATGTAAAATACACAATATAAATGTAATTGTTTTACACACATGATTATCAGTACTTTAGTAACAGTACTACTTCTCCAGTATCAGTTCTCTTGTTGTGTTCATTGTCATAAGAAAGAAGAGTCTTACACTTGTAGTCCAGCCAGCAGTTCAGATCACACTGATTCCCTCACACACACACACACACACACACACACACACACACACACACACACACACACACACACACACACACACACACACACACACACACACACACAATAGGATTTTCCTGTAGGTTTTTGGATTATCGCAAAAAAACAACCTCTGTGATCAACAAAAGTTCATGATACATGTTTATTCCATCAAGATAATTTCCACAGATGAACACAACTTTTATGAATTTTGAAGCCTAAATGCAGTTGCTAGAAGTGAAAAGCTAAAGGTCGGCTATAAACGAACTACATCACGGTCACATGACTCATCACTAAGCTTCTGACAACTCTTTCAGTTTTTATCTAGAAACATTCTACCTGAAAGTTTGAGACTTGTCGACTTGTCCTTGGTAAAAAAAAAAAAAAAAAAAAGAGAAACATTATCCTACATTATCTATCTACACACACACACAAATAAACTGGGCTTGGTCGGTTGTTCTAGGTATGTAAAAAAAAATGTTTACACTTCTGGTCTTCGGGGTCAATATGACCCCACATTGAAATGAATGTGAAAATTTTTCATTTGTCAAAAAAAAATCAATACATTCAGATTAAATCTAAAAATTTCCATACCGCATTAAAGTCCTGGTACTAGAGCACAAATGCAATGTGGAACAAACATGATCACTTGCACACACACACGTGCATGTGCACACACACACACACACACACACACACACACACACACACACACACACACACACACACACACACACACACACACACACACACACACACACACACACACACACACACAGGTGTGACTCCAATAGAAAGCATTTTTATTGAAATTGGCAAATAAAATCAATAATTCCAGCATAAATCTGAAAATTTTCACACATAAATGAAGGCCTGGTACTAGATCACTAATACAATGTGGAAAGAACATTATCACACACACATGTGCGCCCACACACACACACAGACACAAATACACACACGGATAGAGAGAGGTGTGACTGCAATAGAGGGCATGTTTATAGAAATTGGGAAATAAAATAAATTTCTGTATAAATCTAAAAATGTTCCCACATAAACGAAGGTATGGTATGAGAGCACAAATGCAATATGGAAAGAACATGACTACACACAGATCACACACACACAGAGAGACACACACAAACAAACCGGCGTGACAGAGAGAGAGCATTTTTATAGAAACTGGGAAATAAAATCAATAATTCCAGCATGAATCTAAAAATCTTCACACATAAATGAAGGCCTGGCATTAGGGAAAAAAACAATGTGGAATGAGCATGATTACACACACACACACACACACACACACACGTGCACGTGCGCACACACACACATGCGCGCGCACAAACACACAGACACACAGGTGTGTTCACTCCTGTTCATATCCGCCTATAGGCGTTTTTTTTTTGTTTGTTTTTTTTACTTTTTAAAAATTTATTTCTTATTCTAAAGTTAATAATTTTATACATTTTGATTATTGAAATAATAAGTATTTGCAATCAAGTATTTTCTTTTAGTGGCAACCTATGTGGCATTATTGCAAATTTATATAGCATTATTGCAATAACAAGATACTTCATAAGACCTCAAACAGCAAAAAAAATAATTCTAAACGTTGACAAAATACTGATTTAGTGTATTTTAAAACGTTTAAATATATATATTCATAACAAAAGCTGTTATGAAAGCAGCACGTCACATGCAGAAACATGAATGGATCTCTATGGCGCCTCTGCTGGAAGTATATGGTCATTACACTTTCAGGCTAAAAATATATTATCTACAAAAAAACATCTAACCAGCAGAATTATGCATCTAACACCTAGATCAATATCCAGATACAACTCCTAATTACATTTGATCATCATTAATGTTTTTTTTTTCATAAAAATGTGATATTTCATATGTATGCTAATGGTGTAGTTGAGGATTTCTGCAGTAAATGGGTAAAAAAGTACTTCATATCTCCCAAAACACAGCATTAATTAATAGATGAGAAGTAAACCAAAAAAAAGATATATTATTTGTATGATTAAAAATTTATATTTTTTGTACAATTACTCTAAAAATTGTTGGGGTCATATGGACCAGAAGTGTAAACAGGAAACGAATACCATTTTAGAGTTAAAAGAGCTCATTTATAAGCATAACACCGTGTCCTAACCAGAGGCGATGTGATAAGATTCAAGCGACAAATAATTTGTCTGTCCACACTAGAAGCGACGCGACTGCGAGATGCGTCAAAATCAATCAAAACCCACAGCCAATCAGAACAGCGTGTGGGCGGAGTCAACACAGCGCCACCTAGTGTTGGCCAATAATGGAAAGTTTATATTTTTGTCTATAACTTCAGAATAGTTTGACCTTCAATAGTTTAATATCAAGCTGAATGACTTTCCCATGTTGGCCATTTATAATTTTGTAATAACATGCTGTATTTTATGAACGCAATAGGATATTATTACGAAACTTGGTTTGTGTGATCAGCACCATGTCCTGAAGGAGCCTGACAGATATAAAAGAGCTGTGTAGTGTTAAAACTACTTCCTTTTGCACTTAAACTCATAAAATCATGGTGTTGCTCTGTTTCTCCGTGACATGCTTCCTTAGACACTAATTTTGCCTCTTTTGTGTATTGCCTCATAATCGCTGCTTGTTGCCATATTTTACATTTTTAATGAACTGTTGATGAGGTGTACCAAAGAATGTTGAATTTTGTGTCATTTTTACATTTTATTTACATTATTTTGATCATTGTTAGTAACATTTCTGGTAAGTAATATTAAACACTTTATAAACTGATAATAGTAAAAAAAAATGTCTCAAAACAAAAGTCCAGATTCAGTGTAAGAAATTTAGATTTTATCAATTTTTTATTTTCACTTGGAACATCAGCCTCAATGTCTGTGGACAGTGTTTTTCATTTATGGTTTTTATTTATCACTGAATATATCTGACCCTCGTTTGTTGTGACGTTATGCGGATGCGTTGTGATGTTTTGTGGATGTGTTGCTGTTACGTAGATCAGTTCTGTCCCGCTGTCCTGTGTTGCTTCAGGAGACTTTATACTGGCATAGCAATCACCGGCTGTATCTGTCATCTGATTGGTTGAGTGGGTGTGACTGTGGTTTGAATCAGGCTGCTGATTGGTTACTGTAGCGTAAACAGTAGAGACTTCTGTACAGTTGTTGAGGTGTGATGCAGGCGTCTGATTGGATGAAGATGAAGGCGTCTGATTGGATGATGTTACCGCGCCGATGTCTGTGTTTGGAATCTCATCATACATGCGGTCAGTCTGACAAACAACACATACATCAATAATTTACTAGTTTATATAGATAATTCTGTGTTTTGATCAAAACATAATAATTTAACATGTATTTCTGATCTTGTACAGGTAAAGATTTGAACACACACCTCAGGATTGTGCTGCACTTTTTGCTGAAATAAAGCTGAATGGAGCATGAATAAAGAAAAAAAGACCAAGTCAAATTAATTCAAACAATAAAAACAGAACTTTAAAACCACAAACAAACCGTTACCTGTCCCAGATTTCCTCTTCTTCCTCTTCTTCAGGATGATGAAGGTTCCAGAACACAGAGTCAGAACCAGCAGAACCGAACCCAGACCGCCAGCAACAGAAGCCAGATCTGAACAACGACACAGAGCTGATTCTGATTACACTGCAGGCAAAAGTGGCCCAAATCCGATTTTTTGGGGGGTCAAGTGACCAGGTCAGACTTCTTCAGAGATAGTGTGAACACTCAAATCTTGTATCATATGGTCCTGAATCAGACCCAGATCGGATTTTTTTTCAATGCGTCCGCAGTGTGAACAACCAAGGCGGATTTGATGCGACTTTTACGTCAATCTACATCGACATTTGTCACAATTATGCGCCGGCGAGTTAGCACTAGACACAACAGACACCGACAGTAACATTAAAAACTTGACTAGATATGGAGAACAGTGATGGAGCGAGTCAATGGAGGGAGAGTGAGGTGTTAGACCTAATTAATATATGGAGAGATACTTCAATTCAAGCTAAACTAGAAGGATCCTACTGTAACCGCTCCGTTTTTGAAAAAATAGCACACGAAATGGAGGAACGGGGACACAGGAGAACGTGGCTAGAGTGCCAAAGGAAGGTGAAGAGTCTTAAAAGTAAATTTAAAGAAGCAAATGATTTTAACAACCGAAGCGGTCAGGGTCGCATCACCTGCCCATTTTACAACGAGATTAGCCGTGTTATGGGCGTTAAACCCAGCTGTCAGCCGTTGGAGCTGCTGGATAGCTACGAAGCAGGTGAAGTGGAGCCTGAAACGCCGAGGAGTTATAGATGTCGAAACAGGTACGTTTTCAGTCTTGACATACATAGCCTATGCATATACTGTAGAAAGAGACTAGAAAGTTGAGGTGTTTGTTATAGGAAAATTATGTTCACAGAATAAACGAGCCAGTCAGCTGCTCCCAGTTTGCTTTGCACAACTCTGAAAACCCACCAGAGAAGCAGAGTACCCTTTACATGACTATCGCTCCAAACACTCATGAAAGTGTGTATCTATACCACAAATTTAATTTCTTGTAGGCTACCATTTAAACGCCGTTTTATTTTTTTTTATTTTTTGCGTGCATATGCTACACACTGTAAATCCCTTGGTTAGGATTAGGGGTGTGGAGTGCGTGCATACACGCAATAAAATGCGTATGCACGCGAAAAATGCGTATCATATAAACGCAAAAACAAATCATGGCGTATAAATGGCAGAAATCGTGCACACAGAAGACCTAGCAATGCCAAACAGGTTACCCATCGTGCGGTAACTGACCCCCGTTGCCAGCCAATACAGCCCAACTCCTAAACGTTTCCGCACGGAGATGTGTCGGCTAAATTGAGTGTCCTGCCGTAGGAGTCTTGAGGAGAGGCGCTGACAAAGATAATCAAAAGCTGCCCTCGACATCCTAAAGTTTTCAAAAAACATCGTCTCAGTGAAACTATTAACATCACATTCCCACCACTCCTGGCTTCGTCTACGCATCCACACAGACCTCTGTATTGAATCTGCAGCCATAAACCCACAAAAGGCCAAAATAGCCAATTTTGCTTTCTTTCTCTTCGTTCTTCTCCTCCTCAGCACCTGCTCATTCATTTTACGGCTTCATTTACTTCAAATTACACAGACATTTAGAAATAAAAGCGAAAATGCTTACTTCCTCCATAACCACACGACCATTAGTACAACAGCGAGCTGCAACAATGATGTCATTGTTATTGTTCTTTTGCGCATGCGGGTTAGTTTGAAACATGCAAACAGTTCACACTGGAATCAGATATAGGCCACATTTTAAAAGGTAATGTGAACAGCCAAACCAAAAATCGTATCGAAGCAAAAAATCTGAATTGAGCATTAAGACTTGCGGTGTGAACGGGGCCAAACGGGCCGTAGTTATGTGATTAATAACATTCTTGTCATTGATATAAATAATTTGTATTATAGTACTATAGAATAGTGTAATAGTGTATATTATATTGTGTAACTGAAATTAAACTGCAATGGTAAACCTCAACTCTTCAGAAGGAAACGCTGGTTGATGTCAAAGCATGTTAACCACACGAGTACGTGCCTCGACAAATGTTCAAACCAATTTCCTTTCTCCAAAATGAGCTTATTCTATGTGATCAGAGAGTTGCATTGTGGGTAGTGTAGTTTGTGTGCTTACGAATGTTAGGCTGATAGAGTTGAACTGTAGTATTTCCTGTTGTTGTTCTTGTTGTTTCAGTTTCTGTTTGATGAGACACTGACAGAGAGAAACACCAGTGACTGTGAATGTGACGAACATGAACACATAAACTCTAAAGCTCTACATTCACACACAAACCATTCACATCATGTGAATATGAACATAAGTTGTATATTATTTTATTCATAACACTGATTACTCTCAACTGAAAACATTTTAATGTTCATTCTAAAGACACTCTTATCCAAAGCAACTAGTACATTTTTAATAACCGAGAGCAAACATCTGAGGACTGAACCTTCAGTCTTCAACAACTTTAACACATTTAATCTCAAAGGAATCATCTAACATATATGAATTCAAGTACATTTGGATGCACAATATTCAAGAATATATTCAGACAGATGAACTGACCTGATTGTGGATTCAGTTCTGTTGTACTGAAAGATGACGGTGTTTTTGAAAAAGTGCTGATGGTTGAAACCTCAGTGGTCTTATTATCTGAAGAGTCACAGGAAAGATCAACTTAAAACACTGACACTGAATTTATACATAATGCATACAATCTTTCATTTAACCTCTGTTTTAATCACTCTGTTTCTTGTTGTGCCAAAGACGTCCAGTAAAGTATTTCACACTCAACACACTGAAGTATAAGCAGACAATCAACTCAATAAAACTATACGAGTCCGCTTACAACCCCAAATCCAGAAAAGTTGGGAAATAAACTGCAATAAAATCACGAATCTGTGTTACTGAAGGAGAAAGCTATACATCAGTTCAGTGCAGAGATATCGGTGAGTTTGAGCTCGAGCTCTTCTCAGATCATCTACAACAGTGTAAGTGTGTGCTGTGGTCAGATGAGTCCATGTTTCAGCTTGTTTTTGGGGAAAGAAACTGAATTTGAGTTCTCAGTCCCATCCAGACTTTCATCAGTTAAAGGTGTAAAAGCAAACCTCTGTCCTGGAGCATCTGTGCAAACGGCAGGAGTGACTTACATGTGTGTGAAGGAACCAATGATGTGGAGACGTACAGTATACTGGGATTGTACAAAGACATTTAATGCCATCAAGATCCCATCTTTCCTGGGAACAAGACAATGCCAGGCCTCATTCTGCTCAAGCTAAACAGTGGATGTGCTCGACTGACTTTCATTGTTTGTATTTTTTCACACTATTGAAGTCAGTGTAATCCATCGACCGTTTTTGTTACTGATATTCTTTATATCTTGTTTTGAACAGAATAAAGTAATTAATTCAAGTTTGAAACAACTTGAGGGCGAGTAAATGATGACATATTCTTCATTTTTTTAGAGATTTTCTTTAAAGTTGTTCAGTGAAAACATTGGAAATCTTTCCTTTGTACTTTTGCCAGGTAAATAAAGTTGAAACAGAATTAAAAATTCACTGATCCCTGATTTTATTGCATTTTACAAAATGATCCATCTTTTCTGGGTTTGGGTTTGTACAAGATTAATGACTTGATCTCGCACTCTCAGCTTGTTTCCATGCAGTTCATTTCTGCTATTAACAAATGTAATCACTTACTCTCTTTAACCAGCAACATAATCTGTGAATAGACATCAATCCAAGGCGAACTCCTCTCCACAGCACACCAGTATTTTCCTGCATCCTCTGTTCTCAGATCAGTGATGGTGACGGTGAAAACTCTGGCCGTCGTGTAGTCAGTCAGAGAGAATCTCTCGTCTTTATCTGGAGATCCTGATTTAACCATGATGTTTCTATTTCCAATGTAACTACACTTCCCTTTACAAAAATACTTTGAATTTGTTTTATATCCAGATTCATATGAGCATCTGATCTCAACTCTCTGTCCTCTGTATCCAGTAATTGTCTGTGAAGCTCCGACAACAACAGCTGAAAACACACATATCATTATATAGAGCTGTTATGTGTGAGAAAGAGACATAAGCAGGCCAGAATAATAACTTACAAATATCATCCATATGAGTCTGATGATCATGTGATAAAGAGGAAGAACAAGAGAAGATGTCAAACTCTGTGTAAAAGAGCTGAGAGTCTCAAACTCACCTGTACAGATGCTGGAAAACAGCAGCAGGACGTCCAACATGATGAAATATGACAAGCGTTTCGCTTCAATAAAAGAACAAATTCTGTGTGACAAACGTTACTGTCGTTCTCTTCCGTACTGAGAGAATAATGTGGCATCAGCAACTGAAATATACATTTCCTTCCCCTTCTGTCTCTCTAACCACATCCAGCTCTACAAGACATCAGTAATGATTCACTAAACTTTATTAAATATATAATCAGTGTTTTACTCTGTGAGGAAGGGATGATCCACTTCATTATAAGAGGGAAGGAGTATCTGTGACATTTACAGTGTGTAAATATGAGTGTTTTACACAGCGTTCCGGTGAACAACTCTAGGACATATTAAAGGGTCATGAAACCCCCCTCTTTCAGCTCAAGTGTAGCTCACAATCTTTTTGAAAAATGCAACTTAAATGGGCGTGGATGGCTGTGAGAAGAAGGGAGGGAGTGTGTGTGGATGGCTGTGAGAAGAAGGGAGGGAGTGTGTGTGGATGGCTGTGAGAAGAAGGGAGGGAGTGTGTGTGGATGGCTGTGAGAAGAAGGTGTGTGTGGCACGGCAGGGGAGTGGGTGGGGGGAGGGGACTGTCATCAGCCAGTGGCCCATGCATATCGACTGTCACTAAAAATCAGTGGTAAAACGTGAGGAAATGCTAGATTTTTTTTTATAGCTAGCAAAGTTAAAGTCTAATGAAATACACTGACACTTTATTATTGTCCTTTCAAAAGTAACTGAATGCCCTTCTACATATATTAGCCTACAGTAATCGTAATTATATTTAAAACATATTAATGTACATGTCTAATTATAATGTCATCATTATAACATATACAGTTGTTTATATACACACTATAAATGCACTTATTTGAAAATAATTAATTTTCCGCTTAAAAAAAAACGTTCAGTGCATAGCCTAACCAATGCATAACCCCAATGACATATATTTAATTACACAAATTAAGCATACAATTGAGGTATTATCGAAATATTTCAAATTTTAATAACGATTGCTTATTTAACGAAAGGCAAGTAAAACGATCAGGGTTACATTTTAGACACACATACCTCTGAAGGAGTCTTTCGACAGAGTGTTTCGACAGGTGGAGTGTTTCGACAGGTGGAGTGTTTCGACAGGTGGAGTGTTTCGACAGGTGGAGTGTTTCGACAGGTGGAGTGTTTCGACAGGTGGAGTGTTTCAACAGGTGGAGTGTTTCGACAGGTGGAGAGTTTCGACAGGTGGAGTGTTTCGACGGAGTGTTTCGACAGGTGGAGTGTTTCGACGGAGTGTTTCGACGGAGTGTTTCGACGGAGTGTTTCGACAGTTGGAGTGTTTCGACAGGTGGAGTGTTTCAACAGGTGGAGTGTTTCGACAGGTGGAGAGTTTCGACAGGTGGAGTGTTTCGACAGGTGGAGTGTTTCGACAGGTGGAGTGTTTCGACAGGTGGAGTGTTTCGACGGAGTGTTTCGACGGAGTGCTTCGACAGGTGGAGTGTTTCGACGGAGTGTTTCGACGGAGTATTTCGACAGGTGGAGTGTTTCGACAGGTGGAGTGTTTCGACAGGCGGAGTGTTTCGACAGGCTGAGTGTTTTTCGACAGGCGACAGGTGGAGTGTTTCGACAGGCTGAGTGTTTTTCGACAGGCGACAGGTGGAGTGTTTCGATAGGTGGAGTGTTTCGACGGAGTGTTTCGACGGAGTGTTTCGAAAGGCGGAGTGTTTTGACAGGCGGAGTGTTTCGACAGGCGGAGTGTTTCGACAGGCGGAGTGTTTCGACAGGCGGAGTGTTTCGACAGGTGGAGTGTTTCGACAGGCGGAGTGTTTCGACAGGTGGAGTGTTTCGACAGGTGGAGTGTTTCAACAGGCGGAGTGTTTCGACAGGTGGAGTGTTTCGACAGGTGGAGTGTTTCAACAGGTGGAGTGTTTCGACAGGCGGAGTGTTTCGACAGGTGGAGTGTTTTGACAGGTGGAGTGTTTCGACAGGCGGAGTGTTTTGACAGGTGGAGTGTTTCGACAGAAGGAGTGTTTAGACAGGCGGAGTGTTTCGACAGGTGGACTGTTTCGACAGGTGGAGTGTTTCGACGGAGTGTTTCGACAGGTCGAGTGTTTCGACAGGTGGAGTGTTCCGTCAAGCGGAGTGTTTCGACAGGTGGAGTGTTTCGACAGGTGGAGTGTTTCGACAGGCGGAGTGTTTCGACGGAGTGTTTCGACAAGTGGAGTGTTTCGACAGGCGGAGTGTTTCGACAGGCGACAGGTGGAGTGTTTCGATAGGTGGAGTGTTTCGATAGGTGGAGTGTTTCGATAGGTGGAGTGTTTCGACAGGCGGAGTGTTTCGAAAGGCGGAGTGTTTCGACAGGTGGAGTGTTTCGACAGGCGGAGTGTTTCGACAGGTGGAGTGTTTCGACAGGCGCAGTGTTTCGACAGGCGGAGTGTTTCGACGGAGTGCTTCGACAGAGTGTTTCAACAGGTGGAGTGTTTTGACGGGTGGAGTGTTTCGATAGGTGGCGTGTTTCGACAGGCGCAGTGTTTCGACAGGCGCAGTGTTTCGACAGAGTGTTTCGACAGAGTGTTTCAACAGGTGGAGTGTTTTGACGGGTGGAGTGTTTCGACAGTTGGAGTGTTTCGACAGGCGCAGTGTTTCGACAGAGTGTTTCGACAGTTGGAGTGTTTCGACAGAGTGTTTCGACAGGCGGAGTGTTTCGACAGGTGGAGTGTTTCGACGGAGTGCTTCGACAGAGTGTTTCAACAGGTGGAGTGTTTTGACGGGTGGAGTGTTTCGATAGGTGGCGTGTTTCGTCGGGTGGAGTGTTTCGACAGGTGGACTGTTTCGACAGGTGGAGTGTTTCGACAGGTGGAGTGTTTCGACGGAGTGTTTCGACAGGTGGAGTGTTTCGACAGGTGGAGACTTTCGACAGAGTGTTTCGACAGCTGGAGTGTTTCGACAGGTGGAGTGTTTCGACAGGTGGAGTGTTTCGACAGAGTGTTTCGACAGGTGGAGTCTTTCGACGGAGTGTTTCGACCGGTGGACTGTTTCGACGGAGTGTTTCGACGGAGTGTTTCGACAGGTGGAGTGTTTTGACGGAGTGTTTCGACAGGTGGAGTGTTTCGACAGGTGGAGTGTTTCGACGGAGTGTTTCGACGGAGTGTTTCGACAAGTGGAGTGTTTCGACAGGTGGAGTGTTTCGACAGGTGGAGTGTTTCGACACGTGGAGTCTTTCGACAGAGTGTTTCGACAGGTGGAGTGTTTCGACAGGTGGAGTGTTTCGACAGGTGGAGTGTTTTGACGGAGTGTTTCGACAGGTGGAGTCTTTCGACAGGTGGAGTGTTTTGATGGAGTGTTTCGACAGGTGGAGTCTTTCGACGGAGTGTTTTGACAGGTGGACTGTTTCGACAGGCGGAGTGTTTCGACAGGTGGAGTGTTTCGACAGGTGGAGTGTTTCGACAGGTGGAGGGTTTCGACAGAGTGTTTCGACAGGCGGAGTGTTTTGACAGGCGGAGTGTTTCGACAGGCGGAGTGTTTCGACAGGCGGAGTGTTTCGACAGGCGGAGTGTTTCGACAGGTGGAGTGTTTCGATAGGTGGAGTGTTTCGACAGGCGGAGTGTTTCGACAGGTGGAGTGTTTTGACAGGCGGAGTGTTTCGACAGGTGGAGTGTTTCGACAGTTGGAGTGTTTCGACAGAGTGTTTCGACAGGGGGAGTGTTTCGACAGGTGGAGTGTTTCGACGGAGTGTTTCGACAGGGGGAGACTTTCGACAGAGTGTTTCGACAGCTGGAGTGTTTCGACAGGTGGAGTGTTTCAACAGGTGGAGTGTTTCGACAGAGTGTTTCGACAGGTGGAGTCTTTCGACGGAGTGTTTCGACCGGTGGACTGTTTCGACGGAGTGTTTTGACGGAGTGTTTCGACAGGTGGAGTGTTTTGACGGAGTGTTTCGACAGGTGGAGTGTTTCGACAGGTGGAGTGTTTCGACGGAGTGTTTCGACGGAGTGTTTCGACAAGTGGAGTGTTTCGACAGGTGGAGTGTTTCGACAGGTGGAGTGTTTCGACACGTGGAGTCTTTCGACAGAGTGTTTCGACAGGTGGAGTGTTTCGACAGGTGGAGTGTTTCGACAGGTGGAGTGTTTTGACGGAGTGTTTCGACAGGTGGAGTCTTTCGACAGGTGGAGTGTTTTGACGGAGTGTTTCGACAGGTGGAGTGTTTCGACAGTTGGAGTGTTTCGACAGAGTGTTTCGACAGGCGGAGTGTTTCGACAGGTGGAGTGTTTCGACAAGATGTTTCGACACAGTGTTTCGACAGGTGGAGTGTTTTGACCGGTGGAGTGTTTCGATAGGTGGAGTGTTTCGTCTGGTGGAGTGTTTCGACAGGTGGAGTGTTTCGACGGGTGGAGTGCTTCAACAGGTGGAGTGTTTCGACAGGTGGAGTGCTTCGACAGGTGGAGTGTTTCGACAGGTGGAGACTTTCGACAGAGTGTTTTGACAGGTGGAGTGTTTCGACAGGTGGAGTGTTTCGACAGGTGGAGTGTTTCGACAGGTGGAGGGTTTCGACAGAGTGTTTCGACAGGTGGACTGTTTCGACGGAGTGTTTCGACGGAGTGTTTCGACAGGTGGAGTGTGTTGAAGGAGTGTTTCGACCGGTGGACTGTTTCGACGGAGTGTTTCGACAGGTGGAGTGCTTCGACAGGTGGAGTGTTTCGACAGGTGGAGACTTTCGACAGAGTGTTTTGACAGGTGGAGTGTTTCGACAGGTGGAGTGTTTCGACAGGTGGAGTGTTTCGACAGGTGGAGTGTTTCGACAGAGTGTTTCGACAGGTGGACTGTTTCGACGGAGTGTTTCGACGGAGTGTTTCGACAGGTGGAGTGTTTCGACGGAGTGTTTCGACCGGTGGACTGTTTCGACGGAGTGTTTCGACGGAGTGTTTCGACAGGTGGAGTGTGTTGAAGGAGTGTTTCGACAGGTGGAGTGTTTCGACAGGTGGAGTGTTTTGACACGTGGAGTCTTTCGACAGAGTGTTTCGACAGGTGGAGTGTTTCGACAGGTGGAGTGTTTCGACAGGTGGAGTGTTTCGACACGCGGAGTGTTTTGACGGAGTGTTTCGACAGGTGGAGTCTTTCGACGGAGTGCTTTGACAGGTGGAGAGTTTCGACGGAGTGTTTCGACAAGGGGAGTGTTTCGACAGGTGGAGTGTTTCGACACGTGGAGTCTTTCGACAGAGTGTTTCGACAGGTGGAGTGTTTCGACAGGTGGAGTGTTTTGACGGAGTGTTTCGACAAGTGGAGTGTTTCGACAGGTGGAGTGTTTCGACAGGTGGAGTGTTTCGACAGGCGGAGTGTTTCGACAGGCTGAGTGTTTTTCGACAGGCGACAGGTGGAGTGTTTCGATAGGTGGAGTGTTTCGACGGAGTGTTTCGACAGGCGGAGTGTTTCGACAGGCGGAGTGTTTTGACAGGCGGAGTGTTTCGACAAGCGGAGTGTTTCGAGAGGCGGAGTGTTTCGACAGGTGGAGTGTTTCGACAGGCGGAGTGTTTCAACAGGCGGAGTGTTTCGACAGGCGGAGTGTTTCGACAGGTGGAGTGTTTCGACAGGTGGAGTGTTTCGACAGAGTGTTTCGACAGGCGGAGTGTTTCGACAGAGTGTTTCGACAGAGTGTTTCGACAGAGTGTTTCGACAGGCGGAGTGTTTCGACAGGCGGAGTGTTTCGACAGGTGGAGTGTTTCGACAGGCGGAGTGTTTCGACAGGTGGAGTGTTTTGACAGGCGGAGTGTTTCGACAGGTGGAGTGTTTTCGACAGTTGGAGTGTTTCGACAGAGTGTTTCGACAGGCGGAGTGTTTCGACAGGTGGAGTGTTTCGACGGAGTGTTTCGACGGAGTGTTTCGACAGAGTATTTCGACAGGTGGAGTGTTTTGACCGGTGGAGTGTTTCGATAGGTGGAGTGTTTCGACAGGCGGAGTGTTTCAACAGGCGGAGTGTTTCGACAGGCGGAGTGTTTTCTACAGGTGGAGTGTTTCGACAGAGTGTTTCGACAGGCGGAGTGTTTCGACAGAGTGTTTCGACAGGCGGAGTGTTTCGACGGATTGTTTCGACAGGTGGAGTGTTTCGACGGAGTGTTTCGACAAGTGGAGTGTTTTGACGGGGTGTTTCGACGGAGTGTTTCGACAGGTGGAGTGTTTTGACGGAGTGTTTCAACAGGTGGAGTGTTTCGACAGGTGGAGTGTTTGACAGGCGGAGTGTTTCGACAGGTGGAGTGTTTCGACGGAGTATTTCGACAGGTGGAGTGTTTCGACAGGCGGAGTGTTTCGACAGGTAGAGTGTTTCGACGGAGTGTTTCGACGGAGTGTTTGGATATGTGGAGTGTTTCGACGGGTGGAGTGTTTCGACAGTTGGAGTGTTTCGACAGGTGGAGTGTTTCGACAGGTGGAGTGTTTTGACAGGCGGAATGTTTCGACAGGCGGAGTGTTTCGACAGAGTGTTTCGACGGAGTGTTTCGACAACGGGAGTGTTTTTCGACAGGCGGAGTGTTTCGACAGGCTGAGTGTTTTTCGACAGGCGACAGGTGGAGTGTTTCGATAGGTGGAGTGTTTCGACAGGCGGAGTGTTTCGACAGGTGGAGTGTTTCGACAGGTGGAGTGTTTCGACAGGCGGAGTGTTTCAACAGGCGGAGTGTTTCGACAGGCGGAGTGTTTTCTACAGGTGGAGTGTTTCGACAGAGTGTTTCGACAGGCGGAGTGTTTCGACAGAGTGTTTCGACAGGCGGAGTGTTTCGATAGGTGGAGTGTTTCGACAGACGGAGTGTTTCGACAGGTGGAGTGTTTTGACAGGCGGAGTGTTTCGACAGGTGGAGTGTTTCGACAGTTGGAGTGTTTCGACAGGTGGAGTGTTTCGACGGAGTGTTTCGACAGGTGGAGTGTTTCGACGGAGTGTTTCGACAGAGTGTTTCGATAGGTGGAGTGTTTCGTCGGGTGAAGTGTTTCGACAGGTGGAGTGTTTCGACAGGTGGAGTGCTTCGACAGGTGGAGTGTTTCGACAGGTGGAGACTTTCGACAGAGTGTTTCGACAGGTGGAGTGTTTCGACAGGTGGAGTGTTTCGACAGAGTGTTTCGACAGGTGGAGTCTTTCGACAGGTGGACTGTTTCGACGGAGTGTTTCGACGGAGTGTTTCGACAGGTGGAGTGTTTTGACGGAGTGTTTCGACAGGTGGAGTGTTTTGACGGAGTGTTTCGACAGGTGGAGTGTTTCGACAGGTGGAGTGTTTCGACACGTGGAGTCTTTCGACAGAGTGTTTCGACAGGTGGAGTGTTTCGACAGGTGGAGTGTTTCGATAGGTGGAGAGTTTCGACAGGCGGAGTGTTTCGACAGGCGGAGTGTTTCGACAGGTGCAGTGTTTCGACAGGTGGAGTCTTTCGACAGAGTGTTTCGAAGGTGGACTGTTTCGACGGAGTGTTTCGACGGAGTGTTTCGACAGGTGGAGTGTTTTGACGGAGTGTTTCGACAGGTGGAGTGTTTTGACGGAGTGTTTCGACAGGTGGAGTGTTTCGACACGTGGAGTCTTTCGACAGAGTGTTTCGACAGGTGGAGAGTTTCGACAGGTGGAGTGTTTCGATAGGTGGAGAGTTTCGACAGGCGGAGTGTTTCGACGGAGTGTTTCGACAGGTGGAGTGTTTGGACATGTGGAGTGTTTGGACATGTGGAGTGTTTCGACAGGTGGAGTGTTTGGACATGTGGAGTGTTTCGACGGGTGGAGTGTTTCGACAGGTGGAGTGTTTCGACAGGTGGAGTGTTTCGACGGAGTGTTTCGACAGGTGGAGTGTTTCGACGGAGTGTTTCGACAGGTGGAGTGTTTCAACGGAGTGTTTCGACAGGTGGAGTGTTTCGACAGGTGGAGTGTTTCGACACGTGGAGTCTTTCGACAGAGTGTTTCGACAGGTAGAGTGTTTCGACAGGTGGAGTGTTTCGACAGGTGGAGTGTTTCGACAGGTGGAGAGTTTCGACAGGCGGAGTGTTTCGACGGAGTGTTTCGACAGGTGGAGTGTTTCGACGGAGTGTTTCGACAGGTGGAGTGTTTGGACATGTGGAGTGTTTCGACGGGTGGAGTGTTTCGACAGGTGGAGTGTTTCGACAGGTGGAGTGTTTCGACGGAGTGTTTCGACAGGTGGAGTGTTTCGACGGAGTGTTTCGACAGGTGGAGTGTTTCGACGGAGTGTTTCGGCAGGCGGAGTGTTTTGACAGGCGGAATGTTTCGACAGGCGGAGTGTTTTGACAGGCGGAATGTTTCGGCAGGCGGAGGGTTTTGACAGGCGGAATGTTTCGACAGGCGGAGTGTTTCGACAGAGTGTTTCGACGGAGTGTTTCGACAGGTGGAGTGTTTCGACAGGTGGAGTGTAAAGTAATGGCCATCGGATCCTCGACTGTTGTGTTGTTTTGTAGATGTGTTGCTGTTGGGTAGTTATAATCACTGACTGCATCTGTCACCTGATTGGTCGAGTGGATGTGACTGGGGTTTGAATCAGGCTGCTGATTGGTTACTGTGGTGTAAACAGTAGATTAATTTGTGCAGGTGTTGAGGTGTGATGCAGGCGTCTGATTGGATGAAAATGCAGGCGTCTGATTGCATGAAAATGCAGGCGTCTGATTGGATGAAAATGCAGGCGTTTGATTGGATGAAGATGTTACCACGTTGAAGTCTGTGTTTTGAATCTCCTCATACATGCAGGCAGTCTGAAAAATAACACACATCAATAATTTAATAGTTTACATAGATTAAACACTCTGTTGATCAATAAACAATCATTTAACATGTATTTACTTTCTGATCTTCTACAGGTAAAGATTTGAACACACACCTCAGGATTGTGCTGCACATTTTGCTGAAATAAAGCTGAATGGAGCATGAATAGAGAGAAAAATAACAAGTCAAATCAATCCAAACAATAAAAACAGGACATTTTAAATCACAAACAAACTGTTACTTGTCCCAGATTTCCTCTTTCTCTTCTTCAGGATGATGAAGCTTCCACAACACAGAGTCAGAACCAGCAGAACCGAACCCAGACCGCCAGCAACAGAAGCCAGATCTGAACGCAACGCTAAACACATGATATTTACATGATGAAACACACTGCTGGTTCTGATTATACTGTTAAATAAACAACAGATATTAATCCTTTGGATTACAAGATATTGTAATATTGGAAATATACAGCTGTTATACAGAGTAACAGAAGTGAAACTGCAATGGTAAACCTCAACTCTTCAGAAGGAAACACTTCTCTTTACGGTTGATGTCAAACTAAATTAACCGAAATCTGATTTGCGCATCATTTTATGTTCATACAGGAGCTAAAATGTGTCTCAACAAATGTACAAACCAATTTACTTTCAAAGAGTGATCATGTGATCAATAAGGCTGGAGTTGCATTATGGGTAGTGTAGTTTGTGTGTTTGGCTGAAAGAGTTAAACTGCAGTGTTTCCTGGTGGGTGTTCAACTCTTTACCTGCAGAAGATCAGAAAAAACACTGTCTGTAAAATGACGTGTCAAACCATCAGTTTTACATTTGATTGCAAGTCTTGAGGAAGCTTTGATGAAATTCAGTTTCCAAGTTTGTGTAAGACATGAATTATCTTGTCAGAACGAGCTGGAAACAAGTCATTACAGGAATTAAATCATGATAATAAATGCAGCATTAGAATTGTGTTTAAAAGCTTTGATATCTCTATATTTACTATCAGACTCACTATTAATATTTTGATGGAAGTTAAGTTCTGAAAAGTTATGTAAACACGATAACTTCACATTAACAATATTTTCATCAACACATGTGACTGCAGATGATAAGAGGGTACAGTGTATGGGTGTGTGTGTGTGTGTGTGTGTGTGTGTTCAGTGCTGCTGTTTGTATATGGAATTAATGCTGGATGCTGAGAAATTAAGAAGAGCCGTCAAGCCGTGACAAATATATTCATAAAAAAATAAACACGAGTGATGAAGCAGATTGTTGTTCAGTATTGAATATCAGGAACCTCTGATCACATTTAGCTGGATTTGTTTGTAATCTCTCCATCTTCCATCTTCAGGATACTGATGGTCACTGTAAATGATCTGGTCTGATGATTATCCTTCAGTGAGAATCTGTCACTGAACACTGAGGACTCTCCTCCATCAGATCTTAGTATAAGGACAGCGTCTCTGTAAACTTCCTCTGTAGAAGTATTTGGGATAGTTTTCATATCCTGTATAAGGACAAATAATGCTCACTCGTCCTCCCTCTGTTCCTCTCACTGTAATGTCCACAGAAAGTGAACTGCTCACTACACACACATACACACACACACACTGCTTTACTCATGTACACTGATAACATACACCATAATATTAGATAATAAACACTTCTAGTAGAGATCTTCAGCTCTTACCCGTCAGCAGAAACACACAAACTATCAGTGGAAACTTCATTTCTTCATCAGTTCAGTTCAGAAAATCAGTCTGAAACTCTCAGTAGTTCCTCACACGACTCTCTGAAACTCAAACAGCAATAATACTGCTCTCATCTATCAGTGGAGAGTAAAATAATACGCTTGTTGCTCGTCTCACGTGACAAACTCAACTGTTCAGTGACTGTAGTTGTGTCCCGATCCAGAGGCTTCATCTGCTTTTCTTTTCTTTCTTTCTTTCTTTTATTTTTTATTTTTTATTTTTTTTTATTTTTATTTTTTTTTATTTTTTTTATGCTTACAAACAAACAAAGATGACAATCATAGCATACAATTATGTTACAAAATTGCAAACATATCTGTACAAAATATGACAACAATATGTACAGAGTCATCTTAAGACAAGTGTGTAACTATCTAAAACAAAAAAACAACAACAAAAAAATAAAAATAAAAAAATAAATGAAATGAGGGTCAAGAGGGCAAGAATTCTATACAAAATTTAGAGTAGGTCTAACCAAATTAAAGTCATTACAAAATAAAAGTGTTTTTATTGCTTTCTTATTTACTGAGGATGAGATGGCGTTAAGGTACATTTCAAATTCTTTCAAAAAAACTATAAAAATTGGTTTGTTGTTGGAGAATTTACATTTATGGATATAGAATTTCCCAATAAAATAAATTAAATTGGTTACAAAGCAGGCTTTTTTTTTAACGGGATCAGAGTCAAAGTATCCAAAAATAATGTCTTTAAAGGTTACTGATATATCTTGCTGGATATTATCTTTAATAAACTTGCCAATACTTTCCCATAGTTGTTTAGTATAGAAACATGACCAAAATAAATGATAAACAGTTTCTGTATGAACTTGGCAAAATGAGCATCTTGTATCAATATTACTTTTATATTTAATCATGAAATATTTAGCAGGGTAAAATGTATTTAATATTTTGAAGGATACTTCTTTTACTTTATTTGTTAAAAAATATTTTTGTGGTAAGGACCAAATCTTTTCCCAATTTAAATTTTTAAATAATCTACTCCAGTATGAAATTACAGGAGAAACAGAAACTATATCTACAAGAAAGAGGGATCTAACTTTATTATTTCTATCTTTTTTTCCTGAAAAACATATTTTACCAATTGGAGTTTTATCTGGCTCAGGAAGAGTACTAATTATTGTAGGAGAGTAAGGACAATTTTTAAAGAGGATACAGATCCCTGTTGGTATAGCTCCCATAACTATAGCAAATTCTTTGGGAGTAACTGGTATATTGTATTCTGAAAGAAACTCTGTGTATGTCATTAAGAAACCTTGTTTGTTAAAAAGCTGACGGACTAAAAATAAACCATTAATAAACCAATTATTATAAAATAAAGATCTATTTTTATATAAAATATATTGATTATTCCAAATAAGAAAATTATGTGGGGAAAAATTGTGTTTATATATTAAAGCCCATGCTAAAAGAACCTGTTGATGGAAATTTGAAAGTTTGATAGGAATTTTTGATATGTTGTAATTGCACATCAATAAAAATCTCAACCCCCCAATATATGAAAACACTTGTTGTGGGAAGATATTCCAGATGGAGTCTTGATTTTTCAAATACCGATTAAGCCAATTTATTTTGAAAGTATAATTTAAAGAGTTAAAATCAATCAAATTTAATCCACCTTTGTTATAATAGTTTAGAATCACCGATTTCTTCATATAGTGGATTTTATTTTTCCAGACGAAATCAGTCAGAACTCTATCAATCACTTTAGCTGTGGTCTTATCAACATACAGAGATTGGGCAGCATAAGAGAGACGTGAAAGCCCCTCAGCCTTGGTGAGCAAAATTCTTCCTTTAATAGATAGATCTCTTTGAAGCCAGCAGTTTAGTTTTTTCTTTGTTTTATCAATAATCGGAGTAAAATTTGTTGCACATCTATTTTTATCTTTAGTTATTTCTATACCAAGATATTTAACAGAGCTTTTAACAGCTATGCCGTTTATTGCGGAAACACTACAATTTTTTATGGGAAATAATTCACATTTATCTGTATTCAGACTTAGACCGGAGGCTTTAGAAAATGACTCAAGGATATTTAAGGCTATGGGGATTTGAGAAGAATCTTCTAAAAACAGCGCTGTGTCATCAGCTAACTGACTAATGATTAAATTTGTAGTTCCTACAGTTATGCCTTTTAGATTGCTCCTTCTGATATGCAAATTAAGAAATTGTACTGCAATTAAAAATAAATAAGGAGACACTGGACATCCCTGTCGAACACCACGATCAAGGAAAAATCTGGGAGAAGTACCGCTTTTTAGTTTAATAGAACTATTTCCATTTATATACAACATTTTCACCATCTTACAAAATGAGTCACCAAATCCTATTTTTTTAAGTGCTTGAAATAGAAAATGATGTTCTAAAGTATCAAACGCTTTGTAATAGTCTAAGAAAAGAATGAAGCTATCGTTATTAATTATATCAGAGTAATCTAAAATGTCCAATATTAACCTTATGTTGTTAGATATGTGTCTATTTTGCATAAAGCCAGATTGTGTTTCATCAATAATTGAATGTAATACTCCTTTTAATCTTTTGGCTAATACTAAAGCAATTATTTTATAATCATTGTTTAATAATGTAATTGGACGCCAATTATCTATGAAAGTAATATTTTTATTTGATTTGGGAATTAAAGTGATCAACCCTTGGCACAAAGTAGGAGGGAGAGACGAATTGTTTATGCTTTCCTTAAAGACATTTAATAAAAAAGGAGCTATATTTTCACTGAATACATGATAGAATTCTGACGTTAGACCGTCTGTACCAGGGGATTTATTTGTTTTTAGAGATTTAATTGCTTCCTCTATTTCTTTTAAGGTAATGGGGGAGTCACAAAAGGTTTGATCAGCGTTACCTAATTGATTAACAGAAGATAAGGACTCAAAAAAGATATGAGCATGTTGTTTGCTAAATTTAGATGTGTATAACTCACGATAAAATTTGGCACAAAAATTTGCAATAGCTTTTTGGTCTTCACAAAGATTTCCATCAATCATAAGCTTTCCAATCTGATTTTTTTCCATTTGTTGTCTTTCCAATCTAAAGAAATAAGAAGAATTCTGCTCACCTTCCTCTATCCATTTTTTCCGTGATCTAACAAATGCCCCTTCGGCTTTTTGTTTATAAACCTCATCCAACGCTTTTTGAAGATGAGTAAGCTCAACCTTTTCAGCATCAGATAGAACCATTTTAGATAGAAAATTTGAAATTGTACATATTATATTACTCTCATCATTGTTTTTCTTTTTAGCTAAATTACTACCAAAATTACGTATGAATTTACCAATTTCATATTTCACTAGTTCCCAGTTATTGCAAAAATTATTTTCCTTATTTGCTTTTTCCCAATAGCTAGTGATTATGTAATTAATTTGATCTTTTACTTCTTTGAATTTAAGCAGTGAATTGTTCAACTTCCAATAGGAGGTAAATCTTTGTAAATTAGCAGTATCTGAAAGAGGAATGAGTATGGATATGCATTGGTGATCAGAGAGAGGCGATGGAGTAATATTAGAGGATACATGATTTAAACCACTAGAGGTAAGCCACATATCAATACGAGACTGGTTCGATAGAGAATTATTGCTCCAAGTAAATGTTTTTTGAGAAGGATGTGTTTCTCTCCAACTGTCGAGTAAAGAAAATCGTTGCATAAACCTCTTTAAGTATAAATTTGAGTTATCAGGTGACTTTGGAGGCCATCTGTCTAAGATGTTATCCATAACCACATTAAAATCCCCTCCAAGAACTAAAAAAGAATTTGGGTATTTAGTAAGCAATTTTAACACATGTTCTTCCACTTGATCAAAAAGTTTTTCGTTGCTTTTATGTTGATTAAAACCGTAAACATTGACAATAATACCTATTACATTTGAAATATCCAAAACAAGGCAAATATAGCGACCACCTGGATCACATACAGAACATAATAGCTTCCCATTAAAGCGGTTTTTAAGAATACAAACACCAGCTGAGTTACTTGTTCCATGAGCCATCCATAAATCAGATCCCCAATGAGATTTCCAGAAAACAAAATCCTCTTTAGTTGAATGGCATTCTTGCAAAAAACAAAAGTCAGATTTAAACTGTTTAAGAAATAGAAAAATCGCTTTCCTTTTTGTAATGTTTCTTAACCCTCTAGTATTAAAAGAAACTATAGAAAGAGACATAAATAAGAAAAAAAAGATATAAGCTATAGCCTATTAAATGCTATAGATGTAGATTGAACTGGTCTCTGAAAGTGTGAAATATACAAACAAAGTAATGATGAGAACAGCAAACTCTATACTAGTACAAATATATAGTGCAAATCAGAATTTAGAATTCAATCTTCATAGAACATGAATAATCTTAACTCGTATAGTACAAATCGTATTTCTTCAGCGCAGATGCTATAATACTAGAACTAGATTAGCTTCCTTATTTGTTTTCATCCATGAGTATCAAGATAAGAAAACAAATTCCTGAGATTATGCCTTCAATCCAAAAGAAAACATCAAAAAGGTTGAATTAGCATTAAATTAACATAACTAGGCCTATATAAATTAACTTAAAGTGCAAGCGATTTTATATTCGTTAAAAGTACAAATTGGTCTAAACTATTATTTTTTCTTCTTCTTTCTTTTTTGTATAAATAAAGTAATACAACTTAAGGCAGGCAACAATCTCGAGATTCAACAGACTTTCGTTAGCCCTCAGGATCAATGCAAATTAGAAAAAGGCTTCAACCATGTCAGCAACTTAAAGATTCAGGCTGGAGGGAGTATTTCGACTCCTTCTACAAATGCCCTACCTCCAATAAAGTAAGCACGTTTGTTATTTTGTCTTGCTTTTTCCACTACCGGCCAAAGTTTGTTCCTCCTCTCTTTATCTGCAGGAGATAGTTCCTCAGATATTTTCAGGCCATTTTCCCTGAGAAAGGCAGACTCCTTCGCTGCACGCCACACAGCGTTGCGAAAGAAACGCGAGGCAAATTGACAAATAATTCCTCTGGTCTTATTCGGTTCTTTACGACCAAGTCGGTGCACAGTATCAATAGCGTTCGGAAGTTTATCTTTGTCTTCTGGCACGAGTTGCTGACACAGCTGGATGATCCGTTGCCTAACATCTTCTCTTTCCTTCTCAGGGACTCCATGGATTCTTAAATTCCAGCGTCGCGAATAACTTTCCAGGTGTGCTAGTCTTCTTTCTTGCTCATTAGTAGCCTGATCCACTTTGCCCACCTTGGCCTCCACCACTCCATATTTGAGTTTCAGACTGTTCACTTCTTCGCTCATAAATTCGATGGCTTCCTTGACACTAGTGATTTGCTTGGTGTTTTCGTTTATCACCTCTTTCATATTAGTAATGGCACGTGTATTTTCTCCTATCAATTTTTATTTTCTTTCTTTCTTTGGATGCTCCCTTCGAAGGCTGGTTGCGTCACCGCTGCGCGTCGAAGTCTGTCCCGATGTGAAGCTCATTCGAATGCGGACTCTTTCTTCCTTCTAAGCTCTAAGCTTTTTTTTTCTTCTATTTTTCAGTGGCTTTTCTAATCTGTGTAGACTTAAATGTATTCTAGATTTGCGTTTGCCAAATTGCACGCCAGCAAAACATGTTATTGAACTTAAATATAGGCCATGATGAATTATGCATTTTGATAATAGCCAATAGGTATAGGTAATGTAACGCAAAGTTGAGATGTTGCCCAGAGAGAAAAACATTAGATGTCGGATGAAAAGATGCACGAGAGGCGAGAGTTGTCGTATTTTCCCCGCGTTTAATAAAACCACTCAAACGTCACACTCGTCCGCAAACATGGGGATCGAGCGAGAAAAAGTACACAAAGACAAACATCTAACTCTGGTCACAATAGAAAAAGGAAATTAAAGATAGAATACAAAGAGAGTCGGCAGAGCGGTTATCTCCTCTCCTCACTGTCAAAATCTAACTGACACTCTACGCACATGCGCAGTTCTCATTTTAACTCAGATTGCATAAAACACAAAGTGACCGTTACAGTAACACTTTAGAATGCTGTTCCTTCATTAATGAATAACTACACTGGAACAAATGAGTAATTCATTATTAGCACTCTAGTAACTACTAATAAATAACAAGAAACTCTGATTAACGTTGTAACAAGGTTCAGATGTTATGGTAAGAAGGAGGCGGGAACCAGCGAACCTTCATACACTTTTAAAAATAAAATAAAACAAATACAAAAACCAAAGTATAAGCCAGCAGCCCCTCGTGGACGATTGCGCTCAGTCGAATGTGGTAGTTCACTATTAGCTAATCAGTACTATTTGTCATAGCTCACTGAAGAATATAAGAACTATACAGGTTCATAATTAATATTAATAATGCATAATGGATAATAAAGACAATGATAGCCCATTAGTAATGAGTCAAGTGTTACTACGTCCTTCTAAAGGATCTACTAATAATTTGGATCAGTATTGAAAGACATGATTACTACCTAATATTGACAGAAATCATTGTAAGCTTTTAAGGTTTTTGTAAGGTTTTGGATAGTAATGACTCAAGTGTTACTACATCTTTCTAAAGGAATTACTAATTATTTGGATCAATATTCTAAAGTGAAGATAGGAACAGGGTAGTAATGACTACCAAATCCATTGGAAGGAATAACTATTCAAAATCTTCCAAAAATCTCAAAAGCTTACAATGACTTCAATATTACGCACCGGTCTCGTATTTCTCACAGAGGAGCGGAAGCATAAAAGGAGGAGCGACGAAGGTGAAGGAAGAGAGAGGACCAGGCCTGGATTTTACGTGGTGTTGTGTTTTGTTTATGTTTTATTATGTGTGTGCGGCAGTCGTCCATGAGGGGCTGCCGCCTTTACTTTCGTTCCAATGTAGCAAACGTATGTTTGCAATTAATATGCAATTATTGTTTTATAATTATGCCTTTTTGTATATAAACTACTTATGTGTTGTAGTCAAGGGGGTAATCCATCAGCCGGAAGTTGAAGCCTCGTGGGAGCCGCCATTGTAGCAGAACTTCACCTGCTGTTAGCATTCCATTGACTCCCATTCATTTTGGCGTAACTTTGACAGCGAATAACTTTACATCTGAGGCGTCCAAAGACTTCATTTGTCCATTGTTTATTTCTAAAGAAACACGACAATGTATAAGAGGCTCCATTACTTTGTATCTTACGTTATGGCCCCGTAGAAGCCGTTTTTGTAAAAAAAGAGGCTTACGATTGCGTCATAACCACGCGACTTTCTGTCGCACAATAGAGACATTACCGTACAGACAGGAGGAGAAGCTCGCAGGCAATCTTTTACTGTCTATGTACATAGAGGGGAACATAGAGGCATAAAGTCAAGGGAGAAGCCCATAGATAGAGAGTCCATAAAAACAACAGGACAAAATATTTCAACAACTTTTTTGAGGAATTAGGTGATTCAGATTTGTCTTGACACAGCTACTAGAAGATGTACAACTGTCAGACTGTCGTCAAGCTCAGTTTGAGTCTGCGCAGTCGCTCAGCCATCAGGATTTTAATGGGCTTCAGTTTTCTCCGTTGAAATCAAGGGGGTCGCTGTGTCCATTTCTTTTACTGTCTATGGTTGTAGTCAACCACAATGGTAACTTTATATAATGTAAGTGTTTTTATAAAGCAAGACACTAAAGGCTGTTGTTAAACGATTTGTTAAGAAAGTGTAATATATTGTATTTATTGTTTAGGACAGATTTGACTCACTTTACCTAACCAGAGAATAATTAAGATAAGGTAAAAGGTGTTTAAAATTGCACACCATAAAACATGGCGCCCAACGTGGTAGGGGGGATTGATCATTGATTACTGGCCATAATCAATGAATAATTGCTCAAACGACTAGAAACGTCATGTAGGATACACAAGAGTGTAGAGTTAAATAGGAGAAAAGGCTCGACATGACAAATAATAAACCGTAAAAGCAAAAAGGGCTGTAAAGGTTTATTTAGCCGATAAAGATGTGAGATGAATCTCATACGGCGGGTCTCAGAGAGGCTAGGAAAGCTGAAGAGACAGGGCTTGTGTGTGAATAACACAGAGCCCGACTCTTCATTCAAGTTAATACGAGTGATCGTGCTTGTAGTGGAGAATAGTGAGTAAATATATCAGTTCGAGAGATAGAACTTCATTTATTAGTACTTCGGCTTCCATCCAGAGACCATTGAGAATAGATAAAATGAAGGAAACAATAGCATCAGCAGTAATGCTGTGGGCACAGGAAGTAAAAGTTAAAAGATTTAAAAATAGCACTGTATATATTCAGTGTAAAAACAGAGAAGTTGAGGGTATTGTTACGAATTTGCGTGGAAGCAAAGGCAGTAGGCGGATCTAAATGCAGCAGTAGACTTTAATTACAGATACAGACAAGATACTCGTGGTACGCACATTAAAACATACATTCAATAACTGACCACGAACAAAAGAGCAGACAGGATTTAAATACACAGACGGGATGAGGGAACAAGACACAGCTGGGGCAAATCAGAACACCGAGCGGGACCATACAACCTAACAAGACAACACACCTGAAACAAGGGACCTAATAATGACATGACTAGGATAACAGACTACAATTAACAAGGCACAAACTGAATAAAAGACCAAAGACAGAGAAACCACAAACCAGAAACATGACAAAATGAATAAACACCGTAACAGGTATAGTGTCAAAAATACCAGACGTAGGAACAAAAACAATATAGGATGGTAATTATAAAAAAAAAGACAAAATGCCAGGAGAACAGACAGAAGAGGGAAAAATCAAGAAATATAAGGAAGGGAAGTTTTGAAAATACTAAGAGGAGCTCTTCCAAGATAGAGACAGATCGAGGGAAGAATGAATGAAGTAAGAACAAGAAATTATAGATAAAAAAATAGTAATAGATTAAAAATTGGAAAAATAAAAAGACATATGTTACGGTCTACAGCAGAGGCTATAGATGGAATGCTTGTCTTTAATAGAAACAAACAAATGATAATTGGAGGGACTGCAGGGCAGTTTTAGCCTGTTAGGAGCACAGGCGTTAGAAGAGATAGAGAATAAAAGAGGGAGATTAAACGTGTAATCCCCGGGGTTAGTGAGAATAACTTCTGGTGAATCCCACTGGAATTGTGTCGCATAAACTATGATGGCAGATTGTAGAACAAAAAAAAAGTACTACTAAATGCTCTGAGTTAAAAGCTGAAATAATAATGTCGTCCTTAATTCAAAATGAAATTAGTAGAAAGGTTATAATAATGAATTTAACCTTAATAGGGACAGGACAGTTTGGACATTCAGTAACAGCTGTGATTAATGGAATAATAGAGAATTCAGAAGAGGAATCTCTAAAAGAATAAATAATGAATAATAGAGAGGAGTTTAAACAAACGTATAATAGAGTAAGAAGAACAACTAAGACTGCCGTGACAGCAGTCTCTGAGTTATAAGGAGACAGACACGGGTCTATGAAGACTGAGTTATATTCAATAATAATAAATACAGAAAGTGAAAATAGTGAAACAGAGTTAGGGATGTGAAAATACTACGACGTAAAAAAAGGAGGTATATTGCAGTTAAAAAAGAAGAACTAAACAAATTCAAAAACTAGAAATTAAAGGAACTACATACAGGAATCCTAGCAGTGAAAAGAGAGCTGAAAATGGGATGAGAAGATAACAGACTTATGAGCGAGTGCAAACAGCCGGTCAGCTCCTGCTTCAAACATAGCTAAAGTAGAGCGATGGTTAAAGACAGAGAACAGGACAATGTGAAGCAAAAACATTTGAAGTAGGTTATGAATTAAACAGAAGAATAGTGAGAGAAATGTAAAAAGTAATAATAACATTGAAATAAGATCTAAAGAGAGTGCTGGAAACAATAGAAAGGTCAGCAAGCTGTAAAGCTCTTAAACTTAGAGATTTCTGAGAACTAGGAGAGTAGAAGCAAGACAGAGACAAAAAAAACAACAAAGAAAAGTGAAGGAGAAAGAATATTGGAGCCGTAGTTAATGAGAAAACAGACCACAGCGCTTATACAGATCGTATAATTAAAACAACAGAACAATTAAAGTTGAGATGTTAAAACATTGATTAAGTTGATATAGCTATAACAAAAGTTAGAAGTTATTGACAATGTGAGAAGTTGAACAGGGACATATTCCCAATGGAAGGAGATGTTGCTTAATGCATCTAAAGACCATATCCCACTAAGTGTATGGTTATAATTAGAAGATGAAATACCTATGACAGATAAAGTAAGGTTACTAAGAGAAGTAAGTGAATATAAATTAGTAATGATCTGTAATAATGTAACTAAAAAACAAATAGAGGACAGAATATCTGAGTATGAGTTAAGCTCTCAGCATGTGAGATTAGTGAGGAAAACAACCTCAGAATAAATGAATATAGAAATAAACGAAAACAGAAATTATTCCAAGTGTCAAAATGAATGAAAGAATGACATATAATACTCATCAAACGAGACAGAGAGATGGAATTAAGTTTAGTATACTTAAAACAGAAGAATAAAATACAAAAGCCTGGCAGAAAATAATGCAGGAATTGGTAAGGATGAAAATAAAAATAGTATACAAAAGACAAAGTTATATTTAATATGATAAATGGGGAAAGATGACCCCAGAGCAAAGAAGTAAAGTGATGCACAAAATAGAGGACTCAAATATAAAAAGAATTGGACAGAATAAAATTGTCATTAAAAAATAAATACAGCTTGATGAATAAAAAGAGCAATAGAGAAAAAGAGACATTGAAAAATGCTTGGCCTGTTGAAGAGACCAACATTTGTGACCGAAGAGTAATAGAAAAAGATGAAGTTAGACTTATTAATAATAGAAATAAATAGAATTTATTTAAGACAAAAGTGCTCAGGTGTCCTCAACAACAGAGCCAATGCACTTTACAGATAATATTATAATTAACGATGGAAGAACAGAAAGTAAATGAGTAGGAGAGACAATTTACATGCAGGAATAGACTTTAAAAAATTCCTGTCTTGAGATTAAAAATAAATAAAAGAACAATGGTAAAAAGAGTAGTGAAGAATATGCTAATGAAATAGTTGCAATACATAAACCACAGCAACAATATCCCATTAATAAAATAGGTAAAGAAGAATTAAATAAGGCAATACAGGAGTTATTGGATCACGAAGTTATTAAGGAAGTCCTGTACAATTAATACCAAAACTAGATAAGAGTTTTAGACAAATTATAAAGCATTAAACAAAGTAACAAAGTCCGATAGGCGTAGGGTGATTAATGCTAGTGATACGATTGAACGATTGAGGGAAGGTACATTTCTCTTAAAATTGGATTTGGCTAATGGCTTTTGGTCAATTCCACTGGCAGAGGTTAGTCAAGAAAAGACTGCTTTTACAGTAAATAACAAACGTATGAGAGATTATCACCGTAGCGATATATACATTCCTCAGTAGTATTTCTATTAAAAGAATGACTTGTGGAAGTTTATATTGATGATATACTAATGGTAAATGACGACGAAAAAGAACATACTGAAACCGTGAAAAAGGTTAAGTTAATTGGCTTGCAGCAGCTGAATTAACAATTAATATAAAAATAAAACAAAGTGAAGTAATGGCAGATCTGGTTAAAATTTTAGGTCTCTGCAGGGAACAGAAGGATTATACAATCCATGAAAGAGCGGATAGCAGATCTAAAAACCCCAGAGAGTGTTAGAAAAGTACAACAAGGGCCTTATGAATTATGTGAGGAATATAATTCCTGAATTTAGTCAGAAAGATAAACCAATGAACGCTACAATGAAAGGTAATAAATTGTGTTGTGAAGAGGCAGAAAAAGCACTTCGAGAGTGAAAAAGAAGCAATTTTAAGCTCTTAGAAGGAAGAGATGAGGAAAAGGCTATTGAAGTTTATCTATAGATATAGATTTAATTGTTTTTCAATTAATATAAGAAGAGTAATATACCATTAATGTGTTTAAGCTGGGAAAATACAGAAGAGATTTTCTTTCTGTAGAAAAGAAACTATAGCAGCTATTAGTAAAAGATATGCAGAATTACGTGGTCTTGCAAGAAAAATACATTTATTCAAAGGCACGATAGTATATACAGACGGATAAAAGACTCGTGCAGAGTGTAATGCACACTGTGTGTATGTTATAAAACATAAAACGGTGAAGAAATAAGTGACGGGGCTTTGTCCCGGGTACAGCTCAACATGTAGAAGTTATAGCTGTATTAAAAGCACTAGAAAGGCTAAAAGAAATAAAGGCTACATAAGTTATTATTATAACGGATAGCAAATGTTGTGACAAGTTTAAATGAAAACGTAGACATTTGGAGACAGAATAGATACGCTAAGTTTAACAGAAAACCTGGATGGAAGAAGATTAATGATATTTAGGAATTTGGACCTAGCAGTGATTCATCAACATGGACATTCAAAGTACAACACAGAGATATCTTTAAGAAACAAAGAAGTAGATCAACTAGCTAGAATAAGAAGAAGAATTATAATGAAAGAAAATTAGACAGTTGTATAAAAAAAATACACAAGTAAATAAAACATTCTTTAAACCTAAAGGTGATAATACAGATAATTATAAATATTCCTGATTGGAGGAATAAATATAGAAAAATTAGAGTAAAGTGTGAAAATTGTATGAGAAGGGCAAGAGTAAAATTATAAGAAGTGATTATGATAGAATCACACCAGAAAGGTTCGACCAAGGGTGTTGATTGGATATAACTGGACCTTTAAATCAAGGTCAAAGTTGAAATATTTATTAGTAGCAGTAGAATTTGGGCAAAATACATTAAAAGACACTTTTGCAAATACCTTTATAAAAGCAATAGAGGAGTAAAAAAAAATATGCCTCTCCAACATAAATATTTGTAGTGACCTGTTGCACCTAAAATTTTTAGTTGGCCCAATTTAAGTTGCGGAAACCAACTGTTTGTGTTGTGCTGACTACCCCTGCATGTAGACTGAACTTGAAATAGAATGTCGTGTCAATTAAATATGTTCTGTTGACTAAACATAGCTTGTTGGGTTCGGCCAACTAAAGTTAAGTTTTCTAAACTACATCCAATAAGTTCAGCCAACTAAAGTGGTGTTTTGAAAATCGAATTTTTAAGCCACCATTATGGTGATCAGTGTTCGCTTTAGTTGGGCTCGTGACCCTTAAAATGTTAACATTAGATTTTGTTTGGCAGTTGTATCTGAGTTATAACTGCCAGATGATCAAAGAAAGAAGATGATTCTGATGGTGTTGGTTATATTATGACATAATCATCACTTGAAAGTTTTTTAGTGATTCTATAGCAAACGATTTTCAGCATTTTCAGTGTAGTCCAAAATATTTCTAAAAAGTTTTTCTGATCAGCATCCCGAGAATAATATAGGGTTGATAATATAACATACTTTATCAGAGGAACGTTAGAGGTTATCTGGAAAACATACTGTTTTGCAGTGATTTATATATTCATATATAACATTTTTATGTATTATATTATTTATATATTATATTATATTAAATTAAATTGATATATAACATACTGTTTTGCACAGAGCTTTGCTGTATATGCACCAGAAAGAAATGTAATTGGGAAATGTGCAGTAGCAACTTTAAAAAGTTTCTTTAGTTCAAATCATAATGACATAAGATGGGATGAAAACATCGAGCAGGCATTATTTTATAATAATTTCACTAATGTAAATCGAGAAGATAAAGAGAAAAAAAGAACAATACAATGACAAACATCAGGTTGAAGACTATGTGTGGATAAGATTGGATAATAAGAAATCAACTAAACCTTTTACGGATTTAATTACTAAGAAAGATAAAGTATTAAATACAGTTGATAAACATACAGTTTGGTTATTATAAAATAGGCTTTGGAGTAAGTAAGTAAGTAAGGAAGGTAGAATTACCTTAAATGAAAAAGATAAGGTCTCTTACCAACCATGTAGAATAACTGATCAAAGACCAAGAAGAATGAAAAAAAAGAAATAGAATAAATTATTTCAAACATGCTCTTTTATTTAAAAAGAGTGAAACGATATAAAGAGATTGGTTTCTTACCTATATGTGTGATAACTGCGTTAAAGATCCTAGAATGAAACAGAACAAGCTCATGCTAGCGCATGTGTGTGTGAGACAGCAAGAATGCAGATTTATGGGGTAATAAAACTGATAGTGTGTCTCTGGATGGAGCAAAGTTAGAGAGCAAAATAAGTGAAGTTGAACGAGAATAAAAGTGTTCAATAACGTGTGTCATATATGAAAATACATTTGTTGGCAATGGCTTGGTATCTACTGTAAGTATACGAAATAAGAAAACCCTCACTGTAAAAATGAATTCGAATGAATATGCTAAATCTAATCAATAAAATTGAGGCAACAGATTACAAACAATATTATTAATTAAATTTAACAAATTAGAATTGAGTAATAATTAACCAAATTAATTCCTTAAAAGTTAACCATTTAAAATGAGTAAAATCTACACATTTTTTTAAACAAAAATATCGGAATAACAGACTGACGTCAAAGATGAATTAAGAACACTTTTTTTTATTGCCAACATTGAAGACACCTGATGTTAACAAGCCGAATCACTGAAGGAGAAAACCGTAATTGGTATGTTACCATTATGGAGATTAATGTTTGCTTTAGTTGGGCTCTTGACTCTTAAATCATAGACTTTAAATTTTGTTTGGTTGTTGTACTTCAGTTATAACAGCCAGATGAACAAATAGAAAAGGTGATCTGATGGTCTTGATTGTGTTTTAACATAACCATTGTTTCACAATCATTTGACCTGAGTCATGGAACTCATATAGAGCCCAATTTAGGTTTACTTTATTGATTATAGCAGGACTGTCCTTGTACAGCATAATATTTGTAACCTTTACAATGTAATACTAAGAATTTTTTAAACATATCTCAAATACAATTTTTTTTTTTTAGTTTTTAGACACACAGACATCAAGTATCAGCCTGTGAATCTCAACAATGGTGACAATTATAAAGCATGTTGCAGTGCATTCTGCATGCCACCAATCAAAACTCATTGATGGCTCCCATCATGCATTGCTGCATGAATAAATAATGAGCTTGTGTTCAGAGTTGATCTGTTTGTCACCATTGTTGAGATTTGTACGCTAATTCTTGATGTATGTGTGTGCCAACATAAAGTACCTTTAAAAATGTCTTATTATTGATTTGGTCTCATTGAAAACGCTAAAAATATGAAGCTGTACAAGGACAGGGCTCCTAAAATTATTTACTTTTAAATGTAAAGTAATCTTAACTGAGAAATATGACTCTATATGAGCTCAGTGACTCAGGTCAAATGATTGTGAAATAATGATTATGTTAAAACACAACCAACACCATCAGATCACCTTTTCTATTTGTTCATCTGGCTGTTATAACTGAAGTACAACAACCAAACAAAATCTAAAGTCAATGATTTAAGAGTCAAGAGCCCAACTTAAGCAAACACTAATCTCCATAATGGTAACATACCAATTACGGTTTTCTCCTTCAGTGATTCGGCTTGTTAACATCAGGTGTCTTCAATGTTCAATCTTCAAAAAAAAGTGTTCTTAATTCATCTTTGACGTCAGTCTGTTATTCCGATATTTTTGTTTAAGAAAATGTGTAAATTTTACTCATTTTAAATGGTTAACTTTTAAGGAATTAATTTGGTTAATTATTACTCAATTCTAATTTGTTAAATTTAATTAATAATATTGTTTGTAATCTGTTGCCTCAATTTTATTGATTAGATTTAGCGTATTCATTCGTATTCATTTTTACAGTGCAGAAGGGGAATATGTGTTAGTGGATTTTTAGAAGGGGAATAAAGCCCAATTTATTAAGATAAAAATCTTTTAAAACATAAAACAAGAACTCGGAGTCTTGAGAACTTGAAACTTCAGAAGCAAATACTGAAGAGTGTTTGAGAATGAGGAGCCAGGTGATTAATGACTAATGTCTTACAGAAAGCTCAACTCCTTGAGATAAAGTCTATTGAGCTAACAGAGATGTTCCCGAATAACACAACGACGAGAGAAAGGCTTGTTTAAGTCAATTGTTGTGGTAACATTGATGAACATAGCAGTAGTCATGCTGCTGTTCTGGGTTCTAGTCAAATGTAATAAGAATTTGACTATAATAAATCAAAACACTGAGAAGAAAAGGTGAGACATACCCAAATATATAGATCCTGACTACAAAATGGATGCAACCTTTGTGATAGACAAAGAGATTGATATGGAGGATCTAAAAGAAGAAAAAACAATTGATTTAGAACCTAATAAATCATCAGGTGAAAAACAATTACATGTACAGGAAAAATGTAGATGTATGCCACTATTTTCATTCTATTTTTTAGGAGCTAGAAAACAATATTTTAAAGAAAGAATTGGAAATGGAGAGCCAGAGAAAATTAGGAGTACATGAGGAGAAATTAGAAGAAAGTGGTCATTGTTTCGTGATGAAGCAAGAAAAAGCTTTTTGTTAATTGGAGGAATAGGAAAAAGCACAGATGTAGCCCTGAAGTGGATTGGAAATAATCTTAGAAAGATATTTACTATAGTCACAATATTGTTCCTTCCAATTATTCTTGAGTTGTCTGGTCAGTTTCTTTCGTTATGCAATTATAACATTGAGAAATGACCTGGAAAGCTCTCTTCATTCCATAAACTAATGCTTCTGGCTTGGTCTCTTATTTATAAACACAACTTTTCCCCACATTCATATTTCATATGGAACAATCATAATATTCTCTATAAAAACAAGTGTTTATTTTTTTTAAAACTGGCATGATAACAATATTACATTAGTTTGTGATCTTTTTAATGAAGATGGGTGTCTATGTACATATGGCGAATTCCTGGAAAAATTAATTTTCCTGTCACGCCTAGAGAAGTTGCCATTGTTTTTGATGCTATTCCCTCATTATTGCATTGTTTAGAGGCTTTGACAGGACTCTGTTTACTACACCACCTATTCTTGACCCCACTCAAACAATGCGGGTAAAAGATTTGTCTAGGTCCATATTCTAGCAATAGGTCCATTCGTGCTCTATTGCAGAAAGATATTGTAACAAAATCTTGTGCAATTACAATTTTGTGAACTGTGGACTGGAGAAAAGTTTGGTTATTGCCGCATAAATACCTTATTGTAAATAAAGTCAGAGAAGTCTCATTTAAATTAATTCATAGATTATATCCAGTGAAAAGTTACCTAAAAAGGTTTAAACCTGACATTGACATAAAATGTGATTTCTGTAATGAACATGAGGAAACTGTACACTTATTTTGGGACTGAAAGAGCTTTTGCAGGTATATTACTGATTTTTGTGTACCCTCATTTTTCCTTTTTTTGGAAATATGTTTTATTTGGTTCTACTAATACGAAGAAAAACTTTGAGAAAGCATTTCACTTTATACATCTATTACTTCTCCTAGCAAAATTTCAGATTCATAAAAGCAAATTTTCCAATCATAAGCCATTATTCAAACATTTTCTCAACGAATTTCAACAATAGGCTACCTTCAAACGCTTTCTGTTTTAGAGAAAGCCAAGGCAAGGAAAACATTGTCATGTTGTGCTCTCTTCAAAATCCCCATTTAAAATTGTCGCATTTTCTTATCCTAACATGCTCTACTTGATTGTATCATCTTTTTTGTCTTTTCTTTTCTTGTATTATTATTATTATTATTATTATTATTATTGTACATTTTGTATTTTTGTATGTTTCTTTTTCCTTCTTTTCTCCTCTGGTATTTGTTCCGGTTCTTGTATTACATTCAATTAATAAAAAAAAGAAAAATAAATAAAAAGTCCAATAGATGGCGCTATATATCGTGAAGATATGATCCGCCACTAAACAGAAGAAGAAGAAGAAGAAGAAGAAGAAGAAGAAGAAGAAGAAGAAGAAGAAGAAGAAGAACAAGAAGAAGAATCGATCTGCCTTTAGCAACGTCCCCTGAAAATTATTTAGTTGGCAACAGTGCATGCAAAAATTGGGACAGGCCAAGCTGAGAAGGCTCATTTGTTCTATCCTTCGCGGCCGAAAGAGAAAAGAAAGGAAGAAAGAGTCCTCATTCGAAGGAGCTTCACATCGGGACAGCTTTCCTGGCGCAGCGGTGACGCAACCAGCCTTCGAAGGGTGCATCCAAAAAAACAAAAACAAACAAAGAAAGAAAAGAAAAGCAGATGAAGCCTCTGAATCGGGACACAACTACTGTCACTGAACAGTTGAGTTTGTCACGTGAGATGAGCAACAAGCGTATCATTTTACTCTCCACTGATAGATGAGAGCAGTATTATTGCTGTTTGAGTTTCAGAGAGTCGTGTGAGGAACTACTGAGAGTTTCAGACTGATTTTCTGAACTGAACTGATGAAGAAATGAAGTTTCCACTGATAGTTTGTGTGTTTCTGCTGACGGGTAAGAGCTGAAGATCTCTACTAAAAGTGTTTATTATCTAATGTTATTGTGTATGTTATCAGTGTATGAGTAAAGCAGTGTGTGTGTGTGTGTGTGTGTGTGTAGTGAGCAGTTCACTTTCTGTGAACGTTACAGTGAATGGAACAGAGGGACGACACGTGAGCATTACCTGCCCTTTTCCAGAAGGATTTCTACATGCTTACAGTTACAAATACTTCTACAGAGGACATTACAGAGACCGTGTCATTATACTACAATCTGATGGAATGGAGACTTTTGTGTCCAGTGGCAGATTCTCACTGCAGGATAATCATCAGACCAGATCATTTACAGTGACCATCAGTATCCTGAAGATGGAAGATGCTGGACCGTACGGCTGTAAAGCTGGACATGGATATGAAAACTACCAACAAGTGGAGCTTATTGTGATCAGAGGTGCCTAATATTCAATACTGAATAACAATCTATTTCATCATTTATGTTTTATGAATATATTTGTCACGGCTTAACGGCTCTTTTTCCTTTCTCAGCTCCAGAGACAACAACACGTGTCCAGATCTCAACATCCAGCGTTAGTCCATATACAAACCGCAACACTGAACACACCAGCACAGGTACACACACACACACACACACACACACACACACACACACACACTGTGACTGCACCCGCTGACATCTGCACTCACATGTGTGTTGATGAAAATATTTTTTTTTTTTTGTGTTCATATGGTAGAATTAAATTTAATAGGGTTAAAATTTCAAAATAAAATGTCAAATTACTTGCATACATTCTCTTTTTTGAGGACCAAGTCTAAAATTTCTGGTTTTAATTCATTTTGAGAGAATATTTGGGGGATGATTGCAAAAATGTCTATGTGGTGTAAAACACCATATCAGCTAGTTTGGCATAGTCTTAAATTAGAACTTTCTTAACAGTAAATAAAAGTAAATGGAACACCATTGTTATGAATATTATAATTAATTTGGGGAACCATGTGAGTCATGTCAAATTCCTGAAGTGTCAAGGTGGTGTAACCACCATTCAAAGAGTAATTTTGTTAATATTGTGTAAGAAGACCATGTGACATGAATTTATATCACAGAGACGGTCCCCTGGTGATACTAACTGCTGCATGCAAATGTTATTAATTCTCTTTAAAATGTGAGATAATTTGAAAATTTTAGGGTATGGTCAGGTATTCTTAAGTATATGTCAAATGGTATGACCCCGGGAATACATTGATAATTCCTCATTATTATCAAAGTGATTATTAACTTAAAAATTACATTTTAAATATTACCACCGAGGCCACATGGTTACATAGGTGTCCATGATAATGCCTGTCAAATTTGATTTTAAACGGAAATGTCAAATGGTGTAACCGGTTACACCTATTGACTCCTATTACAAGCCTTTCTGTTAGGGGCCAATTTAGTAAAATATCACTAGTTTATGATGCTGATTAAAAATGTAATAGGCTATACACTAACCTACTATTAATAACTCTTTTCAAGCATTTAATGTAACCAATGTAACCTCATTGGTTCTTGCTGAAACTTAAACGTGCTGCGTAACACGAGAATGAACCTCATTGGTTCTTGCTGAAGCTCAAACGTGCTGCGTAACACGAGAATGAACCTCATTGGTTCTTGCTGAAGCTCAAACGCGCTGCGTAACACGAGAATGAACCTCATTGGTTCTTGCTGAAGCTCAAACGCGCTGCGTAACACGAGAATGAACCTCATTGGTTCTTGCTGAAGCTCAAACGCGCTGCGTAACACGAGAATGAACCTCATTGGTTCTTGCTGAAGCTCAAACGCGCTGCGTAACACGAGAATGAACCTCATTGGTTCTTGGAGAAGCTCAAACGTGCTGCGTAACACGAGAATGAACCTCATTGGTTCTTGCTGAAGCTCAAACGTGCTGCGTAACACGAGAATGAACCTCATTGGTTCTTGGAGAAGCTCAAACGTGCTGCGTAACACGAGAATGAACCTCATTGGTTCTTGCTGAAGCTCAAACGCGCTGCGTAACACGAGAATTAACCTCATTGGTTCTTGCTGAAGCTCAAACGCGCTGCGTAACACGAGAATGAACCTCATTGGTTCTTGCTGAAGCTCAAACGCGCTGCGTAACACGAGAATGAACCTCATTGGTTCTTGCTGAAGCTCAAACGTGCTGCGTAACACGAGAATGAACCTCATTGGTTCTTGGAGAAGCTCAAACGTGCTGCGTAACACGAGAATGAACCTCATTGGTTCTTGCTGAAGCTCAAACGCGCTGCGTAACACGAGAATTAACCTCATTGGTTCTTGCTGAAGCTCAAACGCGCTGCGTAACACGAGAATGAACCTCATTGGTTCTTGCTGAAGCTCAAACGTGCTGCGTAACACGACAATGAACCTCATTGGTTCTTGCTGAAGCTCAAACGCGCTGCGTAACACGAGAATGAACCTCATTGGTTCTTGCTGAAGCTCAAACGCGCTGCGTAACACGAGAATTAACCTCATTGGTTCTTGCTGAAGCTCAAACGCGCTGCGTAACACGAGAATGAACCTCATTGGTTCTTGCTGAAGCTCAAACGTGCTGCGTAACACGAGAATGAACCTCATTGGTTCTTGCTGAAGCTCAAACGTGCTGCGTAAACGAGAATGAACCTCATTGGTTCTTGCAGAAGCTCAAACGTGCTGCGTAACACGAGAATGAACCTCATTGGTTCTTGCTGAAGCTCAAACGTGCTGCGTAAACGAGAATGAACCTCATTGGTTCTTGCAGAAGCTCAAACGTGCTGCGTAACACGAGAATGAACCTCATTGGTTCTTGCAGAAGCTCAAACGTGCTGCGTAACACGAGAATGAACCTCATTGGTTCTTGCTGAAGCTCAAACGTGCTGCATAACACGAGAATGAACCTCATTGGTTCTTGCAGAAGCTCAAACGCGCTGCGTAACACGAGAATGAACCTCATTGGTTCTTGCTGAAGCTCAAACGTGCTGCGTAAACGAGAATGAACCTCATTGGTTCTTGCAGAAGCTCAAACGTGCTGCGTAACACGAGAATGAACCTCATTGGTTCTTGCAGAAGCTCAAACGTGCTGCGTAACACGAGAATGAACCTCATTGGTTCTTGCTGAAGCTCAAACGTGCTGCGTAACACGAGAATGAACCTCATTGGTTCTTGCTGAAGCTCAAACGTGCTGCGTAAACGAGAATGAACCTCATTGGTTCTTGCTGAAGCTCAAACGCGCTGCGTAACACGAGAATGAACCTCATTGGTTCTTGCTGAAGCTCAAACGTGCTGCGTAAACGAGAATGAACCTCATTGGTTCTTGCAGAAGCTCAAACGTGCTGCGTAACACGAGAATGAACCTCATTGGTTCTTGCAGAAGCTCAAACGTGCTGCGTAACACGAGAATGAACCTCATTGGTTCTTGCTGAAGCTCAAACGTGCTGCGTAACACGAGAATGAACCTCATTGGTTCTTGCTGCAGTTCAAACGTGCTGCGTAAACGGGAATGAACCTCATTGGTTCTTGCTGCAGTTCAAACGTGCTGCGTAACACGAGAATGAACCTCATTGGTTCTTGCTGAAGCTCAAACGTGCTGCGTAACACGAGAATGAACCTCATTGGTTCTTGCTGAAGCTCAAACGCGCTGCGTAACACGAGAATGAACCTCATTGGTTCTTGCTGAAGCTCAAACGCGCTGCGTAACACGAGAATGAACCTCATTGGTTCTTGCTGAAGCTCAAACGTGCTGCGTAACACGAGAATGAACCTCATTGGTTCTTGCTGAAGCTCAAACGTGCTGCGTAACACGAGAATGAACCTCATTGGTTCTTGGAGAAGCTCAAACGTGCTGCGTAACACGAGAATGAACCTCATTGGTTCTTGCTGAAGCTCAAACGTGCTGCGTAACACGAGAATGAACCTCATTGGTTCTTGCTGAAGCTCAAAGGCGCTGCGTAACACGAGAATGAACATCATTGGTTCTTGCTGAAGCTCAAAGGCGCTGCGTAACACGAGAATGAACCTCATTGGTTCTTGCTGCAGTTCAAACGTGCTGCGTAAACGGGAATGAACCTCATTGGTTCTTGCTGCAGTTCAAACGTGCTGCGTAAACGAGAATGAACCTCATTGGTTCTTGCAGAAGCTCAAACGTGCTGCGTAACACGATAATGAACCTCATTGGTTCTTGCTGAAGCTCAAACGCGCTGCGTAACACGAGAATGAACCTCATTGGTTCTTGCTGAAGCTCAAACGCGCTGCGTAACACGAGAATGAACCTCATTGGTTCTTGCTGAAGCTCAAACGTGCTGCGTAACACGAGAATGAACCTCATTGGTTCTTGCTGAAGCTCAAACGTGCTGCGTAACACGAGAATGAACCTCATTGGTTCTTGGAGAAGCTCAAACGTGCTGCGTAACACGAGAATGAACCTCATTGGTTCTTGCTGAAGCTCAAACGTGCTGCGTAACACGAGAATGAACCTCATTGGTTCTTGCTGAAGCTCAAAGGCGCTGCGTAACACGAGAATGAACATCATTGGTTCTTGCTGAAGCTCAAACGTGCTGCGTAACACGAGAATGAACCTCATTGGTTCTTGGAGAAGCTCAAACGTGCTGCGTAACACGAGAATGAACCTCATTGGTTCTTGGAGAAGCTCAAACGTGCTGCGTAACACGAGAATGAACCTCATTGGTTCTTGCTGAAGCTCAAACGCGCTGCATAACACGAGAATGAACCTCATTGGTTCTTGCTGAAGCTCAAACGTGCTGCGTAACACGAGAATGAACCTCATTGGTTCTTGCTGAAGCTCAAACGTGCTGCGTAACACGAGAATGAACCTCATTGGTTCTTGCTGAAGCTCAAACGCGCTGCGTAACACGAGAATGAATCTCATTGGTTCTTGCTGAAGCTTAAACGTGCTGCGTAACACGAGAATGAACCTCATTGGTTCTTGCTGAAGCTTAAACGTGCTGCGTAACACGAGAATGAACCTCATTGGTTCTCATTGGTCTCTTTTTTAACAATTTTTACATAAGATTATTTAGAAAAAAGAGGTGTTTTCAGCATATATCCTGCCAAATATTGCAAAAACACATTAAAAATTACATTTAGAGAGAACTAAAATCTATTTTCGTGTTATATATTAAAACGAAGTATTTATTTCTGGATGTACACTTACATGCCATCTAGGTGGATAAAATATTTAATATTTCTCATTCTTTGGCAGTTTGGCAGTCACCATTTGACACATTCAGGTACATTCAGTCTTAACTTTTGTAAAAAATGGCGCAAATGTCATTTTTAATTACATAAAATCAACATAAATACACTATGTACATCTTAATATACCTGATGCATGCTTTTAAAACATGTTTTTACAAGATTTTCAAATTTCTCATCTTGACAAACCTTATTTGTCACTGACCCGTTTACATAACTTTTCAGAACTTAACTTCCATCAAAATATTATTAGTTAGTCTGATTATAGTAAATATAGAGATATCAAGCTTCTAAACACAATTGTAATGTTGCATTTATTATCATGATTTAATTCCTGTAATTACGTGTTGTAAGAACAGCTTGTTCTTACACAAACTTGGAAACTGAATTTCATCAAAGCTTCAACTTCTGTGAAAAATAAACCACAATTGCAACATTTAGAGGTTGTGATGTTCCTCAACACTTGCAATCAAATGTAAAACTGATTGTTTGACGCGTCATTTTACAGACAGTGTTTTTTCTGATCTTCTGCAGGTAAAGAGTTGAAACACTGCAGTTTAACTCTTTCAGCCAAACACACAAACTACACTACCCATAGTGCAACTGCAGCCTTATTGATCACATGATCACTCTTTGAAAGTAAATTGGTTTGTACATTTGTTGAGACACATTTTAGCTCCTGTATGAACATAAAATGATGCGCAAATCAGATTTCGATTAATTTAATTTGACATCAACCGTAAAGAGAAGTGTTTCCTTCTGAAGAGTTGAGGTTTACCATTGCAGTTTCACTTCTGTTACTCTGTATAACAGCTGTATATTTCCAATATTACAATATCTTTAATAGTACAATAATCAAAAGGATTAATATCTGCTGTTTATTTAACAGTATAATCAGAACCTGCAGTGTGTTTCATCATGTAAATATCATGTTTAGTGTTGCGTTCAGATCTGGCTTCTGTTGCTGGCGGTCTGGGTTCGGTTCTGCTGGTTCTGACTCTGTGTTGTGGAACCTTCATCATCCTGAAGAAGAGGAAGAGGAAATCTGGGACAGACAATCCTGAGGTGAGAGTTCAAATCTTTACCTGTAGAAGATCAGATATTAAATTCGTTAAATGATTGTTTATTGATCAGCAGAGTTCAAATCTTTACCTGTAGAAGATCAGATATTAAATTTGTTAAATGATTGTTTATTGATCAGCAGAGTGTTTAATCTATGTAAACTATTAAATTATTGATGTATGTTGTTTTTCAGACTGACTGCATGGCTGAGGAGATTCAAAACACAGACTTCAATGTGGTAACATCTTCATCCAATCAGACGCCTGCATTTTCATCCAATCAGACGCCTGCATTTTCATCCAATCAGACGCCTGCATTTTCATCCAATCAGACGCCTGCATTTTCATCCAATCAGACGCCTGCATCACACCTCAACAACTGCACATATGAATCTACTGTTTATGCCACAGTAACCAATCAGCAGCCTGATTCAAACTCCAGTCACACCCACTCAACCAATCAGGTGACAGATACAGTCGGTGATTATAACTACCTCACTGCAACACATCCACTAAACATCACAACAGACGAGGATCCACTTAAAGCTCCACGATTCTGGATAAATTGAGTCACAATTCTTTTGTGTAATACGGACATCGTGATTCTCCCACAATTCTGGAGAAAAACACCAGACAAAAAAACAGAATAACGTGCAAAGAAGAGGTTCTGACAAAATGGTGATTGCTTTAGTCTATTTAAAAGATATATTAATTTGAACAAAAAAATCATGGTTTCATTATTGGATGAATCGGCGTTTGTGAATACATCTTTTAAATTAATGATTCAATGACAAACACTTTTTTTAAACACTCAGTCGCCTCCGCCTGGCGTAACGATAAGCAATACAATACATTCAAGTGTCAAAATACTCTTTTCAAAGATGATTTACTCTTATTTTCATCAACACCGTGTTTATACCCAAACTATAAACCTTTACCCCGTTATTTAAATGTTTGTGACGCATAAATACGGATAATGGTTGAAAGACGGTTAGTTTGTGAAGCTGCTTCATACATGACAGCGCAAACGCAGATTTGAATATTGCAGATGATTGTACTTTCAAAGGTTAACCAGTCTCTGTTTTAAACAGTTTCACATCACATGCATCAGCGCCCGTGAGCAGCTCGTGTTTTATCACTGCCGATATCAAGCTGTGTCAGTTAAAACATTAACACCTTCAAACAGGAATAAAAGACATACTTGTATAATATTGCATATATAGACATAATTATGGTCAGTTATGAATAAGATCTTTAACGATTAATCTGCTGCTCTAGGTCATATATATTCAGTGATCAGCCATAAATGAAAAATACTGTAAAAATATAGTAATATCTACATTTTTTATTTACAAACTTTTTATTTTTACTGTTATCACTATTATTTAAATTGTATAATATTACTAATATAACCAGAAAAGTAACCAACAACTAATTTTTTTTAATTTTAAATAAAATGTAAAAATTACACAAAATTCAATATTCTCTGTAATTAGTACACCTTGTTTTCCAGTTCAATAAAGCTAATTTAAATGTGAAATATTGCAGCAAGCAGCGATTATGAGGCAATACACAAAAGAGGCAAAATTAGTGGCTTAATTAGCCTATTTAGACTATTTTCTAGTAATATGATGTATTTTATGAACGCAGTAGGTTATTATTATGAAACTTGGTTTGTGTGATCATGTCCTGAAGGAGATATTTTATACAATATCCTGGAAAAACTTCTGCCTTTTGCGCTTAACAAGCCCTAATCAATAAATTTACTTAGTTGACATTATTAAATGAGTAGTTTATGCAGCTCTTCTGCATTAAATGAGTTGAGTTGACATAATTAGTTGATCAATTATTAAAATAAAGATTAATGTCTGGATACGGTACTTTATTCGGATGGTTTATGTATGCTGTTAGTTATGTAGCTAACGCTAGCCTACAGTTCTAGTACGCAGAGATCAGTAACATCTGTAATTTATCTTTTTACAATAACATCAAGCTCTGCGATCTTGAAATGCGGATATCGCGCGTGCCATATCACCGACAGGAGAACTGTTATCCAAATAACAAAGAAGTAAACAACACTCACGTTGCAGTGTGTGCATTCACACACATACTTGATGCTATCTACCTTTACATTAGCGACAGTAACTCGGCTGTTGGCTGCATAGCTAATGAATGTTACAGCCACATTCTATGTGTAACAAGCTAGGTAACCATAAACAGTAAAGCAACACAATTATATATCATTAGTTGACTTACTTGTCCGAGGTTTGTGGCTGAGTCAAAGAGAATTGGTACTGATCCAGACTTTATTTTAAGATGTTCAGCAAGCCCGGCTCTGTATTGACCCAAGTTGAGGAAACAGTCGTTGGTAAAATGTCTGGCGCAGACATACAAAACTTTTGGAAGTCGTGTCGGCGCATTTCCAGAGAAAATTAAATGAATCCACTGGTTCTTCTGTGGGTTGGATTACAGAACTGAAAAAATACTCCTGTGTTCATTTGTACAATCTATTATTGAGCAACGGCCGTGCTTCGCTCGTTTGCACGCCATGATATTTCTCTAGGAAAAACTAAAATCGCGCGCGTTCGTACTTCCTAGCTCGTTTTCTCATGGGCGGGCCAAATTCTCTGGCAGGTAAAAGCAGAGAAAGGGGAGGTAACCTTTCCTCCGTATGACGTCATACGGAGGAGATTCAAGATCAGCCCGTCTGAGCTTTCATTTTCTCACAGGCAGAGAAAGAGAGCCAATGATTGAAATTTCTAGACACGAGGGGACCAAATACAGGCTAGGGGAACTCATATTAATGTTAAAAAACCTCAGAAAGTGAAAATTTCATGTCAGGGGACCTTTAAGACATGTAAGACTAGTCTTGCATATTAGTTTACCCCAAAACGGGCCAGTAGTATTTGCACATTATCACTTATCACAGTTTTTGCAATTAATACTGGCCCACAGACTATAGGAAGAGACAACTAATTATGAATTTTGAGTGACTATTCCTTAGTCCAAACATGAAAATTGGACAACTATTCAAAGGATCAATGCATCACTGTTATTACTGGGTGTATTACACAGGGTTTTATAAATACCGAGGTCCCAAAAATGATCTTGCTGGGGCGTTGGGGGGCATTGCCCGCCGAGAAAATTTAGATTTTCCTGATCTGTGCATGTGACATAAACGTGTTTTTGTAAAAAAAAAAAATGGACAACAGTAGCTTTAAAAGCATGTTAGTGGGCAGTAGCATGAAGTATTTTTATCAGATAACAGATTAAACATGAGAATCTGTTTAAATGTCGCAGTGAATGATCCACACTACAAAATGGGAATGCAGAATGTTTATGCTTATTGTTGACAATACACAATCACATATTCGAAACGGGAATGGCCTTCGATAAGAAATCATTCAAGGATTATTTTGCATAGATGTTACATTTCAAACAAACGCCAATGCAATTTCATATGCTATTAGTGTTGTCACGGTACCAACATTTCAGTATTCGGTACCAATACCAGTAAAAATCCACAGATCTCGGTACCAATTTCGGTACCAAAGCTTCATTTAGATTAAATGTACATGTATTAAAGTGTATATCACGGTTACAAAGGTGGAAACTGTACATCTGCATTAAAAACACTTTACAATAAGATTAGATAAAATAGTTTAACAATAGTCAAACATTCACAAACATTAATTAATGTTGCAAAAATATATGGTTCACTCAATGTGTTGATGTTAGATAACGCATTAAGTAATGTTAATGAATGGTATCTTATCGTAGTGTTACCAAACTATACAGGAGATAAAACGTGTTTTATCTGAGTTGACTATACTTATATTTAATCCAAAACTTCATTCATATTTAATTTTAAAAGGGCTTTTTAAACCTGCTAAGATTTATCCAGGCAAGAATAAGCCTAGAACTGCTTTTCTGACGGACTGATATTAATGACATAAACAGGGATGCACCGATACTGATACCAGTACTCTGGTGTCGGTCCGATACTGTGCTCATGTACTCATGAAACTACTCCGATAGAACCGCACCCGATACCACTTTAGAGGCCATTCACATATCGCGTTTTTTGCGCGATCAATCGCTTGCTCTCCCGCGGCGTCTGTCGTTGCTATGCAACCATGAACAGAGGTGCGCCTGGAAAAACGAGCGCGCTGCGTCGCTTTTATTATGAGCGCGTTTGCCATGCGCCTACATTTAAAATTGTGAATTTGCATGTGAACGGCCCCTTATGGCAACGTGACATTAGCCTACAGTTAATTTTTTTTAGTACCGAATTGGTACCGAAGTACCGAGTGTTTTCACAACACTATATGCTACTTAATTTAAGTAGAAAATCTCAAATGAAGATCGCGGAACACTAGCTTACTTGGTTGTGGTTGCCAGATACTATTGAAAAGACCAGGTAGAAAACGTGCTCTTGTAACAGAAAAGCTCTGACCGGGGTTTAGGGCGCTTTCACGCTAGCACTTTTGGTGCGCACCCGGGTTCGAATGACGTCAGAGTTCGCTTCGTTTTGGATGATGTGAACGCTGTCTTCCGAACTCGCGTGCGCACCCGCGAACCGTACTCGAGTCCGCTGTACGGTGGTCTGGGGTACGGTTCGTGTGAACTCCAGTACGGTTCGCTGCTGATACGAACACAATCGAACCAAACCGCGGAAGTGAACCGCTATTGATGATGTATAATGTGGTCGAAAGGACAGTTGTCTGTGTGTGTGTGCGTAAACGCTTAGCTTGACGAAAAGCGGGATTGAAAACAGAGAGATGATTTATGCTTGCCTCCGCAAACAAAGGTTCAAACAAAGAAGAACAAATGTGAAGCGAGCAATTCTGTCCATTTTGATGCCTTTTCATTCATCGGTGTTACCAAGCAACACGATTACGCTGCAGCTTGATGACGCAAGCGTACCGCGGTCCAAATAAAAATAATATAACGTGAACACAGTCCATCGGGGGAGTCGGGGAGCAATCCAACTCTGGTTCGGGACAGGCAATCGAACCAAGTGTGAAAGCGCCCTAAAATTATTGAAATCTGGCAACCGTAAGCACGAACGCTCGTAAAAAACAGTCTGTAATGTGTTGTTTTCTCCTTTATTCGACAGAAATTTTGGAGAAGCGGTTTTGGTCAAGTTTTTTTTATTTTTTTTAAACACATTTCAGTCTCTTTTTTTTGCCAACGATACTGCATGTGTTGATATGGTCACAGTTATCGTTTAATGACGTGGGTGTCGTCTCATCGTTTTGTCTTAGTCGGGGAAAAAGGTCAATAACGTACATTTTTCGTCATAGTTCTCGTTAATGAATTTAACACGGGTAACAATGAAATATTTTATTATTAATTTTTTTGACAAAATTTGGGACCCCCTTAAAATTTTGCTTTTGAGGCTTTCAGGGGGTCTCATGGGTTAATGGGGGGTTCGAGCCCCCCCGTATATCATAACCTGATTTCTATATGTAGGAGCATTGCTTGTTCCTGTCACGGTTTTTAAGGTGACAATCCGTTATAAATATGAACTTTGTATCTTGAAGATTGTATTTTACTGTATTTTCTATTATAAAGATTGTATTTTATTGCATTTTCTATTATAAAGATTGAAGTTTTGTTAAAAAAATCTTTGATGTTGTAAAAAAAATAAACAACTTAAGTTCTGTTGAATGTGTTTTGAAAACTTTTTGTATGTTGTATAATTATATATCTGAAAATATATATTTTAGAAGGGCACGCAGGGCTAGTTGTAAAACACTTGTTTTAAAAACTTCCACACATGCTGGCATGACGAAACTTTGTGTATTTACTAGTTGCCATATCAACACTATATAGAGAAAGACATTTTGCCAAAATTCAAAAATCTTTGGAAGATATCACTGAACATTTATTTAACCATAGCAAAAGTAAATTTCTTACTTATGTTAATTTTCCATCTCTATTTTTGGTGTTTATTTTAAATTAGACAATGCTGATATTATTTATGTTATTTAACAGTTGATATGGTTCTTTAATGCTTCGCTAACCAGCAGAAGACACTAGCGGGGTTTAAATCCTACTTGCTCAGACGGGGCATGTTGTCACACTGCGTTACAATGAGCCCCTATTAGAACTGTGCTTTTCTGTTCTATACTTTTATGATTTCTATAAAAAAAAATGAGAAAAGGGTGAATAAAGACTCATAATCAATGTTTAGAAATGATTAATTATTATTATTTTTTGAACTGTTGTATAGCTGTGTTTTCCAGTGTGTTCGCTGTCAAACTCAAAATTTATTTTATTTTTAATTGTTAAAAAATGCCATTATTTTATATGAAAAAGCTAATATTTTTGTTTTATTACGAAAATATTTTAGGTTGTCTTGTGTATATATATTTTTTTATTAGATCAGATAACATTTGAATCTGTCAGATGGTCATGTTATAATGTACTTCACCAATGGGGCATGTTGTCACATTTCACTTCCATTATTTCGGGGTATATCAAGAAAAAAAAAACTATACACTGTATCAATAAAACAAAACCACATAATTGAACTTGACGTGGGAAAAATAAATACTCTGAACCTTAAGTAGGTTTACACAAACTGAGAAAGTCAGAAAGCGTTAGGTTGCGCTCGCTCTCCTCTTGGTTTGCCTCTGATCGTGGGATCCTGGTGCAAAACACTCATATTTACACACTGTAAATGTCACAGATACTCCTTCCCTCTTATAATGAAGTGGATCATCCCTTCCTCACAGAGTAAAACACTGATTATATATTTAATAAAGTTTGATGAATCATTACTGATGTCTTGTAGAGCTGGATGTGGTCAGAGAGACAGAAAAGGGGAAGGAAATGTATATTTCAGTTGCTGATGCCACATTATTCTCTCAGTACGGAAGAGAACGACAGTAACGTTTGTCGCACAGAATTTGTTCTTTTATTGAAGCGAAACGCTTGTCATATTTCATCATGTTGGACGTCCTGCTGCTGTTTTCCAGCATCTGTACAGGTGAGTTTGAGACTCTCAGCTCTTTTACACAGAGTTTGACATCTTCTCTTGTTCTTCCTCTTTATCACATGATCATCAGACTCATATGGATGATATTTGTAAGTTATTATTCTGGCCTGCTTATGTCTCTTTCTCACACATAACAGCTCTATATAATGATATGTGTGTTTTCAGCTGTTGTTGTCGGAGCTTCACAGACAATTACTGGATGCAGAGGACAGAGAGTTGAGATCAGATGCTCATATAAATCTGGATATGAATCATATTCAAAGTATTTTTGTAAAGGGGAGTGTAGTTACATTGGACGTAGAAACATCATGGTTAAATCAGGATCTCCATATAAACACAAGAGATTCTCTCTGACTGACGACACGACGGCCAGAGTTTTCACCGTCACCATCACTGATCTGAGAACAGAGGATGCAGGACAATACTGGTGTGTTGTGGAGGGGATTATTTTTGATGACTATTCAGAGATTATGTTGCTGGTTAAAAAGGGTAAGTGATTACATTTGTTAATAGCAGAAATGAACTGCATGGAAACAAGCTGAGAGTGAGAGATCAAGTCATTAATCTTGTACAAACCCAAACCCAGAAAAGATGGATCAGTTTGTAAAATGCAATAAAATCAGGGATCTGTGAATTGTTAATTCTGTTTCAACTTTATTTAACTGGCAAAAGTACAAAGGAAAGATTTCCAATGTTTTCACTGAACAACTTTAAAGAAAATCTCAAAAAAAAACAAGATTGTCATCATTTACTCAATTCAATTCAAATTTATTTGTATAGCGCTTTTCACAATACACATTGTCTCAAAGCAGCTTTACAGAAAGTGCATTTCGGAAATGTACATAGAAAAATACAGTTAGTTAATCAAGTATTAATTTATGGCATAACATATCGCTGGCGTTGAGTCGTCTCTTCACAGGCGTCGAGTCGTCTCTTCACAGGCGTCGAGTCGTCTCTTCACAGGCGTCGAGTCATCTCTTCACAGGCGTCGAGTCATCTCTTCACAGGCGTTGAGTCGTCTCTTCACAGGCGTCGAGTCATCTCTTCACAGGCGTCGAGTCATCTCTTCACAGGCGTTGAGTCGTCTCTTCACAGGCGTTGAGTCGTCTCTTCACAGGTGTTGAGTCGTCTCTTCAAAGGTGTTGGGGCATCTGAAGTCTCCGTGAGAGGCTGGATACAAACTGGAGCTGACGAACGCTATTTACCTCGGGACTAGCGTCCCGAGATAACAGCAGAAAGGCAGATGGGAAATAATTAGCATAGCTGATGTTCATAATGTTAATGCATTCGAACTGATTCAGCAGTATCAAAGGTTAAGCATTAAGTGAATGCTTGGTTAAAGAGATGCGTCTTTAATCTAGTTTTAAACTGGGACAGCGAGTCTGAGTCTCGAACAATATCAGGAAGGCTATTCCAGAGTTTCGGAGCTAAATGCGAGAACGCCCTCCCTCCTTTAGTGGACTTAGATATCCTAGGAATGACCAGAAGCCTCGAATTTAGTGATCTTAAAGAGCGCGATGGATTGTATGGCGATAGAAGGTCTGTTAAATACACAGGAGCTAAACCATTTAGGGCTTTATAGGTCAGTAGGAATACTTTGTAATTGATACGTAACTTAATAGGTAACCAGTGTAGAAATGATAAAATAGGTGTTATATGATCATATTTTCTTGATCTTGATTTACTCGCCCTCGAGTTGTTTCAAACTTGAATGAATCACTTTCTTCTGTTGAAAACAAGATATTTAAAGAATATCAGTAACAAAAACAGTCGAAGGATTACACTGACACTGAAAAAATACAAACTATGAAAGTCAGTCGAGCACATCCACTGTTTAGCTTGAGCAGAATGAGGCCTGGCATTGTCTTGTTCCCAGGAAAGATGTGATCTTGATGGCATTAAATGTCTCTGTACAATCCCAGTATACTGTACGTCTCCACATCATTGGTTCCTTCACACACATGTAAGTCACTCCTGCCGTTTGCACTGATGCTCCAGGACAGAGGTTTGCTTTTACACCTTTAACTGATGAAAGTCTGGATGGGACTGAGAACTCAAATTCAGTTTCTTTCCCCAAAAACAAGCTGAAACATGGACTCATCTGACCACAGCACACACTTACACTGTTGTAGATGATCTGAGAAGAGCTCGAGCTCAAACTCACCGATATCTCTACACTGAACTGATGTATAGCTTTCTCCTTGCGTTACAGAGATTCTTGATTTTATTGCAGTTTACAAAATGTCAGCACTTTACTGTCACAAACTATTTGGGGTTGTAAACGTACTCATATTGTCGTACTGAGTTGATTGTCTGCTTATACTTCAGTGTGTTGAGTGTAAAATACAGTACTACGCCTATAGTGGCTGTGTGTTACAGTGATTTTACTCTATTTCTTTGGCACAACAAGAAACAGAGTGATTAAAACAGATTAAATGAAAGATTGTATGCATTATGTATAAAATCAGTGTCAGTGTTTTAAGTTGATCTTTCCTGTGACTCTTCAGATAATAAGACCACTGAGGTTTCAACCATCAGCACTTTTTCAAAAACACTGTCATCTTTCAGTACAACAGAACTGAATCCACAATCAGGTCAGTTCATCTGTCTGAATATATTCTTGAATATTGTGCATCCAAATGTACTTGAATTCATATATGTTAGATGATTCCTTTGAGATTAAATGTGTTAAAGTTGTTGAAGACTGAAGGTTCAGTCCTCAGATGTTTGCGCTCGGTTATTAAAAATGTACTATTTGCTTTGGATAAGAGTGTCTTTAGAATGAACATTAAAATGTTTTCAGTTGAGAGTAATCAGAGTTATGAATAAAATAATATACAACTTTTGTTCATATTCACATGATGTGAATGGTTTGTGTGTGAATGTAGAGCTTTAGAGTTTATGTGTTCATGTTCGTCACATTCACAGTCACTGGTGTTTCTCTCTGTCAGTGACTCATCAAACAGAAACTGAAACAACAAGAACAACAACAGGAAATACTACAGTTCAACTCTATCAGCCTAACATTCGTAAGCACACAAACTACACTACCCACAATGCAACTCTCTGATCACATAGAATAAGCTCATTTTGGAGAAAGGAAATTGGTTTGAACATTTGTCAAGGCACGTACTCGTGTGGTTAACATGCTTTGACATCGACCACTGACAGAAGCGTTTCCTTCTGAAGAGTTGAGGTTTACCATTGCAGTTTCATTTCAGTTACACAATATAATATACACTATTACACTATTCCTATAGTACTATAATACAAATGATTTATATCAATGATAAGAATGTTATGAATCACTTAGTGTAATCAGAATCAGCACTGTGTTGTTTATGCAATATAATGTTGCGTTCAGATCTGGCTTCTGTTGCTGGCGGTCTGGGTTCGGTTCTGCTGGTTCTGACTCTGTGTTGTGGAACCTTCATCATCCTGAAGAAGAAGAGGAAGAAGAGGAAATCTGGGACAGGTAACAGTTTGTTTGTGATTATAAAGTTCTGTTTTTAGTGTTTGAATTGATTTGACTTTGTCTTTTTCTCTTTATTCATGCTCCATTCAGCTTTATTTCAGCAAAAAGTGCAGCACAATCCTGAGGTGTGTGTTCAAATCTTTACCTGTAGAAGATCAGAAATACATGTTAAAAGTTTTGATCAAAATACAGAATTATCTATATAAACTAGTAAATTATTGATGTATGTGTTGTTTTTCAGACTGACCGCATGTATGAGGAGATTCAAAATACAGACATCGCCGCGGTAACATCATCCAATCAGATGCCTGAATCTTCATCCAATCAGACGCCTGCATCACACCTCAACAACTGTACAGAAATCTCTACTGTTTACACCACAGTAACCAATCAGCAGCCTGATTCAAACCACAGTCACACCCACTCAACCAATCAGATGACAGATACAGCCGGTGATTGCTATGCCAGTATAAAGTCTCCTGAAGCAACACAGGACAGCGGGACAGAACTGATCTACGTAACAGCAACACATCCACAAAACATCACAACGCATCCGCATAACGTCACAACAAACGATGGTCCGATATATTCAGTGATCAACCATAAATGAAAAAGAATAATCTAAATCTACATTGCTTTAAAGAATCAATATTTTAGACACTTTTCTGTACAAAACACTGTTTATAAAGTGTATAATGTATGAATAAAGTTCACAGTCAGTTATCTTATTAGCAAGATAAGCTGCTAACAAAATAAAATAAAATAAAAAAGTGTGATTTTTTTTGTTACAGCACACCTCGTCTACAGTTAAAGCTAATAAAAAGGTAAATTCCCTTCTTTTTCCCCTGTTTATCCTCTGTTCATCTCCAGTAGCTGCTGTGTGTAGCGATTCTGGTGTGTCGTGACTCGCCAGATCTGAGTAACAAAACTAACCCATTGGCCCTAATCCAAACATCTTAAGTGATTTATGGTCTTAAATATTAATATTGAGTTTTTGGTCGCACATCATCTAAGGTGAGTGTGAGAGTGTCAGATGATTCCTTCCTATACTGACATTGAAATATACTTTATTGTCCCTGTTAGGGAAATTTGTAATGGACTTTATAGCCAGGATTTTGCCAAAACCTGATAGCCTACATTAAAAAATTACACAAAATATACACATCATAAACTTCACTAATTCCTGTTCAGCAGTCAAATCGATACTGGTCCAAAAGAGTTTGTTAACCTGTTTTGTTTAAGCGAGAGTTTTTTCCCCTCTTCCAGATGGTAAGAGTTCAAAAACGTTCATTTTCACCTTGACAATAAAGAACAATCATGGAAGATTGTTGAAAGAATTAGAATGATATAAATTATAGGAAGTTCATCATCTGATCAATCTGAAGGATTTAGTGAGATCATGGCGAGTTGGTAGAGCCTCTGATTTTCAACATAAGAATGACACAGTTTGTAATAAAAATGAATTTATCAACAAAAAGGTATAAAATGAATGCCAAGTAGATGAGCAACGGATTGGACGAAGCAATGCATGGGTAATTAGAAGTCTATGGAGGAGTCACTTGTGGTCTTTCTGGATGCTGGAATGAAATATTAAATGAGCATATACTATAAATACAGATAACGTGTCTAATGTATCTATCTGTAAACACTGGCCCTAGATTCAGTTTCTAAAAAGCAATCTCATATAGCAACAACCTAATGCCAAGTCCTTTGGGAAGAGGTTTGGTTAGCTTATATTTACGCTCCACGTGGTCAGTGATCAGTCCGGCGATGGGCTGCGTCTCACACTGGTATCTTTCCGCTCGCAGTGGGAGTCGACTGGATCGCTTCCCAACAGTTGCAGAGCCGCACTGAGTGCTGGAGGTTCGCTGCTGGTCCTCGTGTAATCCGGAGAACTGCAGGACATGCGGTGGTCGATCCGCAGGATCCTATGCAGGCTAGAGGTTAGAAAGGCAAGAACCGTTCAGGTCAAGTGTTGATTGCTGGAGCTGAAGTCCTCAGCAGAAGCGGTTGAGCTGCTTGTAGGTCCATGCGGGTGGAGGTTTACTTGCGAGAGTAAAACCTTGGACGTGCTGTTGTTCCTTCCCTCGTCAGGTCATAAACTCAGAAACACGGTGTGTTCTCTTGGAAAAGCTTTTATTCCTTCCAGTTGGGGTGGGGATTACTAATTCCCGCCTTCCTCGTGTAGTGCTGTGATTGGGTCGTTGCATTCCAAGTGTCCGCCCATCACGTCCCACCTTTCCACCCTGTGGAGCTTGTTGCATTGTCACAAAAAATACACAGTTGAATGAAACAGTCTTTAGAGCCTCGTAAATGCTTTATTTCCTTTACAAACCTTTCTCAAAGTCCTTGTGGCAGTGTTCTGAACTCGTAGAGTCCAAACTTGATGTAAATTGGTTACGGTATCACCCAGATGTCCATTTCTGTTAGTGGGTGAGATTACATTGGCTGTTGTTCCAGGTGTTGTTTCCACTGTGTGCGCACAGTTCCCTGGATAGTAAAGGAGATTTGTAAGATCTGTTCCTTATAGTTCCCTGTGCATTTTTGTGGTGGTAAGCCAATGTGTATAAAGATTATCTTTCTCTTAGAGCCTTTCTTTGTGTGGTGGCCCTGGGCAGTCCATGGTCGTTCACATCTTTGTCTAAGGAATGGAGGGTTGAGGTGAACAACTGGTGATTAGATTAGCCCTCGATCAATGGGTCGTTGATGTCAGTCCTGATTACCATAGTCCTATAGTTGTCTTTGAGGGCCCTATCATATCCTTCTGTCTTCTTAATCACCGTGGGACAAAGGGACTCCTGTTGTGTAATAAAACATAAACAAAACACAACACAACATAAAATCCAGGCCTGGGGCCCGTTCTTCGTACGTTGCTAACTCAGTTAGCTGGATTTGATTGTTGGTGATTTGGCATGATCTTGGATTGTTTGGTTCTTCGACGCTTATCCTGGACTTGCTGTCATAGCAACAGGTGCGCCAGCTTGAACCTGCTCGCGAGCAGGCTTATTTCATGTTAACAGGATTAGATCGCGGCTTTATAAGCGGAGCTGATACGGGAAGTTTTTTAGCGCAGCGACATGAGGATGTCGTTTACATCATTAATTTGTTGGAAACGCATAAATGTTCGACTCGGCGGAGTCGGGCTTTAATAACAGTGCAGGCAAGTTACTATTGCGATTCTTATCCAGATTAGTATTATATCAAATTTTAAAAAGGCAGTTGACTGACTAAAATCTCTTAGATGGTGTGTGACTATGTTCCATATCACAAATATGGCCAGGATCTGTGCATGACTCAAGAATTTTCAGAGATTTATGCACATTATTTGAACGTGGTAAGGAACAATATAAATTTCAAGCTCACTGTATTACATACACGTATGCTTATCCTAACAGAACTGAATTTTTCCATTAAACAGGTGATTACAACAGGATCCTGCTTGGAGACAGGTGTTTTATGACCCCATTCCCTGACCCAAACCCCAGACCAGTTACAATGCAGCTCTAGCCAGGACAAGGGCACACAATGAAGTGAACTTTAGCCAACTAAAGTGTCTGAAAAGTCTGAGGGTTGCACCTGACAGGGCCTGTGACATCGCATGTGCCATACTACACAACATTGCACCATCAGAAAAAAATATAAAACATTTCATTAATGTTTAATAAAAGACAAGACAAATATGCTTAGTTCCTTGATTTTTATTTTAATTGTTCTTTGTAAAGAAAAGCCAGTGATCAAGTCATCTTTTGCCTGCAAATAAGGGGGGAAATGGGCATTACAAAGTGTTGTAGCTACTTTCTTCCCTTTTGATGTAACATTAGAAAAAGTCCACTTACTGCACATGCTTCAGCCTCTTGCTTGGGAACAGATAAAAGTGTTGGTGTATTGTTTAAAACTGCACAAAAGAGGAAAACACAATTTCATTACAATGAAGTACACTGGGGGGAAATGTGATCAATAACTCATGGCAACGTTTTTCTTTTTACATTAACAATGTAGTTTCACAGTCACACATGTAGACTTTCACAAGTCAAAGCAATTCATTGCTACTCAAGGTTTAACAGCTGATATGACTGGGCAGCCATTTGGATTATAGGCCTACTTAATTCAATGCAGCAACTAATTATTTCACAGTGTACTAGGATCATTTAAAGTTCATTTCCCAGCAGTGAAGGTGTTGCTGCTACTGGTCCTGCTGTGGGTCTGGAAGAGCTGAACCCATGGATGCCCTTCACAAATGGGTCGTTCACATTCAACCCAAGGGCCAGCTCGTCTGCCTGGGTATAATGTGGGGGTGCAGGACTACCACCTGTTTGTTTTTCTTTTCTTTTTTTCTCAGCCTTTTTCTTGGTTGCTTTTATAAACAGGCAAACATTTATTAACAGTGCCTTTTTAAAAGAGATTAGTTAGTACAAATTACTATTATGTACACTGTAAAAACGAATTAGTTCAGTTTACTTAATTAAATTGTGCAAACTCGTTGCCTTAATTTAAGTAAGTAAGCATAACTTAATTACATCAAGTTCTTCTTACTTAATCTATTTAAGTTTTGTCAACTTAATTATATCTGTGATCTGATGAAGTGTACTCCCAGAGTGCATTGCGGCATGAATAAATGAATTGCTTTGTTTTACCATTTTTGGCTTTATTTTACCATTAAAACTGTATTTGCTATCGTTATTGGGGTTATACTGACAAGAGACAGCAAATAAAATTGCAATGGTCTAATTAATAAAAGTAATTTAAAAAAAATTGTTACCATTGTTGTGGTTTGCATGCTGAATGTTGAAGTCTGTGTGTGACTCAAGCAAAATTGCAAGATATTGTCACAAATATAGAGGGATTATATCAACCCAATTAAAAGTTCATGCCATAAGTGTTTGCAATTAAAATGTAAAAAGATCATTATTAAACATGATAGTAATTTTATAAATCATAAATGCATTCATTAAGAACATGAAAATAATTTAACTATAAATATAATATTTATTACTTCACTTCCTTTGAAATCAAATAACTGTGATTTCATGTTGCATCACTGCATCAATTGGAAGAGAATCAGAATGATATTAATGAAGTTCCAAGTGCCCAACCAAAGGGAACACTAATCACAATAATGGTGAGAAATATTAGGTTGATTTTAGGAAATCTACATGAATTTATGAAGAACGATGACTGCAGAAGTGGAAGAAATTAGTGAAAAGTCTATTAAGAATTGCCCCGCATCAAAAACCATTTGCCCCGCCTGTTTTTTTTTGTTTGTTTTTTTTTGCTTTGGCAAAATGCTACTTAAATCAGCCGAGTAATGTTTAATAGTGTTTTCTGAGTAATGAAGGCATAGCATGCAAATAGTACTGATTACATTTTTTTTTTAAAGTAAGTTCAACACATTATCGGAGATTAAGTAAAGTTAACTAAACAATAGTTAGTAAGAACAATGTTAGATTTTACAATATTCTAGTACTTCACTTTTACTTGTTCCCATGTTCTAGTAGTGGATGGTGACTCTGACATTACATTGAACAAATTTATTAATTATTTAGAAATTATTAAAATATCAAAATATATACTTTAATAAGTGATAAAAACATCTAACTACAAACTTAATTTGTCTGCTACATTTTGCCAGTCCTCTCTCTTGGCTTTTGCACACTTTGAGGTGTTCCCTGGCGTTTTAATTAAGTTTTCAAATTCTGCATATCCTTCAAGCAATAACTCTTGCTCTTCTGTGGAGAAAAAAAACGAGCGCGCTCTTTGGCCACGGTGAGCAGCCAATAGCAGCGTTGCTGATCAATGTTTCTACTATCGATACATATCCCCTTTTAACCCAGCGCATGAACGCGCAATTATCTCAGATAACTCAATCCAGCGATACTAATCATAACCGGCAGGAGTGTTCGAAGAACCTAATTAGCCGGATCATGATGAGCATGATGATATTATCTTGGATGTCTCGTTTGAATGTGTTATTTAAAAATTAATAAAGATAAAACCCTTTAATAAACTGCTATATACTCGGACATGATTTACTCACACTATACTTATAAGTCATTTAATAAAGCAACAGCTCACAGTGGAAAACTCATTTATTAATGAACATAATCCATTACTTTCTACAAAAGCTATGAAAAACATCACTTCCCTGCAGAGGTTTAACTTTAAAGGTGTGTTCACAGTTTCTCACATAAAGTCGCTTATTTTCATTGGTAGTTGTGATGTGGGCATGTTCAATGAAGCAACACAAGTTGAGTAAAGTTTAACTAGTGCTTCACCTTGGCATGTTTTGTTATTGTTAAGGGAAAAACATTTACTTGGATCTGCAAACAATAATAAAAAAAAAAAAAACCACACACATGAATATAGCCAACACTACAATGGTAGAAGTAATATTTCTCACAGATTTAAAAAAAAAATTATTACTGTTGGTGAGATATAGTATAGCTTGTAAACACTGAATGTAAGGACTGTTTAGTATCTGTTGAGTAAGAGTGAGGAGAGTTTCTTCTTGAGAAGACTTGAAGTGCTACTGAAGAGACAGATTCTCATATTCAGAAGAGCCCGACTGGTGAACAGCAGGTCTGGGATGGACAGACTGTGTGAAAGACTCATTGATTATTATCTGACTGCTGAATGCACAAACTCTTTTGCACGTGTAGTTTTTGATATTCCTCTTACTGTGAGTGTGTCGTAGAGGTCAGATGATCTGGACTTGAGGTCAAGAGCTGTATATGAACCTGCACTGGGATCGTCGTTCTACAGGGAAACAGAGAGAAGGAATTTACAGCACGAAAAAGAAGAAGAGATTTTAAACAGTGTGAGTTTATGTCTCAATCAGAGTTTGTCAGTTTGTTACGAGATGTTCGAGCAGTTTGATAATTTCCCAACATATGATGTAATCTGACTTGATCACAAGTTGAACCAGCCATTAAAAAAACATCTCTAAATATTCGAAAAAGCTATTTTTGTTCCTTTAATGATATTGTTATGTGGTTCTTTAATCATCTCACCTCATTTATAGCAGATCTTCGGTTTATCCTTTTTTTTTGACTGTCAAAAACACAACAAAATTATACAATTTTAATCAAATATCTTTATGAATTAGTTTGAACATATATATATATATATATATATATATATATATATATATATATATATATATATATATGTGTGTGTGTACTCTTTATTGATAATTTTTTATTTACATTAAAAATAATATTAATACGATGATGATGATGATGATGATGAAGAATAATCCTCCAGATGCCGCTGTGATCATAATCACATTTCTACCAGCAACATGATTAACTGAAAGAGGAAGATCATCATGATTAACTCTCCAAACTGATGAATGATGTGAAGATACAGGAGTGTGTTAATAAAAGCTTCACCTGTGACAGTTACAGCGTCTGATCTCTGAGATCCATGTTGATTGTGAGCCTGACAGTAGAAGCGTCCACTCTGTAGTGCACTGAAACTCTGTCCAGATCCAACAGCTGAGGTTTCATCCTCCTTAAACCAGCTGAAGTTCAGAGCAGGAGGGTTTGAGTCACTGATGCACTTCAGAGTCACTGAATCTCCCTCCACTATTACACCAGATCCACTCATCAACACTGAGACGCTCCTGGGAGGATCTAAAACAGAGAAAAATGGAGACTCACTATAGATATTAGAAAATTATGAATTTAAATGTGAACAGTGTGTTTTTTGACACACACTCACACACTCACTCACACACACACACACACACACACACACACACACACACACACACACACACACACACACACACACACACACACACACACACACACACACACACACACACACACACACACACACACACACATATTGACTGAAAATAAGCTGTTTGTTGAAACCTCAGGTCTTTTCACTTGTTACCTGACGGTTGAAAGGAAAAACAGACTGAATTTGTTTATTATTTATAGATTAGCACACTCATCTAAAACTTGCATATAACCATGAATAAAGCAGGACAATGTACATTTCTGCAATAAATGTCAGATTATTCACTTACTCTCTTTAACCAGCAAAAAAATCTCTGAAAAGTCATCAAGCAACTTCAAAGACAAAGCCAAAGGCAAAGGCTTCTCCACAACACACCAGTATTTTCCTGCATCCTCTGTTCTCAGATCAGTGATGGTGACGGTGAAAACTCTGGCCGTCGTGTCGTCAGTCAGAGAGAATCTCTCGTGTTTATCTGGAGATCCTGATTTAACCGTGATGTTTCTATTTCCAATGTAATTACACTCCCCTTTACAAAAATACTTTGAATATGTTTCATATCCAGACTCATATGAGCATCTGATCTCAACTCTCTGTCCTCTGTATCCAGTAATTGTCCGTGAAGCTCCGACAACAACAGCTGAAAACACACATATCATTATATAGAGCTGTTATGTGTGAGAAAGAGACATAAGCAGGCCAGAATAATAACTTACAAATATCATCCATATGAGTCGGATGATCATGTGATAAAGAGGAAGAACAAGAGAAGATGTCAAACTCTGTGTAAAAGAGCTGAGAGTCTCAAACTCACCTGTACAGATGCTGGAAAACAGCAGCAGGACGTCCAACATGATGAAATATGACAAGCGTTTCGCTTCAATAAAAGAACAAATTCTGTGTGACAAACGTTACTGTCGTTCTCTTCCGTACTGAGAGAATAATGTGGCATCAGCAACTGAAATATATATTTCCTTCCCCTTCTGTATCTCTAATCACATCCAGCTCTACATGATCTTAAAAGAGCTCATATGTGATGTGTCATACAGTACTTACAGGTCAGTGGCGGGACTGTGTTTCTCTTGTGTGCAGCAGTAAACTCACTAAAATCACCTCAAATATGTATTTAAAATTACAAAAATTCTTTTTTCCACACTTGATAAAACTGCATGCACTTATTATAATATTTGTAGATCTCTTTTGATCGAATATGGTGTCTTTCATGTCATTTGAGTGTCACATTAACCCATCAACCCCTGCTGATATATGTCATATTAAAACCATTAACCCCTGCTGGTAGATGTCATTTTAACCCATCAACCCCTGCTTATAGATGTCATATTAACCCATTAACCCCTTCTGGTAGATGTCATATTAACCCATCAACCCCTGCTGATAGATGTCATATTAACCCATCAACCCCTGCTGATAGATGTCATATTAACCCATTAACCCCTGCTGATAGATGTCATATTAACCCATCAACCCCTGCTGATAGATGTCACATTAACCCATCAACCCATGCTGATAGATGTCACATTAACCCATTAACCCCTGCTGATATATGTCATATTAAACCATTAACACCTGCTGGTAGATGTCATATTAACTCCATTAACCCCTGCTGGTAGATGTCATATTAACCCATTAACCCCTGCTGATAGATGTCATATTAACCCATTAACCCCTGCTGGTAGATGTCACATTAACCCATCAACCCCTGCTGATAGATGTCACATTAACCCATTAACCACTGCTGATAGATGTCACATTAACCCATTAACCCCTGCTGGTAGATGTCACATTAACCCATTAACCTCTGCTGATAGATGTCATTTTAACCCATCAACCCCTGCTTATAGATGTCATATTAACCCATTAACCCCTTCTGGTAGATGTCATATTAACCCATCAACCCCTGCTGATAGATGTCATATTAACCCATCAACCCCTGCTGATAGATGTCATATTAACCCATTAACCCCTGCTGATAGATGTCATATTAACCCATCAACCCCTGCTGATAGATGTCACATTAACCCATCAACCCATGCTGATAGATGTCACATTAACCCATTAACCCCTGCTGATATATGTCATATTAAACCATTAACACCTGCTGGTAGATGTCATATTAACTCCATTAACCCCTGCTGGTAAATGTCATATTAACCCATTAAGCCCTGCTGATAGATGTCATATTAACCCATTAACCCCTGCTGGTAGATGTCACATTAACCCATCAACCCCTGCTGATAGATGTCATATTAACCCATTAACCCCTGCTGATAGATGTCATATTAACCCCTTAACCCCCGCTGGTAGATGTCACATTAACCCATTAACCCCTGCTGGTAGATGTCACATTAACCCATTAACCTCTGCTGATAGATGTCATTTTAACCCATTAACCCCTGCTGGTAGATGTCATATTAACCCATTAACCTCTGCTGATAGATGTCACATTAACCCATTAACATCTGCTGATAGATGTCACATTAACCCATTAACATCTGCTGATAGATGTCACATTAACCCATTAACCCCTGCTGATAGATGTCACATTAACCCATTAACCTCTGCTGATAGATGTCACATTAACCCATTAACCCCTGCTGATAGATGTCACATTAACCCATCAACCCCTGCTGATAGATGTCACATTAACCCATCAACCCCTGCTGATAGATGTCACATTAACCCATTAACCCCTGCTGATATATGTCATATTAAACCATTAACACCTGCTGGTAGATGTCATATTAACTCCATTAACCCCTGCTGGTAGATGTCATATTAACCCATTAACCCCTGCTGATAGATGTCATATTAACCCCTTAACCCCCGCTGGTAGATGTCACATTAACCCATTAACCCCTGCTGGTAGATGTCACATTAACCCATTAACCTCTGCTGATAGATGTCATTTTAACCCATTAACCCCTGCTGGTAGATGTCATATTAACCCATTAACCTGTGCTGATAGATGTCACATTAACCCATTAACATCTGCTGATAGATGTCACATTAACCCATTAACATCTGCTGATAGATGTCACATTAACCCATTAACCCCTGCTGATAGATGTCACATTAACCCATTAACCTCTGCTGATAGATGTCACATTAACCCATTAACCCCTGCTGATAGATGTCATATTAACCCATTAACCCCTGCTGATAGAGGTCATATTAACCCATTAACCCCTGCTGGTAGATGTCACATTAACCCATTAACCTCTGCTGATAGATGTCACATTAACCCATTAACCACTGCTGATAGATGTCACATTAACCCCCGCTGGTAGATGTCACATTAACCCATTAACCTCTGCTGATAGATGTCATTTTAACCCATTAACCCCTGCTGGTAGATGTCATATTAACCCATGAACCCCTGCTGATAGATGTCATATTAACCCATTAACCCCTGCTGATAGATGTCATATTAACCCATTAACCCCTGCTGGTAGATGTCACATTAACCCATCAACCCCTGCTGATAGATGTCATATTTACCCATTAACCCCTGCTGGTAGATGTCATATTAACCCATTAACCCCTGCTGGTAGATGTCGTAACTACACTACATTGTTTAAACAGCATCTTTCTCCATTGACAGCCATTTAAACAGTGTTTCCATACCAAATATGTTTTAAATTGCCAACATTTTGTAATTTTACAGTAAATGCCAACACTCTTTTTAATTCCACAGTTCAGGAAAGCCATTAGTAAGGATCCGAAACGTTTTTTTTCTTGTGTTGTCATCAGCCAATCAGTGGCACCATGAAGTCATTGTCCTGATAAGCCTGCTAATTGGTGAACATCACTCTTTACAGTATGGTTACTGTCACCCACTGACTGAGTTTACAAAATTAATAATCAAATATTCAAATATTTACACCAGTCATACATTTATTAGACAATATTATTTAAGAATACTGTACCATGTTTTAAATCATAATAAACATTCATATGCAACAAAAGTGTGAAGCAAAATAAGGGGTTTGGTTGTTTGTTGATGAGGCACCTGTATTCAGTCAGTCTGTTTTTTAACAATAGTGTGATAGATGGACTCTTCTTGAGCAGAATCAGCTGTGAGACACTGATAAACGTGACTCTGTCTACTGGCGTTCATTTCTGTGTAGATCTGATCTGGACTCAGACTGTTGGTCGCTGCAGCAGCAACATTTATATAGTAAAGGTCGGTGTCAGCTGGTTCTGTGTTCGCAGGTCTGTGAATCTCGTTTGCTGCCGAACTAGTATCACTTCGAGGTGTGTGTGAGTTTGGCTGGACAGTCGGGCCCCCTTTATCATATTCATTCTGTACATTGGAAGAAGGAAATAATTGCTTCATCATCGTTGAGCAAGAAAGTGAACCTATACTTATACTTGAGACGAACTACAATTAATAATGTTGTAAATGTGTAAGGAAGATGATTCTGACTCACCTCTTCTCCTTTTCTTAATGCCAGAGGAAGCCTTGCAGTGAAGAAGGCGAGACCTGTGATAGAGGCATGTTATATAAGTTTCAAAACTTCCAGTATCTGAATTCAGTCCTTCATGTTAGCTTGAATCATGAAATTGTGTCAATGTCTCGTTTGTTTTGTTTAGACAGCAAGAATCTGACTAAAAAAAAAATCTGAACAGAAAGAAAACATGAAATCCTTTTTTTACAAACCCAATTGTTTTAATCTGAATGATTATGTCTTTTTTCACAGAGATTTCCCATCATTAGGGACTATAAACTGTCCTCACTGTCTGAATACACGTGTAATGCTGATTTTATTTATTAATATATCGTTAAAAAATATTACCACAAGTCAGCTTTTTCTTTCGTACGGCCACAACAAGCGGTAATGCACATAACAGGAGCAAAAACAAAACTCCTGCGATGATGATGCCAATTGACCCTGAGAATAGAAAAAAAATAAAAATTGCTAAGCATCTGGTTCACAGAATGAAATGAGAGATGTTTGATGGCAATATCAGCAGCGAGTGTGTGAGATGTTGAGAGGCGTTTACCTGTGTCAGGTGAAGAAGTTTGGGGTAAAGGAGTTTGAGCCAGTGGATCTGATGAAACATGTGTGCTCGTAATTAAAAACGTAAATAAAAAATAGTTAAAACTTCAGTCGTCTTCTTATCCAAAGGGATAACAATGAAGACGGACTAGAATTCAGTTATTATACACTACATGAGCAGAACTCAATTCAATTCAAAACAGATACAAACATTAATTTAGACTATTGCTATAGTTCAATTAGTAGAAGTGGCATCAAGCACTTACCCAGTTTAACCAGCAACACAATCTCTGAATAGACATCAGGGAAAGGCACAGTCCTCCTCACAGCACACCAGTATTTTCCTTCATCCTCTGTTCTCAGATCAGTGATGGTGACGGTGAAAACTCTGGCCTTCGTGTCGTCAGTCAGAGAGAATCTCTCGTCTTTATCTGGAGATCCTGATTTAACCATGATGTTTTTATTTAACAATAAACACTCCCCTTTACAAAAATACTTTGAATTTGATTCATATCCAGATTTATATGAGCATCTGATCTCAACTTTCCCTCCTCTGTATCCAGACATTATGCTGTAAGCACCAACAACAGCTGAAAACACACATATTAGCGAGGATTAGAATGTTTACTGTATTAAGAAAGACTGACTGCTGCAGGAATACAAGACCAGTGAAAATTAGAGGAGTTTAAAAGTCGCACATACAAATCTTTAACTCACCGATACGAATGCAGGACCAGAAAAGAAGAATAAGGTTCCACATGGTGAAGCTTTACGGCACTTTTTTGACTTAATAAAATCCTTAAACATTGACAGATGTCTCTTTCTTCCGTACTGGCACACATATGGTGTAAGGCTTAACTTCTCCTTCCCTTTATTTCCAAATGCATCACTATACCGGGTCCTAAAATATCTTGACTTTAAAAGCTTACTGTGCATTTCAAAATAGATTTAGTTCAATCTGTGTCATGTTTTCATGTGGCCTCAGAGAGGATTTAGACCCGTCACTCACATTTAAAAATGTCTAAATGACATTGATAAATATCAAACAAACTGGATATTTTCTCTTCACTAACTTAATTCATTACTTTTGCCCAATTTAATTTAATCAGTTGCATGTTTCTTGAAAAAAGCCATTTGATAATTGATATTTTATTATCTAATGGAATGGCAATCAGTCATTTTAAATTGTGCATTTAATTTATAATTGTATGATTTTAACTGTAAGATCGAGCAACAAATGAGGCACTGGACTTCCTCGTGTTAAACTGTCAACTATGAAGTTTATCAAGTATTGTGTGATCAGTGTATTGATTACAGTGACGAAAAAAAAAAACAGCTATAGTACAATATACACCCCATATTTTCATCAAATATGAAAACGGTTCAGTATTATGCTAACACAACCTTAACTTAAAAATAGATAATTACAGTAATTCCAGGGTATGATCAATCATAAATAATAGAGGAATTTAATATTTACTTTTCAGGCGCATTGTAGACTTTAGTCTATTTACAACTCTCCAAATAGAAAAAGGCACATGTGGATCACTTATGCAAAAGTTAGACTATGTTTGGCTCACTTATAGTCTCTGAACTTTATCTAGAAAACATTATATATTTTAGCATCCAAAAATGACTAACCTCACATTTAAATGCCCTTAACTGAGAAAAACTAACATATAAATATGCCGATATAAAAGGAAACGTCTCGGTTACGTATGTAACCCTTTTTCCCTGAGTAGGGAACGGAGACGTTACGTCGGATGACGACGAATGGGGTTTCGCTTAGAAAGCCTATCAACTTCGAGTATTACAAAACGAGCCAATGGCAAAGAAATGCCATGGGTCTGCGGAATTTGCATGACGTAACTCCGCCCCACCTCGTGGGTATAAAAGGAGGACGCCAGCAACAGGCAGATATGTTTCTTTGCTGATGAGCCAAGACTGAGCTCAGGCGATCCCCGCGGTACAGCGGAAAGTGGCAGGCAGACGTAACGTCTCCGTTCCCTGCTCAGGGAACGAGGGTTACATACGTAACCGAGACGTTCCCTTTCGTTGTCACTCCGAGTTACGTCGGATGACGACGAATGGGGTTACCAGTCTAATCACGCCACCTTCTCAGCTGTCTTCCAGTGCCCTGCTTAAATCTGAGATCCCTGTCGTGAGACTGGCACGGACGAAGGACTCCTATTTAGCACAGGAATACCAAGGTACACTGGGGAGCATATCCCAAAGTTTAGGGGAAATATGCAATTACTGCCAACCCAGAGGGGGGGGACTTAGAGAATACACATATGACCCGAAGGAGACATATGGAGAACACTGGGGTGTCCAGCCGCAGGTGGAATATTTCAACCCCAGGGGAGGCAAGGTGGCTTGCCAAGGGAAAGACACATGCTCAAGAGGCTTACAGTGGAAATACACATGTGGGGGTCGCTCAGGGGAGGGACCATGCACACGGGAGGCACCTAGCCGACGCACAGGCAATAGACACTGGCGCCAACGTCAGGAGTGCTGGAGGAACTCAGGGCTTTTCGGGGAAGCTCACCTGAGGAGAATATCGCACGTATCCAGTCCGTGGAGTGGAATGGCGAGCAAGCGAAGACACCTGAGCGGGTCCAGTACTAGCTGGTTGAAGCGAGTACATGAGAGGACACTGGCTCCACTCGGAGATTGTAGAATCTGGCGAATGTGTTTGGTGTCGCCCAGCCTGCAGCTCTGCAGATGTCTGTTAGCGAGGTGCCATGCGCTAGAGCCCAAGAGGATGCCACACTCCGGGTGGAGTGGGCGGTCACACCAAGGGGGCACGGTCGACCTTGCTGCTGGTATGCCAAGGCAATGGCGTCCACTATCCAGTGAGACAACCTTTGCTTGGAGAGAGCCTTTCCCTTCAGCTTCCCACCATAACAGACAAAGAGCTGGTCTGAGGTCCTGAAACACTGCGTCCTGTCTACATAGGCGCGGAGGGCGCGTACTGGACAGAGCAGTGCCAAGGCTGGGTCTGCCTCCTCCGGGGGCAGAGCTTGCAGGTTCACCACCTGGTCCCGGAAGGGAGTGGTAGGAACCTTGGGCACATATCCAGGCCGGGGTCTCAGGATCACGTGAGAGTAAGCCGGCCCAAATTCCAGGCACGCTTCGTCAACGGAGAATGCATGCAAGTCCCCCACCCTCTTGATGGAGGCCAATGCAACCAGGAGCGCTGTCTTCATAGACAGGAACTTAAGCTCCACTGATTGCAAAGGCTCAAAGGGAGCACTCCGCAGGGCAGTTAGAACCACTGAGAGGTCCCAAGAGGGAACGAGAGGAGGACGAGGAGGATTCAGTCTCCTCGCTCCTCTCAGGAACCTGATGATCAGGTCGTGCCTTCCAACAGACTTACCTTCGACTGGGTCATGGTGTGCGGCAATAGCGGCAACATAGACTTTCAGGGTGGAGGGAGACAGCCTTCGCTCCAGCCTATCTTGAAGGAAGGAAAGCACGACACTAATCGAACATCTCCGGGGGTCTTCTTAAAGAGAAGAGCACCAGTTGACGAAGAGGTTCCACTTCAACGCGTAGACGTGTCTCGTGGACGACGCTCTAGCGGAAGTGATGGTAGCCACCACCGTAGGTGGAAGGGTACTCAAACCTGCTTCGTCCCGTCCAGGAGCCACACGTGGAGGTTCCAAAGATCGGGACGAGGGTGCCATAGGGTGCCCCGTCCCTGAGAAAGGAGGTCCTTCCTCAGGGGAATCGGCCAGGGAGGTGCTGTCGCGAGGAGTACTAGTTCGGAGAACCAGGTCCGGGCGGGCCAGTATGGCGCGACCAGAATGACCTGCTCCTCGTCCTCCCTGACCTTGCGCAAGGTCTGCGCAAGAAGGCTCACTGGGGGAAACGCATATTTGCGGCCCCGCGGCGAGCTGTGCGACAGTGCATCCGTGCCGAGCGTGCCCTCGGTCAGGGAATAATACAGGGCGCAATGGGTCGAGTCGTGAGAGGCAAACAGATCTATCTGTGCGTCCCCGAACTGGTCCCAAATCAGCTGAACCGACTGGGGATGGAGTCGCCAATCTCCCGGGAGGGGCTGAAGCCGTGAGAGCTCGTCGGCTGCACAGTTCAGGGCTCCGGGGATGTAAATGGCATGAAGCGACCTCAGATGCTTCTGACTCCATATGAGGAGGTGGCGGGCGAGTTGCGACATACGGCGGGAGCGTAGACCACCTTGATGGTTGATGTACGCTACAGTGGCGGTATTGTCTGAACGGACTAGTACGTGTTGGTTCTTGAGCACGGCCCGGAAGCGGCGCAGAGCAAGACGTACGACCAGCAACTCGAGGCAATTGATGTGCCAGAGGCGGCGGGGTCCTGTCCAGGAGCCCGCGGCAGCACGTCCATTGCACATGGCACCCCAGCCCGTGGAGGAGGCATCTGTCGTTACAACAACATGCCGCGAAGCTCGTTCCAGGGGCACTCCGGCCCGTAGAAAACTGAGGTCCGACCACGGGGTGAAGGTCTGACGGCAGAATGGAGTAACAGTTACTCGGAAGGTGCCGTGTTGCCATGCCCACCTCGGGACTAAGTCGCGAAGCCAAAGCTGAAGCGGTCTCATATGAAGCAATCCGAGCGGTGTTGCCACGGCTGCAGATGCCATATGCCCCAGGAGCCTCTGAAAGAGTTTCAGTGGAACCGTACTCTTGCCCTCGAACTGTCTCAGGCAAGTCAGCAGTGACTGCGCGCGCTCGCTCGTAAGCTGCGCGGACATGGCGACCGAGTCGATGTCCATACCGAGAAAAGAGATCCTCTGCACGGGGCAAAGTTTGCTCTTTTCCCAGTTGACCCGAAGGCCCAGACGAGCTAGGTGCCGGAGCACTAGGTCCCTGTGTTCGCATACCTGGTCTCGAGAGTGAGCTAGGATCAGCCAGTCGTCGATGTAGTTCAGGATACGAACCCCGTGTTCCCGAAGGGGAACAAGGGCTGCCTCAACGACCTTCGTGAAGACGCGAGGAGACAGGGCTAGCCCGAAAGGGAGAACCGCGTACTGGTATGCCTGCCCCTCGAAGGCAAACCGAAGGAACGGTCTGTGTCGAGGGAGAATGGAGACATGAAAGTAGGCGTCCTTCAGGTCGATTGCTGCAAACCAATCCTGGGGCCGCACACATCCGAGAATGTGTTTGGCAGTGAGCATCTTGAACGGCAGCCTGTGAAGGGAACGGTTCAGCACACGCAGGTCCAGGATTGGCCGTAACCCACCGGTTTTCTTGGGGACAATGAAGTACGGGCTATAGAAGCCGGTCCTCATCTCGGCCGGAGGGACGGTCTCGATCGCACCCTTCGCCAGCAGGGTGGCGATCTCTGCTCTCATGATAGGGGCGTTGCCACCGACCAAAGTGGAGCGGACTCCCCTGAAGCGAGGAGGAGACCGCGCGAACTGAATCGCGTAGCCGAGCCTGATCGTCCGTGCGACCCAGCGGGACAGGAGGGGGAGCTCTAGCCAGGCTCCCAAAAACTGTACCAGCGGGGTCATACGGACCACAGACTTCCCACCGATGGTGCAGCAGGGCGGAATGACTGGCCCGGTCGTGGACGGCATAGCGGCCCGGTGTGGGGGCACAGTCATTAACCGCGCCCTGACAGAGGAGACCAGGGAAGGAAGAACGTTCCACGGGGGTCTGCTCTGCCAGGGGGCTGGCGACAGAGGCGGAAGGGAGCGGCACGGTCCGGGGACGGGGCGCACTGCCAACCGGCTCTGGGACAGAGGGGGACGAGGGGTGCACGGCTCGGAGGTGGCGCACCGTGTCGTCCGAGAACTCTGTGTGCTCAGGGATGGGAATGTTACTTCTTTCTTTAACCACATTAGGGTGCTGCCCACCCGTGGGTGAGCAGCGGGGAGTGGAGAACAAAAGATTCTCCCCCGGCCCTCCACCGGGGGAAGGAGTGGTCCTGCTACCATCTCCTGAGAAGTAATTTTCAGCATCCCTGAGCAGCCCGTCTCAGGAGCGCCGCTTGGCCCGGCGTTTAGCGGGGGGCGGGGCTGGAGAGGGCTGGGGCGCCTTCTTACGGATTCCTCCGCGACCGGGCCTGAGTGGAGGCTGCTGCTTGGGCCGGGCGGGAGGGGCGGGAGCCGCAGGAGGGCGCCCTCGGCGGCGAACAGACTGAGGGATCTGCCCGGTCGGCTGGGTGGAGGCACCAGCGGGCCGTCGGGGCAGAATGTGCCTAATGGCCTCAGTCTGTTTCTGGGCGGTGGAGAACTGTTGGGCGAAGTCCTCCACCGCACCGCCGAATAGGCCGGCCTGGGACATGGGGGAGTCGAGCAGGCGAGAGCGCTCAGCGTCCCGCATGTCAGCCAGGTACAGCCACAAGTGTCTCTCCTGGACCACAGCTGTGGACATCACCAGACCCAGGGAGCGTGCGGTCACCTTCGTCGCCCGGAGGGCGAGGTCGGTGGCGGCGCGCAGCTCATCGAAGAGCCCTGGGTCCGTCCTACCCTCGTGCATGTCCCTTAGCATCTGCGCCTGATAGACCTGCAGAGTGGCCATGGCATGCAAAGAGGCAGCCGCCTGTCCCGCCGCTCTGTAGGACTTCGCCACTAGGGTAGACGAGAACCTACAGGCCTTGGATGGGTGCTTAGGCTCGTCGCGAGAAGAGGCACTCTGAGGACACAACTGCATCGCAACAGAGCGCTCAACCGGGGGGAGCCCAGTGTACACACGGGCGGCTTCCCCATCGAGGGGAGGAAAGGCGGATGAAATCAACGAGCGGTCGCGGGAAGACATGGGAGTCTTCCAGGACTTCGAGATTTCATCATGCACGTCCGGGAAGAAAGGTATTGGGCCAGGCTGAGGACGGGAAGCCGCAGCTGCACCCAAAAACCAATCGTCCAGCCGCGAGCGCTCAGGACAGGGTGGAGGGTTCCACTCCAAACCCATGCTTGCGGCCGCCCGGGAAAGCATGGCCGTCATCTCTGGATCGGACTGAGCCACAGCCGTATTCACACCCGAGGGTGGCAGCTGTGACGAGTCGTCACTTCCAGACGAATCAGACCCGCCTAGTGATGCTGCGATCGACATCGCATCTTCCTCTGGAGCGCCAAAGGACACCCGCGGGACCTCAAAGGACGGTCCCGCGATGATCCCCTGAACGCTCGCGGGTTGCAACACTGGAGAAGGTGCTGCGGGGCACGGACACATAGTCGGCGCTTTGTTCCACACAGACACCCTCAGATCACCCTGGCCACCAGCCGAAGTAGAGCCTCTCGAGGAGGCGCTAGATCGGGGTGTGGATGAGGGGACTCTCACTCTTGCGAGATCCTTGAGTCTCGATCTAAGTGTTGCGATGGTCATGTTCCCACTGAAAGAACATGACTCATCCACGAGCGCTGCTTTAGCGTGATCAAAGCCCAAACACACCAAGCAGCGCTCGTGCCCATCAGAGTCAGACACCAGTCGACCGCAACCAGAAGTGCACGGGCGAGGCATCTTTAAAAAGACGTGCCGCGTGCAAGCTCTTTTTGTGAGAGAAACTCAGTGCTGAAGCGCCCGCGGAGAACAGACTCGCTGGCAAACCACGCTCAGATAAGCAGGAAGTGTGCACTCGCCGGGAGATCGCCGTCACACCAACACTGGAGAGTTGCTCGTCTCGTAAGAAGCTGACAATCAGAGATAGCTTAAGGAGTGAAGAATTACACTTGGCTCCGAAGCGAAAACATATCTGCCTGTTGCTGGCGTCCTCCTTTTATACCCACGAGGTGGGGCGGAGTTACGTCATGCAAATTCCGCAGACCCATGGCATTTCTTTGCCATTGGCTCGTTTTGTAATACTCGAAGTTGATAGGCTTTCTAAGCGAAACCCCATTCGTCGTCATCCGACGTAACTCGGAGTGACAACGAAAGGGAACTGGTGTTGCTGATCATGTTTCCAGTTGATGGTTTTTGCTGATATATTGCTGATATGTCCACACATTTAAGAGGTAAAACGATACTCGGTTACTAACGTAACCTCGGTTCTCTCTAGAGAGGGAACGAGTATTGCGCAAGTTTAGCTTAAGCTATGGGAAAGATTCATCTTCTCGAGATATTGAAGCCAAAAAATTATCCTTAATTTTGTATTTATTGTCAACGCAGTGCAGCAGCTAGCAGACCTAGAGCAGGCCATCTCGCGTGCTCATTGGCTGCCCTGCGGGCAACTGCTGCAGCCTACCAGTGAGGCGCCCGCGCCTTCATAGCGTCACAGCCCGCCAGAATGGGCGTGGCTTAGCGTATAAAATAGGGGCTGTAGGCTGACTTCCCTGGTTTTTCGTCGACTGAAGCGAAGTCGCTCGTGGCGCGAGCACGGCCGGTTACGCAATACTCGTTCCCTCTCTAGAGAGAACCGAGGTTACGTTAGTAACGGAGTATCATTCTCTTACGAGAGGTTCTCTCGTATTGCGTAAGTTTAGCTCACGCTACGGGAACACTTTGTCAACGCCGTGCGCGCCAAGCATCCACACGAGACCCCGAACTTTCAGGGGAACCCCATAAAGTGGAAAAAATAAGGTGGCCAGCCACGCGGGCCATCACTTGTACATAAGCACACATTGGGAATACAGAGCAGCGCGGCCGGTCTGTATAGGAACATGGCACATACCCTACTAGTGCAGCTCAACCAGGAGAGCTGATTCACGTGAGAGTGATCTGAGCAGGAAGATGGACCACGCCCACGACGAGGCCACGCCTCTCGTGGAATGAGCCCTGATGCCCAGAGGGCATTGCGTAAGCAGATGCTATAGCGTCCACTATCCATCTGGACAGGCTCTGTTTCGAGGAGGCGAGACCCTTGGTGCACCCACCAAACGAAACAAAAAGCTGTTCTGAACGCCTGAAGGAGGCGGAGTGCGTAATGTAAAATCTCAGCGCCCTGACAGGGCAGAGGAGATTCACCTCACTTTCGCTGTCAGATGCTGGCAGAGCTGACAGCGAAATAACTTGAGCTCTGAATGGAGTGCCCATCACTTTAGGAACATAGCCATGTCTAGGTCTGAGGATGACTTCAGAGTCATTCGGCCCGAACTCAAGACACGACGCGCTGACAGACAGCGCATGCAGGTCCCCCACACGTTTTACTGACGACAGTGCAGTCAGAAAGATGGTTTCCAGTGATAGTTATTTCAACCCCACGGAGTCCAGTGGTTCAAATGGAAAGGCTTTCAGGGCCTCGAGGACCAATGAAAGATCCCACATAGGAACCGACGGGGGGCGCGGCGGGTTCATCCTTCTAGCTCCTCTAAGGAAGCGGATGACCAACTCATGTCTTCCCAGTGACTGGCCGTGCATCGATTCTGCGAACGCTGCCATGGCCGCCACGTATACTTTGACCTCCCCTTATCCAACAGCTCTTGTAGGAAGGTGAACGCCACCCCGCATGCCCGTGGGTCCAGACCTCTGTCGGTGCACTATCCGGAGAACACCGACCATTTAGACGCGTAGAGCCTTCTCGTGGAAGGAGCTCTAGGCTGCATGATCGTGTTCATCACTCCTTCTGGCAGGGCAACGAGTACCCGTTGATCAACCATGCATGCAGAGACCAGCGCTCTGGATGGGGATTCCAGATCGCGCCGCGAGCCTGAGAGATGAGATCTGCCTTCACCGGAATCGGCCACGGAGCTGTAAGTGACAGCCGTGCTAGTTCCGGGAACCAAATCTGGTTCTCCCAACGAGGGGCTATGAGGAGCACCAAGTGGCGCGTTTCCCTGATTCTCTTGATCACCTGTGGTAACAGAGAGACCGGAGGGAAAGCATATAGCGGGCCAAACCTGGGCCAGCGCGTCCTCGTCCTTCGAGAAGAACGTCGGGCATTGAGCGTTGTTTTTTGACGCAAATAGGTCGACTTCCGCTTTGCCGAATAGGCGCCACAGCTTCTGGACCGTTTGGGGCTACAGGGACCATTCCCCTGGGGAACATTGTCCCTGGACAGTTTGTCTGGGCCGTCGTTCAAATGGCCAGGCACATGCGTCGCCCTCAGCAAACGCAGGTGCATCTGAGACCAAATAAGGAGGCGTTCCGTCAGATTGCAGAGATTTCTGGATCTGACACCGCCCTGACGGTTTACATAGGATACCACAAACATGTTGTCCGAGCGGACAAGAACATGTTGGTCCTGTATGAAGGTCTGAGTCACTCTGATTTTCTGGCTGGCTGGGCAGTAATGAGCTCTTGGTCCAGTTGACCGTGAGACCCAAGCATTCCAAGTGACTGAGAAGCACTGTTCTGTGAGATAGCAGTTCTGTCTCTGACTGTGCCAATATCAGCCAATCGTCCGGATAGTTCATTATTCGCAGCCCCTGACTTCTCAGGGGGGCGAGTGCCGCGTCCATGCGCTTCGTAAATGTACGGGGTGCTAGGGACAGGCCGAACGGCAGGACGGTGAATTGATATACCTGACCGTCGAAGGCGAATCTCAAAAATTGCCTGTGACGGGGTATTATCTGAATCTGGAAATAGGCATCCTTCAGATCTAGAGAAATAAACCAGTTCCTCGGGCGAACGTGCGCGAGGATTTTCCTGGTCGTAAGCATTTTGAACGGTCTTTTCGCAAGCACTTTGTTCAAATGTCTCAGATCTAGGATAGGTCTGAAGGCTCCGTCCTTTTTGGGTACGAGAAAATATTGGCTGTAAAAACCTGACTCGCTCAGAGAAGGCGGTACCTTTTCTATAGCCCCTTTGCACAGCAGCTTTGCTATTTCTGCGTGAAGTAGGTGTGCTACTTCCGCATTCACTATCGTCGCGGTCCGGGCTTGAAAGCGGGGGGACAGCGAATGAATTGAAGTGTATAGCCCTGCTTTATTGTGCTCGGCACCCATTCTGAAATCCCTGGGATAGTTTCCCACGCAGCTATGTGAGCCGCTAGGGGGCGAATGGCCTCCGGGTTCAGATCGCCGCCATTTGCGGGCTTGTGAAACTGAACCGGAGGCAAAAGCGTGGCGCGCGCTCTCTCGGTTCTGGGCAATGGCTGCTCGCTGAAAGCCGAAACCGGCTGATTTATGTGAATTGTCCCAATCATAAGGGATGGGGAACAATCTTTTTGACGCACGAGCAGCGCTCCGGGTGGAAAAGCTTCCTGTAAGCGTGAGCGCGTGTGCGCGGGCACGAGACTTACAAGTGTATTTGACGCCCCGATCATAATGGACGGGGAGCGTCTTATTAATGCCCTGCGTTTTGTGATAACACTTAAACGCACGGGCGGAGCCGGGGGGGAGGTTTGTGTTAGCAAGCGTGAACGCTCTCTGGCGGGCACGAGACTTACATTCAAAACCTGCTTTTTTGATCGTGTAACAGAGCGGGCAGATAGTGGGCACAGACCTGTGGACACATTTCTTACATTCAACACTCGAGTGGCTTTTCTGCGCTTTATGACAGTGTGCTCTGTGAGTGACACGAGATTCGAAGTGCCTGTGTGTAGGGGTGAACACTGGGGCGTGGGCACTTTCACTACACTTAAAACAAAGACGGCGTGAGCCGGACCAGACACTATACTCTTTTTGAGATTTCTCTGGGTCGCCGTGAAAACGGCGTTTGTGTGCAGGCGAGAGGGTGAACAAACCGGCTCTTTGGCTGCTAAATGAACCACTGCAGTAGCCTGTTTGAAGGGGACTGACAGGGAAATAAACTTTGACGGCGGTCCGGCCGCAGCGGGACACGCGCGTCTTTTCGGAGGGGATGTGTCTGTTAGTAAGCGTGAGCGCGTGAGCGGGCACGTAACTTACATTCTTAAACTGACATGTATGAGCCTGTTCTGGCCCTGTGACAGAGCGGGCAGAAAATAGGCGTGAGCACAGAGTTGTGGGCACGTTTCCTACATCTAGCACTCGAGCGGCATTTGCCAGTTTTATGAGAGTGGGCTCTGCGGGAGACACGGGGGGTTTCGTGTTTATGTGCTAGGGTGAACACCGAGATGTGGGCACCTTTTCTACACCCAAGACACCAACGGCGTGAGCCGGATAACCAGACATTATACTCACTTGAGATTTCTCTGGGTCGCCGCGAGAACGGCGGATGTGTGCAGGCGAGCGGGATGCATTACCGGCTCCTTGGCTGCCAAATACACCGCTGTAGTAGCCTTATCTAAGGGGACTGACAGGGCGAGACATTTCGACGGCGGCGCGCAAGCCCTTCCAGGTCATGCAGAGAGCTCGAGAGGGCTCTGCATGACGCGCGAATGGGGACGCGAGGGCAGGGTAGCTCTCTTGTAACGTAAAGAGAGCTAGCCGCGTGCTCGTTGGTCGAGCAGAACTGTATAAAAATTTCTGCTCTTACCACGCATCCAGTACGTCGCTTATGTTGATGCCCGTCCGGGTCATGCAGAGAGCTCGAGAGGGCTCTGCATGACGCGCGAACGGCGACGCGAGGGCGGGGCAGCTCTCTTGTAACGTAAAGAGAGCTAGCCGTGTGCTCGTTGGTTGAGCAGAACTGGGAACAGTGTTTGTAAGAGGGCGCGCGCACAAGTAGTGGGCACGGGACCTACATGTGACACAGATGATGCCCGTCCGGGTCATGCAGAGAGCTCGAGAGGGCTCTGCATGACGCGCGAATGGGGACACGAGGGCAGGGTAGCTCTCTTGTAACGTAAAGAGAGCTAGCCGCGTGCTCGTTGGTCGAGCAGAACTGTATAAAAATTTCTGCTCTTACCACGCATCCAGTACGTAGCTGGCTGTTTTGCTTGTTCGATGGCGGCGGTGGCTTCTCTAAGATCCAGCGATGAGAAGAGCTCGCTGAAGAGACGAAAAATCAGGGAAGTCAGCCTACAGCCCCTACTTTTATACGCTAAGCCACGCCCATTATGGCGGGATGTGACGCTATGAAGGCGCGGGCGCCCTTCATTGGGCGTGACGTCAAGCTGGGCTCACTGGTAGGCTGCAGCAGTTGCCCGCAGGGCAGCCAATGAGCACGCGAGATGGCCTGCTCTAGGTCTGCTAGCTGCTGCACTGCGTTGACAATGAATACAAAATGAAGGATAATTTTTTGGCTTCAATATCTCGAGAAGATGAATCTTTCCCGTAGCGTAAGCTAAACTTACGCAATACGAGAGAATGTATTCATCCTGAACCGTCACTGTTCATACAGTCAGACGCTGAATACAGTCGGTCACATGCGATCCACACGCGCGGTAATGCAATGCTGTTTGCTAACCACCACAACAGGAAGAAAAGTGAAGAAGATCTAAACACCAACCCAAAACAAGAGTTCATATGCACGCAATTGTGTTTTTATTGTGAAAGTACACAAATAAAAACAGACCCTTTACAGTTTTGAAGGACCTTGCTCTTTTCTGTTTGACCATAAATGACGGACTAGTTTAAGTAGTTTCCACTGTTATATTGAGACAAAACCATTATGCACTGTGCCGATTTGTGTCGTGGAAGTGTCAGTACTGTCCAGTGATGAAATATACATGTCCTGGAAATGGGAAGCATCACTCGCCGTCTCCTCATGGAAAGCTGAAGTAGACTTGGATGTGGATTGCACTTTTCTCCTACTCGCTCATCTTTCCGTGACTTCTTGGAAATGCGTAATATTGACCATCCGCCATGTTAAAGAACTCTCACGCGCAAAGAAAATAACAGCCTAGGCTAAACGCAACATTTTAGTCAAACCAATAAGTTTAAAAAAAGGTTGGGCCGGACATGTAAATGAACCGAACTCGTTTTGACCCTTGACCCCTAAACCAAGGTACGTACCGAACTGTGACTTCTGTGTCGCTTAAGAAATACACAAGCGTCACGTTTCCACTATCCACCAAAATGCCATGACACAAACAGTAAACATGGCAACTTATTAGAAAAGTACAGCTTGAATAAACCCAAAAGCTTATAAAACTATTATTAAGTAACTTGTAAAATATATTCAATAAATAACACCTTCAAATACACGTAGAGTCACATATTTGTAAGTGTCTTTAAGAAGTCCATTGTCCAAGTCTACTTCGCAGATGTGAGTGCCAGAATCTGAAAGCCACAGGTGTGTGATGGTCACACTGAAATCCAATCCTTCATCATTGTATCTGTCTCTGTTTCTCTTCTCTGTTCAATCGAAAGAAAACAAATTCGTCCACACAAAAGCCTCTGCAGAAATATTTCATGTTCCTGCTGGCGAGAAGGTGAGAACACCGAAACGTGACGTTCCCTCCCACTGGATCAGTTACAGGATTCAAAGACACCCGCTGGAAATTAAAGAGTCAGACAGGATGTGACATCACATCATCAACGGAATGAATAACTCGAGCGAGACAGTCAGAGTATCATTCATCTTAAATGCCATCGAGCCTCGATTATGAAACACAATCACATTCGGTTTTAAGCAAGAAACAATGCACAAACATTTTGTCTTGTCTTTTTTGTTTTTAGTTACTTGCATCCGAAAGATTAGAAAATGTTGACTCACCTGTAAATATGCAGCACAGGACAACTAGAAATATCCAAATGCTGAAAAAGCGCTTTTACATTTTTAAAAAGCTAAAACCTGGGCAAAGTATACAGTAGGCCAACAGTTCGCCTTCGTGGTACGCACATTTATGTACTTCTCTCTTTCTGTCTCTCCATCCTCTTGAGACATATGCAGTTATGCAATTTTGACGTATCGAGATCTTTACTGACACAAACTGAGACTGTTTCTATGGCGATTAGCAACTTCCTCTCGCTTCAGACAGTGAACATAAGATTTACAGTACATTTAATGCATGAGAGTTCATGAGACAAAATAATAATTTACAGACTTACACTATTAGACATTGAAGTTTATTTATTCAAGAGTACAATTCAATGATTTTTCTTTATATATACGGTACCATTCAAAAGTTTGGGGTACAAATTTTAAAGAAATTAAAACTTGTACCTTGTTAGAAAAAAAAATCAGCTTTGATCACAGGAATTAATTACAGTTTACAATAGATCCACATAGAAATCATTTTAATGTGTAATAATATTTCACAATATTACTGTTTTGATTGTATTTTTCCTTCAATAAACACAGCCTTTGTCAGAATAAGAAACTTTTTGACCCCAACATATAAGAAAATGTGAAAATTATTGTGGGGAAAAAAGGACAGGCTGTTGTCAGTCAGTTATTTGATCTATACTGTAATAAATTGACTCTTGAGCAAAACCAGGGTTCATTTCTGTATAGATCTGATCCAGACTGTCTGCTGGAGCAGGATCGATGTAGTTGGCGTCTTTGCTGTGGGTCTGTTGTGTGTTTGTAAGTCTGTGAAAATCCTCGACAAAAGAACCGTTCTCCCTTTGAGCCACGGATGACTTTGAAAGTACGACTGGGGTCATTTTCAGATACTCATCCTGTAAAGGTGTAAGCAAATCAGTGCACTTTATCAGCATCATTATTAACGCGGTAATACTCGTGAATGTGATATTATAGATTACTGACTTACAACAATGCGATCTGATGTTGTCCTGGTGTGATAAGACACAGAAACTGGAAGGAAATAAAGACATGTATTAATTGTCATGATAGATGTTAAAGTCCCCTTGTGGTGAAAATCCAGCTTTTAATGTTGTCTATATGTCTATGTGGTGTTTTTAATATGTTTTAAGACAAACCATGTACAAATTCATAAGTCGATAGCATTGCTGAGTATTTTCTCCTTAAAACTGCAGTGAACCAAAGACAGTCTCAAAAACATGGTTTGAAATCGCTTGTGTTTCTGACGTCACAAACTAACTTGTAACCAATCAGATCAACGTGTGATCATCAACGAGTGGATCTCTGAGCTGAGTGAGTGAGTGGAGGCGGGGCTCATTTGCATATTCATAGAACCGTGAATACTAAATGAGGCAAGGGTGTAGAGTTACATTCAAGCTATTGTAAGGCATACATTTAAAGGAAAAAACATTTAAATATGTAATTTTGGTGAACAAATATGAGTTTTAAGGGATACAATTATTGAAGACAGGGGGATTTTAAAGCGTGAGTGAGTGAAGATGGTGTAGAAAAGAGGAAGTCTCCTCTAGACGACTCACCTGACAGCTTGCAGGTGGTGGCCCATTTAAAAACCTTAAACAGAGCGAATGGACACACCAATAGAAGTGTGCCGACACACACCAGACTCAACACGGTCACAAACCTGAGGTAAGATTCTGTAGAAAGAGGAAACGGTCTGACACATCTGATAAAAACACCATTCATTTGTGTGACAGAAAGAAACAGAGAGAGGAAGAGAGAGAGAGTGAAACCCTCACAGATCTCTTCAGGACTGGTGACGATATTAGATCTACTAGATCTGTTAATGAACACCCAGACACAAGATGTGTGTTTTTGAGAAGTTGTTTGTGCAATTAAAAGATAAGGATCAGATAGAATGATAAGAATGAACAATAGAACAAACAATACAGATCAGAACATGTGATAGATAGATAGATAGATAGATAGATAGATAGATAGATAGATAGATAGATAGATAGATAGATAGATAGATAGATAGATAGATAGATAGATAACAGAATAAATGTCAGAATTAAACAAAAGCAACAGGGAAATAATATACATTATGCACCATTGAATGAATGAAGGAATGAACAAATAATTGAGAAAAAGAAAGATTGAACACTAGAAAATTGAAATTGAATGGTTTACTGAGGAAATAGAACAAATGATAGAACAAAGACAGGATGAACAACTGAGTGAAGGAACAAATGATTGAGAGACTGAGCAAACAATAGACAGAATGAACAAATAGTGGACTGGGTGAATGATTGACAGAATAAACATGAGAATGACTGAATGAACAACAAACTACGTACAGAAAAGCCAATAGACAGAATAAACAATAAAAATAATCAACCACAGAAGACATTCAAGAGATTATGCAATGACGTCTGAAGTCCTCAAAGACGACGGCGAATTCATAGTAAATGATTTGCACAAACTCTGCGAGCTCGTTTTTAAGCACTGCTGCACACCGAAACAATGGATGTCGAGCTTGATCATCCCACTGCCCAAGAAGGGCAACTACAGCTGATGAACAGCTTCAGAGGAATGCAGCAACAACAAACAATCGCGTTCTCCTCAACCGCATCCAGAAACCAATCGACAAGCTGCTCAATCAACAATGCTACTACTGTTGTACATCACGTTTGTCGATTTAAAGAAGGCATTTGACTCGATCGACAGACCTATGATGTTCACAATCCTGTAACACTACGGCATCCAACAAAAGATTGTTGATGCTATCCGGGTCTTGTACGACGGATCGGCGAGTCAGGTGTACTTGGAGGGCCAGCTCTCAGAGCCATTCGCTGTCACAACTGGAGTATTACAAGGCGACGGTCCTATTCATCATAGTAATAGATTATGTCTCCAGGCTATCTGCTGGAAGCTTCGGATACCTTACACATAAAGGTCCTCCGCCCAGGAGTAATACGAGACCGCAACGCGGTACAGCAATAGCCAAAGAATCTAGAGCCGAACACAAGCTTAACGATTTAGCATTTGCTGACGATATTTCACTCCTGGAAAATAATCTCACCAGGGCACAACAACAGCTCACCCAACTACAACAAAAAGCTGGCGCGGTCAGACTAGAATTAAACGAGGAGAAGACTGTCCAAGTGCAAATGAATGCTTCCAGTGACAATGAACAACATCTACTAATCAACGGAAAGGACGTTGAAATCTTCGACGAAATTCAAGCATCTTGGATCCTACATCATATCGACGGAAAAAGACGTCAAAAATCGTATCTCTCTTACATGGGTGGCCTTTACCAAGTTAAAGAAGCTGCTCACCGCTCCACCACCCAAGCCAACGATAGAATTCAGGACTCGCCTCTTTAATGCAACTTGCCTGTCTGTGTTGCTTTACGGCTGTGAGACATGGGCTCTAACGAAAGCTCTAGAGGAAGAACTGGATGTGTTTGCGAGAAAGTGCCACCGAACCATGCTGGGAATTAGACAAGCAGACTCCCATATGACAAACGAGGAACTCTACAGAAACAACATCCAGTCTGCGTGAGCATCCGCAAGCGACAGCTAGAGTTCGTGGGCCACTGTCTTCGCATGGAAGAGAACGAACCAGCCCATATCAACACCATCTATCACTCAGAAGTCAGTGATGAGAACAAGCGATGAAACGCATTCAGCTTCCGTTCATATAAACTAGTGATGCACGATATATCGGTATCGGCAGATATATGTTCATTTTTAATGTTCTCGATATCGGCCCTATAAGAAAATATAATATATATTAAAGCTGACAAATACTGTATTATTTCCTTGAGCTGAGAAACCTCAGATGCGCACTGTTCAACATGATGGTCTAGAGCTTGAATTATGAGTGAATCACTTCAAAATAGGAAAATACAGTTAACTGCAAAATGCTCTGTAATATCGGCTACATAAAATTATAATTAGAACATTATAATTGTGTGCTTTTAATGGTGAGACTTTTGTTTTTGTAATCAGGAGCCCCTCGCCTAACCTTCAGACACAAAATCCATAGCTATATATCGACGAGTACAACAAAAGCCCCGAATCAAATATAGCTCTCCCCGCAGCGAAGAGCAGTCAGTCACTCACCCATGTCGAAAGGGAAGAGGAAACAAAAGTGATCATCAGCATCGCCAAGAATAGACAATTGTGGAAACATAATGTCGAGCTCCATACCAGGGGACCCGACCAATGATGATGATGATGATGATGACAGAAGAAAAGACAATGAACAAACGAGAGACAGAATCCAGAATGAATGAAAGAACCAACCCACCAGACTGTATGAAAGATAAACAAAACGAATGAATGAAAGAATGAACTGTACAAAGGACAGACAGTATAATATGATACACAGAGAGAGAGACAGATCACCCTGTTCTCCTTTCTCGGCCCAGTTCTGTGTTGTGATGTTTGCGGGACTGTTTGTGCTGCTGACAACCACTAAAACATAATATTTGAAGGAAGTTCATTAATACAGTGTACGAATCGTTTTTGTGAATAAACAATAAACATTATTTTCCTGGTTTACTCTCGTACCTCTTGGTAATGATGTTGTGGGTTTCTGTGGTTCACCTGTGCAGAGCAGAAAAGATTCACTCCTTCAGCATTCAGTCATCCCAGCTAACAGGATATGTTCTCAGAACCTTACGGAACTTTCTGGCAAGATTCTCTCAAAGTTATGAACAAACGTTATTTCAGTAACATATAGAACGTTCGCTCAGAATTATATGGTTCTTAATAATGTCCTTAATGTCAGCTCAAAAACATTATCATATTGAATGTGGTCTAAGATTTAAAAATGTTACTTGTTTTAAAATGTTCACTTGTTTTAGAATGTTCATTTGTTTTAGAATGTTCATTTGTTTTAGAATGTTCACTTGTTTTAGAATGTTCATTTGTTTTAGAATGTTCATTTGTTTTAGAATGTTCATTTGTTTTAGAATGTTCATTTGTTTTAGAATGTTCAGAGAACTTTCACAAGTAACATTACTATAATGTATGCAATATGTAATGTTCCATTAACATTCACATAACCAAGACATTTTAAACATGTTTAGGTGTACATTCAGAAATAACGTTTTCAGCAAAACGTTCTAAGAACATATTTTTGTTAGCTGGAATGTGCGTGAAAAATAGAGCTTATAGATGTTAAATGACTCTCACTTCTTCTTCTGACAGTTAGTAGTATTTGAGTATCGGGATCAGGCAGCATTTTAACATCCACGCCGAAGGTGTACATGCCAGAATCCTCCGAGATCAGTTCGAAGATGGTGGCGGTAAGAAAGTGCTTGGATGTGTTGTCAAGAAGAGCGAATCGTCCTCGTCTGGTCCACATGTTGGATTCAGTGGTCTGAACCAGTTTCTCAAAGAAGAATCCATCTGATCTGCCAAAGTACTTGATGTTTTCCTCGTAGTGCGATGAATATCTGACATGAAACGTAACGTCTTCTGCCTCATATCCAATCTTAGTGACAGCGCAACTAATGTCCAGCAGACAGACTGGAAACAAAATTAAATGACTAGATATAAAATTGTGATTTCTGTAATACACCGACAGAAAAAAGCAGCAGTCCATAAGCATATTCCCTGTAGTTCATCAAGTGAAACGACAATTGGTAAGTTTGACCATTTGTCTAGCAATTAACAATGCCTAGAAGTGACGTGAAGAGTATTGTGCTTTCCGTCCACTTTTCCCAACGAGTCACGTAACTGCATTAACTGTTTTTGTACTACAACTTCGTACAGTTTTACAGCAAAGCAAACTATGAAAAGCACTTGATTTCAAGCTTGATATTAAATTTGTTCGGATTCAAAACAAGAGCTGTTCAACCAAAATGGCTGACTGATTAATTTCAGTCGTTGTGGCATTTTATGTTTTTAATGTAATATAGCCTACAGTAAATTGTTTAAATATTATTTCATAGTATTTAAGGGTTAACAATATACTAATAATTAAATAGGCCTAAATGTTATAGGGGTGATTTACTAGTGGTAGTGTAAATTGATCTGTTCAGATGCTGTCACATTTAAGACGTGCAATAAATGATATTAAAAAGAGTATTTTATTAGTAGATTGAGTATATTGTCGTGTAGCACACATGCTTTTTTAAGCATTACTTGAACTATAATTGCCAAACTACAATTTCAAAGTACTTTCCCCAATTCTGATACAGAAAGTTTTGAATTTATTCTGAAATTAAGAAACTGCTGTTTTATTGTAAAGCGATCGCTAAAACTCACCTGTACAGATGCAGAAACCAAAGACTCTTGCTGTCCACATGCTGAATGTTTTTTGTTGGTGTGCAACTTATAAAACCACGTCTGTTTTTCTGTCTTTCTCTCACTTCCTTGTTTCTATTTGGGGCCAATCCTCAACCCTAAAACATGAGACCTTAGCTGTACAAAGGCAGTTCAAATGAGATTTCTCAATATAATCAACTTCCCTAACTTTTCACTAGAATGCAGCCTTCTCTTTTCTGTATTATAATTATTTGCATAGGAACGAACATTCAAACAAAATTATGAATTATGAAAGTCAATTTCACCTTTATAAGGATGCTCCAAAAAAGTAGTACAAATCTTCTGTAATGTCGTAATTTTCAAAATGGTAATATTGTACTTGGCACTTCATTGTAAGTCTTGATTATCTGGCTGGGTTTTTAATCGGTTTGATTAAGTACATCGAATCGTTTAATTGCTTGTGACCAGCAGAGGGCCTCACATGAACTCTATAACTCTGCAGACTGACACTGCAAAACATTTTCTTCATCAGAATATGTCTTGTTTTTTAGTAGAATCTTAAAAAAAAAAAGTTTATTTGAAGCAAAATTGCATTATCTAATCAAATTTGTTTTCAGAGAAACAATTTAGGGATGTTTATGTATGTTTATTGGATGGCAAGAAAAAAAAAATACCAGTGCAAAGTGAAGATGATAAACACAACAGAATATAATAGTACCTTATACTAATTTAATAGGCAGTAACTGCTTCTCAAAACTATACCTGGGACAAATGTGAATGATTTCTCTATTATATTCAATAACTAACGTACCATCTCAAGATATATATATATTTTTTTGCATTGTAACATTTTTCTGCTCTGTATTAAGAGTCCCCTTGTAGTCAATAATTGTATCCCTTAAAACTCATATTTGATCACCAAAATGACATATTTAAAAGTTTTTTTCCTTGAAAATTTTTGTTCATACCTTAAAATAGCTTGAATGTAAATAGACACCCTTGCCTCATTTAGTATTCGCGGTTCTATGAATATGCAAACGAGGTCCCGCCTCCACTCACTCACAGCAGCTCAGAGATCCACGTTGATCTGATTGGTTACAAGGTAGTTTGTGATGAATTTGCACATGGTTTGTCATAAAGCATATTAAAAACACCACATAGACATAAACAACATTAAAAGCTTGATTTTCACAACAGGAGGACTTTAACAAAAGGACGAATCAATTGATTTAGTTAACTAAATATTATTTATTTTATTTTGTGAAAACCACACAAAAACTTTTGTTACTGACAGAATTATCTAGTTGTATTATCGTAGCTGTCAGAGGAATAGGGTTTTGCTGTTGATGAGGATTCAGTGATCAATAGTATGATAGATCGCCTCTTCTTGAGCAGAATCCGCTGTTAAACTCTGATACACGTGACTCCGTCTACTGGCGTTCAGTTCTGTGTAGATCTGATCTTGTGCTTGTGCTGAAACAACATCTATGTAGTAGGAGTCTGTGTCGACCGCTTCTGTGTTTGTATAATCCAGGTTTATGGGTCTGGAAAATTCCTCTTTATCACTTTGAGCTTTGGATGAGTCTGGAAGCCTTATTCTCTGGTTCGAATCCTATTTAAAATAAATAAATATAACTTATAAATTATAAGCAGATAATGGCTAATATATAATATACACTGCCTTCTTGATTGGATCATTATTGCAGTGATTATTATGTTTCTAGCATGTTATATGTTTGGCAACAATTCTAACCCTAATTGATGGAGTTTGTAGCTTTTCATTGTATTAACAATCACGTTGGAAGACACATCATGGCCATATTCCAGGATGGCAATGTCAAGAATCATCAGGCTCAAATTGTGAAAGAATGGTTTGGAGGTTTGGTTTCATTTTCACCTCTGATTCCAGACTGAAAGTCTTTAGGTTGTGCTGGCGGAGACTTTACAGAGTGCTGGACTCTTGCATTGACAACACAAGATCTTGACCAAAAACTGATGCACCTCTCGATGGAAATAACATCACAACAGTTATTCCATCCAGAGATGAATCGTGACATTGTCATCCTGGAATATGGCCATGATGTGTATAACAATATTATCTCAATGATTCTAAAATAACACTGATGATGTTAAAACAACATTATAAATTATGAATGAGATTTGCTGTCGTCACCTGCGCTGGGTTTGATATTGTCCTTCGGTGAGGAGCAGAACCTGATTAGAGCATAACAATGTCATAATCGATTTATTGAAATGTGCAGGGACTCTTTCAGAACTTCAACAGAAGATGTGTGAAGGAAAAGACATGTCGCTGTAGTCTCACCTGGGTTACTGCGACTGCTGTGTTTCAGGACTTGAAACAGACCAAACAGAAACACGAAAAGCAGAGCGGAAACACAAATCAAAGCCACCATCATCATGAACCTGGAGTAAGACTCTGCTGATGCAAAGCCACAATGAGCTGACTAAAAAAAGCAGAACCACGTGTGTGTGTGTGTGTGTGTGTGTGTGTGTGTGTGTGTGTGTGTGTGTGTGTGTGTGTGTGTGTGTGTGTGTGTGTGTGTTTCGTAACCTCACCGCCAGGTTCTTTCAGGAACAGGTCTGTGGTTTGTTCTTGTGGTTCCCCTGCAGGGAAATCAAAAATGAAAGGACTATAGTTCATCATCTATATCGATACCTCAGTTGGCACTCATTCACCACACATGCGAGTGAGTTCAGTTCTCACACTGACTCATTAAGAGACGTGTAAGAGGAAGACGATGCTGTATCACATCCCATCTGAAACCAATCTGAGTTGTCTGACGCACCTCAAAAGTCCTTGTACGGTCAGTGTTTCTCGGTGCAAATCATGCCGTGCACATATGGATCGCATTAAAATCGATCGTGACATGGGTTGATGACAAATATACAATAAATGGACGTTTCAATTAGGTGTCACAGTCTGTGTGACGAATCTGTATATCACATGTCATCATGGCTCAATTTACATGAGCTCTTAAAAACCACACAGTGTAAAAAGAGCTTTTTTAAAATAGTTGTACATGGAGCTTGAATGTATTTTTTCTACAACAGTTAAACGTTTGACGTTTAGACAAATGAAGATGTTTAAGTCAAGTCATTTAGATAGCGCTTTTAACAAAATAGATTGTTTCAAAGCAGCTTTACAGTGATAAAAGGGAATTAAAGTAACAGAGATTGTTTTGGCTTTACAGCAGGTCTAGAATAAAGTTATTATCCAGCTAAAGTTAGTTTTGATTGATTCACTTCCATTGTAAAGATCATAAGTTATTAACTTAGGGGCCGCTAACACGACAGCGTTCTAACAGAAAACCCTACCCATCACATCAACCGCTCGTATATATTAAGTATTTTCAGTAGGACAGTGAGTCTTCAGTTGTGTATCTCACCTTTGCTGACCGTTATCCAGATCTCAGAGGTAAAATCCGGCAGGAGATCGATATCTACACCACACCAGTACTTCCCCGAGTCTTCTGGAGCCAGTCTAGAGACGAGAGCCGTGAGAACATGAGCGCTGGTGTCGTCCAGAAGAGCCAGTCTCCCTCGTTCAGACCTCGTGTCTCGATGGGTCGTGTGAACACACTGAGGATCTCTCGGAGAAAACCGGACGCTCATCTGACAGAAGAACTTGCTGTTATTCTCGTATGTTTCAGGGTATCTACAGGAGACTGAGATGTTGCTTCCCACATATCCAGTGACGGTAAGAGCCAGTGAGTTATTCATCATCCACAGCGCTGACAGAACAAGCACTGCTGACAGAGGCAGATTCAGAGTTATTAATAATATAATTCTTACTGATTTAGTGTTATGACAGATATCATACCTGAGAAACTGATGGAGGAGACGGTTCTCATGACTGCCGACTTGAACATCGACTCCCACTACCTGTTCTCACACTACATACTAGATAGATATTGTGTGTGTGTGTGTGTGTGTGTGTGTGTGTGTGTGTGTGTGTTTACAGAGTTGCACTTCCCTACAGCACATGGATAAACACAAACACAGTATCAGGAGAATAAACAGCTCCATCTTCAGGACAGTGGAGGTAAAGTCTGGCCATCCTCAATGTTACACCATCCATCCATCATACTCATTAATTCATTCATATTCATATTCATATTCATATTCATATTCATATTCATATTCATATTTATATTCATATTCATTAATTCATTAATTCATTCAATCATTCATTCATTCATCCCTTCCTGCATCCATCTATCCAATAATCAATTTCTTCATCCACACATCAAGCCATCCATCTACTCATTCATCCATCTACACATTTATCCATCCATCCATCCATCAATCCCTTTATCCATCCATCTACACCTTCATCCATCCCTTTATCCATCCACCGTGTTGTTTCCTGATTCTTCTGTAAAGGAAGGCAATTGTATGTTCCTGCCTCAAGGAGGTGTGAAATATTACTGAACATGCATGTAAACACAGTTTGATCTTATTTTGTAAACACAAAAATGAAGAACTCCTTGTCTTAAAGAAATAAAAACACTTTTCAGGAAGCTGAAAAATACCATCTAATCCTGGTGACAGGAAGATTCCCTTCACACTGAAAGTTTCATTGCATTTTGTGTTATGAAAGACTTGTAGTCATGCAATTTAGATGTGTTTTTTTTAAACCAATCCTCTTGAGAGAGTGTTTTATCTTTTTCTATTTGCAAGTAGTTGCATGTGGGTTGTTGCTGTCTCGGCGTGGGTCCGGTTGCTTAAACATACTTTAAAAAGAGGAAGGAAAAAAACTGTAAAATAGCAGAAGAAAGTTTTCAGCTTGCATTTGCACTTCACTCTCCTGGAGTGTGTTTACAGCGGCTGAAACTACAAAACGGTAAGAGTTACACTTGTTCAGTCAGTAATATTGTCTAACTAATGAATCTCCACAAAAGAAAATTGAAGTCAGAAACATTTTCTTCCATAAAAACCTCTGAACATCCGGAGCTCATGTGTTCCTAATGTTGTCTTTAAATGAGTTTCAATCGTGGAAATCTACTAACAGTAACGATTTTAAAGTATTTTTAATCATTTTTGCACTGTTTATGATCTAATACACTGCTGTTATCATAGTTTTTATGAAACAAAAGTTGACATGTTGTACTGTTGTGTAAATGATTTAGTTTCCTGTGGTGATGTCACTGATAACTCTTGCTCTGGTGTTTCTGCTCCTGATTCCAGGTGAGTCTCTTCTGGAAATGACATACGAGTTAATTACTAACTAAGAGAATAAGGTTTTGGCTAGTTAACATGGATCAGTTAGCACTGCTGCTAACCCCAGGAAATATAACACTGGGAAAATATCTACTAGGGACATTTGTATGATTTATTTGTTGCTTCCGAACAAAAGTGTATTATTCATGTTTTTGCTGATATAATGCTAACCGCGGAAGCTGCTAACATTTACAACAGAAAGTTTTTCATGGTTAGTGTTCAATGTTCTGCTTCCTGCATTTCATCACCGTCCGTCTGATGTCTGGTTTCACACAGATCATAACACAAGTGTAATTCGTCATTTATAAACACCAGTTTTGTAAAAAAACAAAACAAAAAAACGAGTTTTAATGAAAGTGTATGGTCCTGTTTAACTCAGAGATATGTATTTGTTTCCTTCTATTTTTGTTTCCTAACCTTGTTTCCTTGTGAATGTTGTGTTTCAGGAGTTTGTAGCCAGTGGGGTGATTGGAGTGTGAGTTACAGTCCTTCACACATCTGTGCACTAAAAGACTCAACAGTGACAATGAGATGCACTTATAAATACCCGACTGGATATAAGATCGAGAAAGTGTTCTGGACTCATGAAAATAGTGTAGATCCTCGAGATCTGTCTAAGGACACTGAATACAGTCAGAGGCTTCAGTATCTGGGAGATAAACAGCAGAACTGCACCGTCAGACTGAGTCATGTGACACTGAAGGATTCACACATGTACTATTTCAGATTCATCACTGATAAACCTGATGGAAAATGGATTGGTTATCCAGGAGTGACTCTTACTGTCACAGGTGACTTTGGTGAGGTTTATCTCTTCTTCTGTGCATTATGTTGAATAATAATCAGTGTATGACAGCAGCACTAGATATAATGTGTGTGTTGTGTTCAGATCTTCAGGTGGAGTCTCCTGAGAGAGTGACAGAGGGAGATTCAGTCAGTCTGACATGTAAAAGCAGCTGCGCTCTGACTGACAGAGCAACATTCATCTGGTACAGAAACTCACTGAAGATATTAACTGAGAGCAAATTCAGTAACAAACTCTCCCTCAATCCAGTCAGAAGAGAGGATTCAGGCAGATATCGCTGTGCTGTAGACGGACACACTCACATCTCTCCTGCTATTCAGATCAATGTCATGTGTGAGTATGTTCTTTAAAGTTTTCTTTCCAAAGCCAGTAGAGTTCACTCGTCCCTCATTTTCTTTAAAAATGGAAGTAATTGGGGCTAATCTTTAAAACATTAAAATACTCACTGTTTTTATTAGTACAGGCACAAGGCATGAATTTTGCATGATTTTAACATTTTCTGTTATATTATAAGAACGATTCGTTCAATAACCAAACATCATCAGCGCTTTCTTCAGTCACACCTAACAATTATGTTACTAACTACAATTTTTGTCATGTAATGTGGAATCACTAACCGACTATAGTTTGTATCTATACAGCACTGATTTACTGATTACCACAATCACAGAAAAAAAAAATATCATTTTAGATATTTCTTAATAGGTGACATGATTTTTTGGTACAAGGATCCATGGATTTATGTTGTTTATGCTAAAGTCTGCCCCTATCTGTGTGTAAGAACAGAAATAGAAGTGCTTTGTTGGGTTGAGTGACGGTGATACTATATATTTCTCCTGTAGATCCTCCAGTGAATCCTGTGATCTCCATCAGTCCATCTGGTATAATAGTGGAGGGAGATTCAGTGACTCTGGACTGCATCAGTGACTCAAACCCTCCTGCAGAATTCAGCTGGTTTAAAGGAGGAACGTTTGTAGGATCTGGAAGAATCTACAGCATCTCAAAGATCAGCTCTGATGACAGTGGAGAATACAAGTGCAAGTCCATCAATAAACATGGAGAGAAATACTCTGATGCTGTGACTTTAAACGTCATGTGTGAGTTAATAATCATCCGCATTGTTTAAAATTTCCAAACACATCAATTTGTAATAGTTATTGTGAATTTTCATTTTGTCTGTTTTAGATCCTCCCAGGAGCGTCTCAGTGTTGATAAATGGATCTGGTGTAATAGTGGAGGGAGATTCAGTGACTCTGAAGTGCATCAGTGACTCAAACCCTCCTGCTCTGAACTTCAGCTGGTTTAAGGAGGATGAAACCTCAGCTGTTGGATCTGGACAGAGTTTCAGTGCACTACAGAGTGGACGCTTCTACTGTCAGGCTCACAATCAACATGGATCTCAGAGATCAGACGCTGTAACTGTCACAGGTGAAGATTTTTTTTTTATAAAGGTTTCAAGACAGTTGTGTAACTTTGAGAGTTAATCTTAACTCAAATTCTTAATCTTTCAGTACATCGTGGTCGTGGCTGGCTCTGGTTGGGGATCGCGGCGTGTTTAGGATTCTTCATCGTCATCATCATCATTCTGTTTATAATGTAAGTTTGATTAAAATCATTCTCAAATACAGTGAGTGTATGAAAGTAATTCAATTTAAAACTAGTGCAGGTGGAAATGCCTCATGTAATGTGATTAGTGATAAATCTTTAAAATGCAGCTTACACGTTTAATGTCTGTCAAATCAGGAGAAAACGAAGAGGTGCTAAAGCTGAAGACCTCACCGAAAAACAGGTACATCTTCCAGACACAACATGTGAATAGTCTAGTTAGATGCAACCATTCACACAAAACATGAGAGACAACGAGAGACAAAAAAAGAGGAGAGTCTAGAGAAGTTTACCGCTTTTTAATTTGAGTGCCGTGTTTAACAGTGTCATGTGAGCACAGCGGTCACACACGTCCGTCTAGCACGTGTTTACATAGAAATAGAATGGAAAAGTAGAGCACTTTAAATGTGAATGATAAATAAATAATATTTCATTTTCTTCCATTTCAGGACAATCTGTACTCTACCGTAACAGGGAGAGACGCTCATGTTTCTGAATCAGCCGATTGTGATGACGCTCAGTACGCCAGTGTTACTTCCAGCAAACCCAGAAGAGACAGAAACGCTCCTGAATGCAGAGATACTGAGGAGATCCAGTACGCAACTGTTCAACATCACAGAAAGACCGAGACGAAGAGAGCAGAGGAGAACGAAAGCCACTACGACAATATCAGGATTCATCAGCCTGATGCTGCCGTGAGGTGAGAAGAACGAGCTTAAAGAGACAGTTCACGTTCAGATCAACTCACAGTCATGTTACATTTATTCTTAATAACTTTGGTCTCCCACTGATGTTTCAGAAACAAGGTATCTGAATTTTTTAATGACCTTTATCGTCATATAATCTGATGCATAACATGATTGTTTTATCTGATATTTTAGGCGATCCAATGTGCATAATGTGGAAGAGACTTCTGTGATCTACAGCCGTGTCAAGTGAGTAAATGAGATCATGAAGACAAAGGCCAAAACAATTAAACAATATTCTGAGAGTACGGCTGTCAATTTAGCTTGCTAATTCACTCAGGTATTTATTATTCATTAAGTCAGGTAAATAGATGGCAGGAATACAGTGTCTGCATGTGATCTTTTTCTCATTGCAAGAGCAGACTACAAAGGAAAGAGCCAAGAACCAACAACACAGTGTTTAGTGAGACTAAAAACATTTTGTGATGTCACTGGCTTGGTAATTTGCTTCTTAAAGTCATTTGAACTGTTGACGTCATGTGCTTTCTGTAAACAAATAAAAAAACCATATCAGTTTTACCAAATTCAAGCCTGTGTGTGGTCATTGCTGGGTCATTGAAGACCTAAACTCAGAATAACCAATTAAATGTGATAGCTGGGTTAATACTAATATTTGGGCTATTCTAACAAACTCTGAAAATTTGCAACGGTGGATAAAATGAAAGCTTGATGAACACTTCAGTCTATTAAAGTCACCAGTGACGATTATTTGTAGAGCAACTTCTGTGTACGTGTGTTAAGACGAGGTCAATCATGTTGATTTAATCAGTTTGACTAAAATAACATTTTAAGGAACCCCTAAAGTCACATTGTGGTGAAATTATGTTTCAATGCTTTTGCGTTTTCTATCAAATCATTTGCATTACACATGCAACTTTTCCGAGCATTGAAATATAATTTCTCACCCCATCTCATACTTGTGAATCTCCATGTCCTTTTAGGAGCTTTTGTATTAAGCAATATTAGCTAAGAATTCATTTTGATCAATGACGTACATGAGACACATTATGTGTGGGTGAACTAATTTCTAGATGAGGTCATTTCCTGTCCCACCACCTCTGCTGTCCACAACTTCCTGTCGTTATTCTTTTCGCCAATAAACATAAACTGTTTATTTTCGCCAATAAACTGAACAACTGTCACGCACAGAAGAGAGACACAGAAGAATGACAGGTGAGAAGTTTTATTTAATAAGCAGATGGTGGAAGTTCACAAGCCTGAGGTAGATATTGATGATAATCAGGATATTTCAGGAGTGACAGGGAGTCTAACATTCTCTGACGAGACCAGACAATAAATGAAGGGACGTGAGGGTATTTAAGTGTTGGAAGTGATGAGCGGGTGCAGGTGTAGTGAATTAGTATTCAGGAGATAATGAGCGAATGAGTGGATTTGGGTTATTAGAGTCTGATGGTGTGGCAGGTGTTACAGATGACTCTGTGACAGTACCCCCTCCTCCATGGGCGGCTCCTGACGCCCCAATGACTCGTCGACGGGGTCGGCCTCGACCCCTAGGGGCTGGGCGGTTGGGATGAGCCTCGTGGAACTGGGTGAGGAGGGATGGATCCAGAATGTCCTCCCTTGCGACCCATGTGCGTTCTTCAGGTCCGTATCCCTCCCAGTCCACGAGATACTCCAGGAGGCGACCTCGTCGACGGGAGTTTAGGATGTCTCGGACGCGGTAGATGGAATCTTCTTCCGCGACATCAGGAGGAGGAGGTATGTCCAGGACATCAGACCCTGGGGAAGAGGAAGTTAGAGGGTCAGTGAAAGGTTTTAGAAGGGAGACATGAAATGACGGTGCAATGCGGTAGCTTGGGGGAAGGCGAAGCCGGTAGGTGACTTCGTTGATTTGTCTTTCAATGGGGAAGGGACCTATATATCGAGGACTCAGCTTCTTGCTGGGTAAGCGAAGACGGATGTCTCTGGTGGATAGCCAGACCTTTTGACCTGGTTGATACACAGGGGTAGTACCTCTCCTAGAGTTAGCTTGATTCTGATGACGTCGTACCGCTCTCTACAAGTGGACGTGCGCAGAGTTCCATACCCTTTCACTCGTCTCAAACCAGGTGTTGACTGTTGGGACCTCCGACGGCTCCCCCGACCATGGGAACAAAGGGGGTTGGTATCCGAGTATGCATTGAAATGGTGTGAGACCGGTGGTATACTGGCGTAGCGAGTTTTGAGCATACTCGGCCCATGGGAGGAAGCGACTCCAGCTGTTTTGATTCTGATTGCAGTAAGTTCGCAGATATCTCCCAATTTCTTGTATTTTCCGTTCCGTTTGGCCGTTGGATTGAGGGTGGTAGCCTGAGGATAGGCTGACTGAAACACCGAGCAACCTGAAGAAAGCGTGCCAGACGCGGGAGACGAATTGGGGACCTCTATCAGATACTATGTCTTCTGGAAGACCAAAATGGCGGAAAACGTTTTCAAACAGTTTGTTGGCGGTTTCGAAGGCCGTGGGGAGACCCTTCAAAGGGATCAGTTTACAGGCTTTGGAGAAGCGGTCTACTACAACTAGAATGCAGGTCTGTGAGTCGGAAGGAGGGAGGTCGGTCATGAAATCTATACCCAGATGGGACCATGGTCGACGAGGTATAGGTAGGGGTTTGAGCTTACCCTCCGGGAGCCGACGTGGGATATTGGTGGTGGCACAAATCGAGCATCCTCGAACATAGCGGGAGACATCCTGTGCGATGGTGGGCCACCAGAACCGGTTACTGAGGAGTGAGAGGGTTCGGTGGCAACCAGGGTGTCCAGAGCCTAGGGACGTGTGGACCGAGTCTAGGAGGGGTAGGCGTAGTGAAGATGGAACATATGTCCTGCCTTCAGGACCTCCTGGTGGAGCCGGTTCAGCACGGGTTGCCCTTTGGATCTGATTGTCTAGGGTCCATTCAATTGGACTGACGACTACGGTAGGAGGGAGAATGGGCTCCGGAGGTGACACTGTTGATTCTGGCGCCTGAAGGCGGGAAAGTGCGTCAGCCTTCTGATTCTTATCTCCGGGACGATAGGTCACACGAAAGTTGAAACGGGTGAAGAAGAGCGCCCATCGAGCTTGGCGAGTGTTCAGACGTTTGGCTTCACGAAGGAACTCGAGGTTGCGATGATCCGTTATGACCTCGACTTGATGGTGTGCTCCCTCCAACCAGTGTCTCCATTCTTCGAATGCCAGTTTGATGGCCAACAGTTCACGGTTTCCGATGTCATAATTTAGTTCAGCCGGGGACAGTTTCTTTGAATAGAAAGCACATGGATGGAGTACTGGCTGTTCTCCTTGGTACTGGGATAGAACGGCTCCCACCCCGGTTGATGAGCCGTCCACTTCCACCACGAAGGGAAGATCTGGATTGGGATGGATCAGGATGGGAGCAGAACAGAAGGCTTCTTTGAGTTGTTGGAAGGCTTGAACCGCCGCTTGGCTCCAAGACAAAGATTTGGGTCGGCCCTTGAGGAGAGAAGTCAGCAAGGAGCTGATGGAACTGTATTGGTGGATGAAACGGCGGTAAAAGTTTGCGAAACCCAGGAACCGTTGAAGTTCCTTTGTGGTGGTGGGCTGAGGCCAGTTCCTGATGGTATCCACCTTCCTCAGGTCCATTTGGACTCCCAGAGGACTGATTACATAGCCTAGGAAGTGGACGGTGGTACGGTGGAACTCACATTTTTCCAGTTTTAGGAAGAGTTGATGCTCTCTAAGTTTTTGTAGAACTTGGCGGACGTGATGATGGTGTTCGGTTAGATTCTTGGAGAAGATCAGGATGTCGTCAATGTACACTATTACAAACCGTTGTAAGAACTCTCGGAATACTTCATTCATGAAGGATTGAAAAACGGATGGAGAGTTGGACAATCCATAAGGCATAACGAGGTATTCGTAGTGCCCCGAAGGAGTGATGAACGCTGTTTTCCATTCGTCGCCACTTCTAATGCGTACGAGGTTGTAGGCACTTCTGAGATCCAGTGGCTTACCTAGTATGGTTTGAATTTCTAACTTCTTTGGGGACCTTCGCCTCGGGAGGTGGAGTCTCTTGAGGAGCTGGACGGAAATGAAGTTGCCCGAGGAGCCAGTGTCAATGAGGGCGTACGCTGGAACAGAGCGAGAACCAGTTATGACCATCACTGGAGTGCGTGTTAGCGGAGAAATCATGGGAGGAATACAAATGGAACTCACCGCAGCGCGTGGTGGTCTAGTTGGACATTGGCTGATGAGATGTTCACCCGAACCACAGTACAGACAGAGGGCGTGGTTAATGCGTCGCTGACGCTCTGAAGCGGTGAGATGGAAAGAATCCACTTCCATGGGTTCTGGTGCCGGAAGGGATAGAGATGATGTAATACGTCGGGAGGGTCCTGCAGACTGATCCAGAGAACAAGCTGATAAACGTTGGGAAATTCTAATGGTGCGTTGGATGATCGCTTCTAGACCCATGACATCATCATGGACAGCGATCTGCTGACGAATGCGGGGATTCAGTCCTTGACGGAAACAGGTGATAAGCGCAGTCTCATTCCACCCACTGTTGGCCGCTAGAGTGCGGAACTGAAGCGCGTACTCACTCACCGAGGCATTTCCCTGACGATGGTGGTAGAGCTGATCATGGATGGAGAGAGCGGAAGTGTTAAGGCCGAAAACCTCCTTAAAATGCGCGATGAATGCTTCCCATGAGCGAGTGAGAGCGCTGTTTGAGTCCCAGATGTTTTGGGCCCACTGGAGAGCGCGACCTGAGAGGAGGGAGATCAGGCAGACAATCTTGGTACGATCAGTGGGAAAAACCTGTGGTTGCGCCTCCATATAGAGCGAGCACTGAAGTAGGAAACCGTTGCAGCCCTCCGCTTCTCCGGAGTACGTAGTTGGACGGGCGATAGGACTGTAGATCGTCGGCGGTGCATGTGGGTCAGGAGCGGGAGGAACTGCCTGGTTGCCGGGAGGTGTTTGTTCACCGCGAGGGACCCGTGGCTGGCCTTCTCCAGTACCTGTGGCTCCTTGCATATTGATGGTCTGGTCTTCTGTCACGCACAGAAGAGAGACACAGAAGAATGACAGGTGAGAAGTTTTATTTAATAAGCAGATGGTGGAAGTTCACAAGCCTGAGGTAGATATTGATGATAATCAGGATATTTCAGGAGTGACAGGGAGTCTAACATTCTCTGACGAGACCAGACAATAAATGAAGGGACGTGAGGGTATTTAAGTGTTGGAAGTGATGAGCGGGTGCAGGTATAGTGAATTAGTATTCAGGAGATAATGAGCGAATGAGTGGATTTGGGTTATTAGAGTCTGATGGTGTGGCAGGTGTTACAGATGACTCTGTGACAACAACAAACTAACTTGTCTGTCCATGGTCAAAGTTTCAACATCCAGTCTTACTCAATATAAGTTCCTATCTCGAATGTCTTACTCAATAATTCTTCAGAAAATGTTTCTAGGAAGAAAGGTTATAAAAACTTGGTTTAAAAATGATTTTTATTCTATTTATTTATGAACATCGCTTCAATCTTAAAATATGGAAATTCAAGAGAAACTGTAAATACGTCCTATATGTTAATACATCTTTGTAGAAGATCAATCAAATTGATGGACAAACTTCTTTATATTGTTCAACATTTTGGGTTTAATGACTTTTTATATATCAATAAATGCCATTGGATCATGACGAAAAGTTGTCTAAGGTTGCTTGTGTGGGCATGAGTAAAGAAAGAGGAAGAAACATTTCTGTATTTGCAAGCATTTTAAAAACAAACAGTGTGTAACCACGAGAAATTCATCAGTTCAACGTCCGCTGGAGAGACCAGAACACGGTAAGCTGGTTACTGTGTGAATATATGCAAGTCCATCAATAAACATGGAGAGAAATACTCCGCTGTGACTTTAAACGTCATGTGTAAGTTAATAATCATCTGCAAATTGTTTCAAATTTTCAAACACCTCAATTTGTACTAGTTATTGTGAATTGTCATTTTTGTCTGTATCCTCCCAGAAACTTCTCAGTGTTGATAAATGGATCTGGTGTAATAGTGGAGGGAGATTCAGTGACTCTGAACTGCATCAGTGACTACGTTTACATGCAGCCAATTTTCGGGTTATGGTTTCGGGTTTCTGAAACATTAGGAATAAACCGTTTACATGCGTGAGCAGAGAGAGTTACTCCTGTTTACATGGAATTGCAATATCCCGATGTAAACGGCGACGCACGGTTAGCGTCTGGAAGTACGGACAACCTTAAGACGCAATATGCGTCATTTCCGATTCTTCTTCGTGTATCCAAAGACAACAACAGCAGCAGCAGCAGCGCGCGGATAATGAATAGTTCGGGGCAGATAGCGTTCGTCTTTGTTTGCGCTTTGATGCTGGTAGTGAACTCGCTCCAAAAGTATGCTACGCTGCGTCTCGCCATGTTTTCTTCCGGTATACTCCAGGTTTTTGTATACGCAATTTTTAAAATCCGGGATATGAGCACATTCGGGTTTTTGCCGGTGTTTACATGGCCGTGCGTGACCGGGTTATTGCTAATATCCCGGTTTTGAACGGGTTATTGGCTGCATGTAAACGTAGTCAGTGACTCAAACCCTCCTGCTCTGAACTTCAGCTGGTTTAAGGAGAATGAAACCTCAGCTGTTGGATCTGGACAGAGTTTCAGTGCACTACAGAGTGGACGCTTCTACTGTCAGGCTCACAATCAACATGGATCTCAGAGATCAGACGCTGTAACTGTCACAGGTGAAGCTTTTATTAACACACTTCATTCTTTGTTTTTAGATTTAATTATGATATTCTCCCTCTTTCAGTTGGTCGTGGTGCCGGTTGGCTCGTCTGGTTGGGGATCACAGTGGCAAGTGTAGGAATATTCATCATCATCGTATTGAACAAAATGTAAATATAAAATGATCATCAAACAGTAATAGAATTTGCTTTTAATTAATGCAGAAGTACATTTGATTATTAAATTAAACATGAAATGGCTTGTTAAAAGCCGAACGTTCGCTGTAGGCTTTGAAAGGGGACTTCTGTTAAATAAAATATCTCGCTAGGCATTGAACTTTGAGCTTTAGAATTTTACAGGTATTATTTATGCTCTAACAGCAACATTACACGCTAACTAAAGTTTGAAAAATGGAATCGCGAAGAACGGGACCTTTAAAGGCGACCTATTATGCAAAATTCACTTTTATAAGACTGATCAACTTTATTATCCCAGGGGGGAAATTTACATGTCACACCATCACAACAATAAATGACTAAATAAAAAACTTCAACGACATTCACAACAGCAACACAACTCATTCTCCAGTATCAATTTTTTGCAAAGCATTATGATTATATACAAGTAATCCTAGAATATAGTCAATCATCTTCTATAACGCTGGTTGTACAATCTAATCGTTTGGGAAAAAAAACAATCTCAACTTCTGAGTCTCGTATAAGGTGTTTGAACACAGATGTGTGTCCACGGTGTAAAAACAGCCTAATGGTAAAATTCAACCCAATACTTTTTTTATAATCCCCATATATCATTATGTATCTCTCAGAACAAGCTGTGTCAGATTCCCCTTTACTCCTACACAAGAGTAGGATACCCGTCCTCGACTAGAGAGGATCTGCACTAGATCCCCTGAGTGAGAAGCAGTAGACCCACATTATAACCGTACACTAAACCATACCTATCTCCATGCAGCATATATGTTCTGGCTCTGTGGGCATCCTAATACAGTTCACACACAAGCACCTGTACAACAGTTTATAGATTAACATGACTGTACAACAACTAAGTTACATACATGTATCCACTAACCACTGAGAAACGTCCATGTCCAGTCTAACAGTTGCAGCTTCTTCCTGAGTCTCTCCATCTGTGTCTGACTCCGGTTCAAACATGTAAGACTGCACTCGCTACGGGTATTATTGACATTTTCCCTGAGAGAAATTCGGCTGCTATGTTGTTCCCAGAGCCATAGAGAGAGAGTTGCGACAACGGAAGTTCGAAATCCTTGGTTGTCACGTGATTCGCGTAGACCTCAGATAGTTCCAGGAAGTGCTTCGGCGCCAATTCAAATCGATGGAGTTAGAGAGCAGAACCGTGATTTTTGGTAGTTTGTAGTCAATAAATGCGTTGGTTTGCAATATGTATATAATACATTGACATTTGGATGTAGTATGTGTATGTAGTTACAGCAATATTGTTTTTAAAAGATACAAATCTGCTAATATTTAATGTTTATGTGGTCAACCAGCGTTGCCTGCCTTTGTTAACATTTTCTGGCTAACTTCACCTTCGTTAAAGACCATTTTGCAGTTGTTTTGAAGTATTTTTGTGTTCTTAAACGTGTATGTTATTTAAGGGTTATCACGTAATGTTCACTATGGTTTCACAAGGACAGGAGACTTGCAGGAAATATGTGATTGTATTAAAAAGCCATTGCAAACAAGTAACATGTAAAATTGTATTCATCTTAATGTTTACAATGCTTATGCACTTATTACTATATAAATGAATACATAATATATTTTATAGTCCTGTTATATCTTAAACCCCACAAAATGTCAGGTTGTGCAACTGTCCGCACAAATGAAAAGACTAAAATACTAATTTAAATGGCGTTTTAAGAATAAAAAAATAAAAAATGAAATTCTTTGGCATAATTTTAACCGTTCATATAAACAAATTTTATACATTTCAGTAGATTTATAGCTGTTGAGATAATTGAAAACCTTTTGTCAAGCAATTTGCATGTCAGAATGGCACAACTGCAAACATGGCTCTCTTATTATGGTAATGACAGTATGCATGATAAAGCATTGTCCAGAGGAGCCTTAATGATCCTTGTAGATCTCTATCAAATACTGGTAAAACTGCTTTCAAGTATGAGTAGATTGGTACACTTTCAGCTGAATTTAAACACTTGTTCACAACTGAAACTTATTTATATACATTGTTCATGACACAAAAATATACATTACATCAGTTTTGAAAAGATTTAAAAAAACATTTATTTCTTTATTTGTCAATGACCTATATATATATATATATATATATATATATATATATATATATATATATATATATATAAATATATACACACTTTTGCACTGATTTAGCACAAAAATATCAACAGAAACACAATGAATAAAAAACTCCAACCCTACGTTTGTGCTTACTCAAATATGAAATCTAAAATAAGGATTTTTTTTCCCCGTTATTGCACATTTAATATGGAATGAAACCGATATTCTCATTTGATCAGTTACAACTATCACACTCCCCAATGTTATATTTAACCCCTGTTTATAAGTCTTTCCCTCTTATTACACAACAAAAGATAAACATGCATTAATAGAGCTTGGTTTGTTATGCGGTATTAACTTTATCCAAAGACCTTTATTTTACCTGACAACGTCCCCTAAAACTACTAATTTAGAGAGCAATAATCAACTAGCATGCTTTAATACATAAGTTAATTTGATTCAGATGTACTGATAATATACAATCTTATTCTTTAAACGTCTTACCTTTTAAAAGTGCATCACAAACGGTCTGTTCTGCTGTAGCTCTAACGCGCTGCTGGATCATCCGGGAACTATTGAGAATCTCTGCGAGCCGCCATTGCAGAAAAAAAAACGTTCCATTGAAGTCAATGGAGTTGTCGCAACTCTCACTCTATATGGCTCTGGTTGTTCCCATAGTATCTGAAGCTCGTGTAAAGGATTGGTCCTCGTCTGAACGGGGGCGGAGCAGCGACTCATTTGCATTTAAAGATAAGATATCCACCTTATTCTTCTCTAAACAATGCGCGCCGCCATGACGACGACTCCGGTTGCCTACTTCCGGTTCGTACTGTATTAGCAGTGAGAGAATGAGTTCAGGCTCTACATGTGCTGTTGTTGGTTGTTTTAACAATTAAAAGGAGATAAACAACTTTTTAGAAACTGGGTGCTTTGAGTATTAGATAAAAATGAGAGAATGCCTATGTCCGGTTCGTATCAGCTACATTCAATACCAGAGAGTAGACGTTTTTGGTTAGCTGCGCTAAAACTGAAGCATCCACCGAAAAAGGTGTAATACGTTACCAGTAGGGATGGGCATTTCAAGCAAAAATAATATTCGAAGATCACTGGGTATTATGCAATTAATATTCGAGAATCGCACCCCTCCATCACATCACACACACATGCATGTAAAGGCTATAGGCTACACACCAGAGCACGTGAGCAAAGCGGAGCAGTGTGACGCTTAAATATAAGTTAAACAAAAACAAAAACTAAACATATGTTTATATTTAAGTTTCACAATATAATGTTTTTTTTAAAATGTATTTCATCTATGTTGATTATATGAAAAGGGAACCGCATGAGATGAGTCAGATATGATCATAAGATGTCCAATATATCGGAAAACATTTGGAATGGCTCAGACATGATTTTGACCACTTATCAAGTTTTGTTTTGTAGAAAGCCTTTCTTTAAAGTGAATTTCGTTTTGTATAAATTGTATCTTCATTTTTATCAATGTTTTATCAACAAATTGCCTGGAATAATAAATAAGAAGCAAATATAGTATATATACTGGACACAGATCCGCGGGCGCGTGAACTGGAGCGCGTCTTATTAATTAAACTCAGCGTATAAGTGACTTGCCTCACATACATGATAAGTATATCTATAGAAAGCTTGAAATGTGTACTTTTAAACAAAATAATTAAAAACGAGCAGAAATGGGCTGCTCTCTGCTTATGTATAGGTTAATACGTATGAAGTGTGCATTTCTCTCTATAGGCTCGTTCACTACTGCGAAGATGGCGAGTCAGTATCATCAAATTTATCTTTGCAGTCGACACTTACAGAAAACACTAGTTATTAATAAACAATTCAAATGTTTCATGCATAATCATTACTTTTGCCGTTTATTTTTTTTTGTGGCAAGCTTATGCGTGCGTTGAGATGCAGAATAGGCATTATATTACGAAAACGCTCATTATGGTTTAGCATTTTCTCCCATATAGCTTAGTATACATAACTTCCAACCCAACTTCAGTCGTGCACGGGCAGGGGCAGCCCTACTTATTTCACATGTTTTCTAACCAGCACATCACTGCTGGCGTTCTGAGCGAGCGGCGCTTAATCTTCATAAAGCTTCGAACTGGAAAAGGACAACCGGCTTCCGGTTCAAACCCGCAATGAATCATGGGTAAATTCGCTAACCAGGAAAAAGTTGGATAATAAAAAAACATCTGGTGGTATTTTGAGCTGAAACATTCACAGACACATTCTGAGGACATCAGAGATGTATATTACATCATGTGAAAACGGCATAAGAGTATGAACTGCCGTACGTGACATATTAATTAATACATCCATAAATACATCAATAAATATACAAAAAAAAAATACATCAATAAATACATAAATAAATATACAACAAATGTAAAAAACAAACATACATAAATAAATATATGAAGAAATGTAAAAAAAAAACAAATAAATAAGTATACTTTTATTTACTTATTTATCTATAATTGTATCTTTTTCCACATTTATATTATTTACTCATTTATTTATTTATGCATTTCTTTATTTCCACTTTTACATATTTTCACATTTATTTATGTATATATGTATTTATGTCTACATTTATTTATTTCTACATTTCTTCCTCGGTATGCTAATGAGGGGGTGTGTTTTACCTCAGACATAGCAATCGAGCTCAGAGTGGCAGATCTGAAGCTTTGAGACCACAGTGACACCTTGTGGTGTGACCAAACGATGCGCAAGATGTTTGTGGTCGTGCCTGGTCAGGTTATGCAGGCAATTAATGACTTAGAGATGGGCAATGTGGCCAAAATCTTATATCACGGTTTATGTCCTTTAATATCACCCTAACTGTATTTATATATATATGGGTTTACCATACATAGGCCTACTCTTTATTCCGGACATGGCCGTAAAACATCAGCTGGTCGGGATTTCTAAAATGTCTTTGCACACATGAACAGAAGCTGCTTAAAACAGACACTTTGACACGGAAGCGCGTGGAATTATCCACTTTAATCACATTTATGTAAATGAGCTGGATGAGGCTGATAAGAACTTGTGTTTATTGTCGATGAGACTCAGAAAACTGAAAACCGCTCGTATATATTAAGTATTTTCAGTAGGACAGTGAGTCTTCAGCTGTTGTGTATCTCACCTTTGCTGACCGTTATCCAGATCTCAGAGGTAAAATCCGGCAGGAGATCGATATCTACACCACACCAGTACTTCCCCGAGTCTTCTGGAGCCAGTCTAGAGACGAGAGCCGTGAGAACATGAGCGCTGGTGTCGTCCAGAAGAGCCAGTCTCCCTCGTTCAGACCTCGTGTCTCGATGGGTCGTGTGAACACACTGAGGATCCATCCATCCATCCATCCATCCATCCATCCATCCATCCATCCGTCCATCCCTTCATCCATCCATCTACACATTCATCATCCATCCATCCAACCATCCATGCCTTCATCCATTCATCCATCCATCCATCCATTCATCCATCCATCCCTTCATGGATCCATCCATCCATCCTTACCTTCATTTATCCATCTACACATTCATCATCCATCCATCTACACATTCATCATCCATCTATATACACATTCATCATCCATCCATACATCCATCCCTTCATCCGTGCATCCCTTCATCCATCCATCCCTTCATGGATCCATCCATCCATCCTTACCTTCATTTATCTATCTACACATTCATCATCCATCCATCTACACATTCATCATCCATCTATATACACATTCATCATCCATCCATACATCCATCCCTTCATCCGTGCATCCCTTCATCCATCCATCAACACATTCATCATCCATCCATCCATCCATCCCTCCATCCATCCAACCATTCATGTCTTCATCCATCCATCCATCCATCCCTTCATCCATCCATTTACACATTCATCATCCATCCATCCAACCATCCATGCCTTCATCCATCCATCCATCCATCCATCCATTCATCCATCCATCCATCCATCCATCCCTTCATGGATCCATCCATCCATCCTTACCTTCATTTATCCATCTACACATTCATCATCCATCTATCTACACATTCATCATCCATCCATCTACACATTCATCATCCATCTATATACACATTCATCATCCATCCATACATCCATCCCTTCATCCGTGCATCCCTTCATCCATCCATCAACACTTTCATCATCCATCCATCCATCCATCCCTCCATCCATCCAACCATTCATGTCTTCATCCATCCATCCATCCATCCCTTCATCCATCCATTTACACATTCATCATCCATCCATCCATCCATCCCTTCATCCATCCATCCATCCCTTCATCCATCCATCCATCCATACCTTTATCCATTCGTCCATCCATCCATCCCTCCATCCATCCCTTCATTCATACATCCATCCATCAATCCATCCCTTCATCCATCCATCCATCCATCAATCCATCCCTTCATCCATTTGTCCATCCATCCATCCCTCCATCCATCCATTCATCCCTTCATCCATCCATCCCTCCATCCATCCATCCCTTCATCCATCCATCCATCCCTCCATCCATCCCTTCATCCATCCATCCATGCCTTCATCCAAATATCCCTTCATCCATCCATCCATGCCTTCATCCAAATATCCCTTCATCCATCCATCCCTCCATCCATCCATTCATCCCTTCATCCATCCATCCATCCCTCCATCCATCCCTTCATCCATCCATCCATGCCTTCATCCAAATATCCCTTCATCCATCCATACACTCATCCATCATCCATGTATCCATTTATCCATCCATTGTGTTGTTTCCTGATTCTTCTATAAAGGAAGGGAATTGCATGCTCCTGCCTCAAGGAGGTGTAAAATATTACTGAACATGCATGTAAACACAGTTTGATCTTATTTTGTAAACACAAAAATGAAGAACTCCTTGTCATAAAGAAATAAAAACACTTTTCAGGAAGCTGAAAAACAGCATCTAATCCTGGTGACAGGAATTTTCTCTTCACACTGATTTTTGTAATGGAAGATCTGTAGTCATGCAATTTAGATTTTTTTTTTTAACCAATCCTCTTGAGAGAGTGTTTTATCTTTGTTTTTATTTACAAGTAGTTTCATGTGGGTTGTTGCTGTCTCGGCGTGGGTCCGGTTGCTTAAACATACTTTAAAAAGAGGAAGGAAAAAAACTGTAAAATAGCAGAAGAAAGTTTTCAGCTTGCATTTGCACTTCACTCTCCTGGAGTTTGTTTACAGCGGCTGAAACTACAAAATGGTAAGAGTTACACTTGTTCAGTCATTAATATTGTCTAACTAAAGAATCTCCACAAAAGAAAATTGAAGTCAGAAACATTTTCTTCCATAAAAACCTCTGAACATCCGGAGCTCATGTGTTCCTAATGTTGTCTTTAAATGAGTTTCAATCGTGGAAATCTACTAACAGTAACGATTTTAAAGTATTTTTAATCATTTTTGCACTGTTTATGATCTAATACACTGCTGTTATCATAGTTTTTATGAAACAAAAGCTGACATGTTGTACTGTTGTGTAAATGATTTAGTTTCCTGTGGTGATGTCACTGATAACTCTTGCTCTGGTGTTTCTGCTCCTGATTCCAGGTGAGTCTCTTCTGGAAATGACATACGAGTTAATTACTAACTAAGAGAATAAGGTTTTGGCTAGTTAACATGGATCAGTTAGCACTGCTGCTAACCCCAGGAAATATAACACTGGGAAAATATCTACTAGGGACATTTTTGTGATTCATTTGTTGCTTCCAAACAAAAGTGTATTATTCATGTTTTGCTGATATAATGCTAACCGCGGAAGCTGCTAACATTTACAGCAGAAAGTTTTTCATGGTTAGTGTTCAATGTTCTGCTTCCTGCATTTCATCACCGTCCGTCTGATGTCTGGTTTCACACAGATCATATCACAAGTGTAATTCGTCATTTGTAAAGTTTTGTAAAGAAAAAACAAGTTTTAATGAAAGTGTATGGTCCTGTTTAACTCAGAGATAGGTATTTGTTTCCTTCTATTGTTGTTTCCTATCCTTGTTTCGGTAACACTTTACAATACGGTGCACTAATAAGCATTAATTCATGTTTAACTAATGCACATATAATCATGAGTTAATGTATGACTCCTAAATAACTAAACCATTAATTAATGATTACTGCATCAGCAACTAATAAAGAGTCTATATGATTCATAGATTAAGTTATAAATGAATTGCTATTAATTAAACGTGTCATCATGTATTAATTCCTTAATAACATATTTTATATACTAATAGTGTAAATTAATGTGTTAATTACCACAATTAGTCAACGCTAGTATGCACTTCAACTTCCAGTTGTCTGCTTTAATTAATCATTAGCTAATGATTAGCATGATTTGCAAATCTATCATTATGTTATGACTTTACTTCATTATTAACTAATAAAATATGTTATTAAGGAATGAATACATGACACGTTTAATTAATAGCAATTCATTTATTACTTAATCTATTAATCATATAGACTCTTTATTAGTTGCTGATGCAGTAATAATTAATTAATGGTTTACTTATTCATGAGCCATACATTAACATACAATGATTATCTGTGCATTAGTTAATCATGAATTAATGCATATTAGTGCACCTGTATTGTAAAGTGTTACCCTTGTTTCCTTGTGAATGTGTGTTCCAGGAGTTTGTAGCCAGTCGGGTGATTGGGGTGTGAGTTACAGTCCTTCACACATCTGTGCACTAAAGGACTCAACAGTGATAATGAGATGCACTTACAAATACCCGACTGGATATAAGATCGAGAAAGTGTTCTGGACAAAAGGCCCAATAATTCAGGGTGTTGAGCTTCTAGATCTGTCTAAGGACACTGAATACAGTCAGAGACTTCAGTATCTGGGAGATAAACAGCAGAACTGCAACATCAGACTGAGTCATGTGACACTGAAGGATTCACACAAGTACTATTTCAGATTCATCACTGATAAACCTGATGTGAAATGGATTGGTAAACCAGGAGTGACTCTTACTGTCACAGGTGACTTTGGTGAGGTTTATCTCTTCTTCTGTGCATTATGCTGAATAATAATCAGTGTATGACAGCAGCACTAGATATAATGTGTGTGTTGTGTTCAGATCTTCAGGTGGAGTCTCCTGAGAGAGTGACAGAGGGAGATTCAGTCAGTCTGACATGTAAAAGCAGCTGCGCTCTGACTGACAGAGAAACATTCATCTGGTACAGAAACTCACTGAAGATATTAACTAAGAGTAAATTCAGTAACAAACTCATCCTCAATCCAGTCAGAAGAGAGGATTCAGGCAGATATAGCTGTGCTGTAGACGGACACACTCACATCTCTCCTGCTGTTCAGATCAATGTCATGTGTGAGTATGTTCTTTAAAGTTTTCTTTCCAAAGCCAGTAGAGTTCACTCGTCCCTCCTTTTCTTTAAAAATGGAAGTAATTGGGGCTAATCTTTAAAACATTAAAATACTCACTGTTTCAATAGTACAGCCACAAGACATGAACAATATGTGTGATTTTAACAATTTCTGTTATATTCAGTATTATTCAATTTTACAACTCTGTTGTCATGACAACGCTACACCATAAACACAACACCCTCAAACAGCTGTAAAATAAGCATTTAAACACCTTTAAAGGTCAAATAATGCACACATTTAAAAATAAAAAAATTGTGTGTGGCAATCAGTATTATGCAAGAAATTTTTGAAAAACATGAGTTTGCATAATACAGTCAGAGCTGGGTAGTCACTTATTACATGTAACCTGGATTACGTAATCAGATTTTTGTAAAGTAATTGGATTATATTATGTTTTAAAATAGTTTGTTATCAAACGTATGTGTTATTGATTACATGGTTACATGTTATTCTCACAATGGCAGTAAATTATTAGTTTTTGTAATTGCTAGTTTCCATAGTTGTTAATTAGTTAAAAACCTGTTCCTTGTTCTGTTGATTTCCCTCCCTTGTGCATATTTAAGCCTTCAGTTCATTCAGCTCTTTGTCTGGTATTGTCATTCATTTTGGATATTTCTTAATATGTGACATGATTTTTTGACACAAGGATCCATGGATTCATGTTGTTAATGCTAAATTCTTTCCCTACCATATGTGTGTAAGAACAGAAATAGGAAGTGCTTATTGATAATATATATTTCTCCTGTAGATCCTACAGTGAAACCTGTGATCTCCATCAGTCCATCTGGTGTAATAGTGGAGGGAGATTCAGTGACTCTGAAGTGCATCAGTGACTCAAACCCTCCTGCTCTGAACTTCAGCTGGTTTAAGGAGAATGAAACCTCAGCTGTTGGATCTGGACAGAGTTTCAGTGCACTACAGAGTGGACGCTTCTACTGTCAGGCTCACAATCAACATGGATCTCAGAGATCAGACGCTGTAACTGTCACAGGTGAAGCTTTTATTAACACACTTCATTCTTATTTTTAGATTTAATTATGATATTCTCCCTCTTTCAGTTGGTCGTGGTGCCGGTTGGCTCGTCTGGTTGGGGATCACAGTGGCAAGTGTAGGAATATTATTCATCATCATCATCATCATCGTATTGTATAAAATGTAAATATAAAATGATCAACAAAGAGTAATATAATTTGCTTTTAATTAATGCAGAAGTACATTTGATTATTAAATGAAACATGAAATGGCTTGTTTCCATTTGTTTTTTAACAGTAATAAGAAAAGGATAAACTGTAGATCTGCAATACACGAGTATAAGGTGAGATTGCCAAAAAACCACAGAATGATACTAATAAATCAATTACAGCTTATTTGTGTCACAGTTTGGGTTTTGTTTCTTGTTCCTGGTTCTTTTCTAGTCAGGTGATCTTGCCTTGTGTTCCCCTGTCTGTTGTGTCATTGGTTGATTGTTTAAATGTTCACAGGTGTCCCTTGTCTCGTTGTTAGTCCAGTATGTATTTAAGCCCTGTGTCTTGTTCAGTCTTTGTGAGTTCTTAATGTTGTGTTGTTGTACCTTGATGTTGGTGGTTCTGTTCCTGAGTCTTGTGCCCTAGCCAGAGTCTTTATTATGTAGTTTGAGTTTATTAAATAAAGTGTGCTGCAATTGGATCCTGCTTCCTCCTTGCTTCCACCTCATCATAACAGAAGAACTCACCACCAATGGATCCAGCAGTTGTTAGCAACCAGGCCTTAAGGAAATTCCTATCATCTCTGTCTCAAGATGGCCAGCCCTTGGAGAGGTATGTGAGGGACTTTTTGGCGTGTTGTCATCTGGGAGCGCTAAATGATGCCCAGCTCGTGGACCTGTTTTGTAGCGGGCTGGATTGGCACATCGCTCAAGTGATGCCGGAGGATCATACTGGCTGGACCCTGAAAGGGTTTGTTGATCTGGCCCTTTCCTTGGGCGGTTCGGCACTTGCAGAGCCTGAGTTTCCCCGCGTCACGCCAGTCAGCGGGTCTGACACCGGATCGGTCTATGGGCGTTCAGGGCTGATGTCCAGCTTGGCAGATTCCCCGCTAAGGTCCGTACGGTCTGCAAGGATCACCGTCCTGCCTGAATCTCGTCCCGTCAAACCAGTTCCAGAGCCCGTCCAGCCAGAGACCGTCCAGCCAGAGACCGTCCAGCCAGAGACCGTCCAGCCAGAGACCGTCCAGCCAGAGACCGTCCAGCCAGAGACCGTCCAGCCAGAGACCGTCCAGCCAGAGACCGTCCAGCCAGAGACCGTCCAGCCAGAGACCGTCCAGCCAGAGCTTCACGTCAGCCGCGTCCAGCCAGAGCTTCACGTCAGCCGCGTCCAGCCAGAGCTTCACGTCAGCCACGTCCAGCCAGAGCTTCACGTCAGCCACGTCCAGCCAGAGCCGAGGCCCTCTTCGCCGCTGGTCCCGTCCAGTCCAGAGACTGTTCAAGTCACGTCTGCCGATCCAGAGACTGTTCAAGTCACGTCTGCCGATCCAGAGACTGTTCAAGTCACGTCTGCCGATCCAGAGACTGTTCAAGTCACGTCTGCCGATCCAGAGACTGTTCAAGTCACGTCTGCCGATCCAGAGACTGTTCAAGTCACGTCTGCCGATCCAGAGACTGTTCAAGTCACGTCTGCCGATCCAGAGACGGTTCAAGTCACGTCTGCCGATCCAGAGACGGTTCAAGTCACGTCTGCCGATCCAGAGACGGTTCAAGTCACGTCTGCCGATCCAGAGACGGTTCATGTCACTTTCTCCAAGCCAGTGTCTACGGACAAAATGGCCGCCTCCGAGCCAGTGTCTACGGACAAGATGGCCGAACCAGAGACTGTTCACATCACTTCTGCTGATCCAGAGACTGTTCACATCACTACCTCCGAGCCAGTGTCTACGGACAAGATGGCCGCTTCTGAACCAGTGTCTACGGACAAGATGGCCGTCTCCGAGCCAGAGTCTGTTCCTGTTCCCGAGCCAGTGTGTGTGTTGTCTGTTCCTGAACCCGAGCCAGTGTGTGTGTTGTCTGTTTCTGAGCCCGAGCCAGTGTGTGTGTTGTCTGTTCCTGAGCCCGAGCCAGTGTGTGTGTTGTCTGTTTCTGAGCCCGAGCCAGTGTGTGTGTTGTCTGTTCCTGAACCCGAGCCAGTGTGTGTGTTGTCTGTTTCTGAGCCCGAGCCAGTGTGTGTGTTGTCTGTTCCTGAACCCGAGCCAGTGTGTGTGTTGTCTGTTTCTGAGCCCGAGCCAGTGTGTGTGTTGTCTGTTCCTGAGCCCGAGCCAGTGTGTGTGTTGTCTGTTCCTGAGCCCGAGCCAGTGTGTGTGTTGTCTATTCCCGAGCCAGTGTGTGTGTTGTCTGTTCCCGTGCCAGTGTGTGTGTTGCCTGTTCCCGAGCCAGTGTGTGTGTTGCCTGTTCCCGAGCCAGTGAGTGTGTTGCCTGTTCCCGAGCCAGTGAGTGTGTTGCCTGTTCCCGAACCAGTGAGTGTGTTGTCTGTTCCCGAACCAGTGAGTGTGTTGTCTGTTCCCGAGCCAGTGTGTGTGTTGTCTGTTCCCGAGCCAGTGAGTGTGTTGTCTGTTCCCGAACCAGTGAGTGTGTTGTCTGTTCCCGAGCCAGTGTGTGTGTTGTCTGTTCCCGAGCCAGTGTGTGTGTTGCCTGTTCCCGAGCCAGTGAGTGTGTTGCCTGTTCCCGAGCCAGTGTGTGTGTTGTCTGTTCCCGAACCAGTGAGTGTGTTGTCTGTTCCCGAGCCAGTGAGTGTGTTGTCTGTTCCCGAGCCAGTGAGTGTGTTGTCTGTTCCCGAACCAGTGTGTGTGTTGTCTGTTCCCGAGCCAGTGAGTGTGTTGTCTGTTCCCGAGCCAGTGAGTGTGTTGTCTGTTCCCGAGCCAGTGAGTGTGTTGTCTGTTCCCGAGCCAGTGAGTGTGTTGTCTGTTCCCGAGCCAGTGAGTGTGTTGTCTGTTCCCGAGCCAGAGTCAGTGAGTGTGTTGTCTGTTCCCGAGCCAGAGTCAGTGTGTGTGTTGTCTGCTGTTCCTGAGCCGGTGTCTGCTGTTCCTGAGCCGGTGTCTGCGCCGCCCTGGCCGCCCGATGGACTGTCTTCACCGCCGTGGCCGCCCGAGGGGTCTTAGCCGCCGTGGCCGCCCGAGGGGTCTTCACCGCCCTGGCCACCGCCTGCGCATCCTGCTCTGCCCTGGTCGCTCAAGAGCCAGGTCCACCCAGGCTCTGTGGCTCAGGCTCGCCATTCCTGTGTCCTGGTTCCTGGACCCAGTGCGAGCCTGGCCCTCCGTCCCTCCCCCAAGACCGCCTCCACTCACCACCCTCCTGAACTTGTGTTTTTTTTGTTTTGATGGGCGTCGGGAGCCGCCCATAGAGGGGGGGCTATGTCACAGTTTGGGTTTTGTTTCTTGTTCCTGGTTCTTTTCTAGTCAGGTGATCTTGCCTTGTGTTCCCCTGTCTGTTGTGTCATTGGTTGATTGTTTAAATGTTCACAGGTGTCCCTTGTCTCGTTGTTAGTCCAGTATGTATTTAAGCCCTGTGTCTTGTTCAGTCTTTGTGAGTTCTTAATGTTGTGTTTTTGTACCTTGATGTTGGTGGTTCTGTTCCTGAGTCTTGTGCCCTAGCCAGAGTCTTTATTATGTAGTTTGAGTTTATTAAATAAAGTGTGCTGCAATTGGATCCTGCTTCCTCCTTGCTTCCACCTCATCATAACAATTTGTACATGTAGAATATATATATATATATATATATATCAGGATTGTACATTGTTTCATAAGTAGAGCCTGTGGAGTGATTATATTTTTGATTGTCATGCTAATAATTTAAAATCTTGTACGTTTAAAAAAAAAAAATCTAAATTGAATATTGTTACGTTCCCTATTCAGTCTAGGGGATTGAAACAGGGAGTAACAAGAAAAAAGATAACCAAAAAATAACTAATAAATAAACGTGAGAAATCTCCTTTTCCTATATCCCAGCTCTAATCCCATTTCACTTTTAGATCAAAAAGGTTTACACAACACACTTTTTTTAACACCGGGTCACAAAAAGGAAACTGGTCGAGTATGCTTAATGAGTTATTTTCTTCTTTATTAAAGGCTTAACCAATATATTTATAAAACAAACAAAGATCAGTAAACAGGTAAACAAATTTAAATAACCAGATCGTCATGGGGCCAGGTCAAAATAACAAACGAAACAGGACTTCCTAACGTTTAAACCCAGATAACTTCCCTAACGAAAGAAATCAAAAATTAAAGACAGTTGTCTTACCTCTCTCCCTGACTAACGAAGGAAAAACAGGAGAAAAGGTTAGTAGCGGCTACTGCATAATAAATTGGCACCCGTCTCCCTACACAGTTTAACACTTTAAACTCACACAGCTTAAAGTTGTCGTCACTCCGGCAATAGATTATGTTTTTTTTTTCAACAGCAGTTAACACAACAACATGTCTGGGATAGCTGAAGAGGGATTCCTCCAGATCACAGTTTCTTTTCTGCTTTATTACCTACAACGAGTAGGGCTGGGTACAATTTAAGCTAAAACGGCTTGCCATAGTGCTGGAGTGCTATTATGTTATGGGACGTAACGGCCGTTTCAGCAGGAGCAGCGCGTGAGCAGCAGTGACGCGGGGGTTTCGGCGCCAAGTCTATTTTTCCTGCAATGCTCACGCTCAATTAAAGTGAAAGCACACTTTTGATGGACAAAATAAATTTGATTCACACAAAAATTGCCCAAAATGCACAGAATAGCTAAGCATGTCTAGTGAGTTTTAACAAGAACTGGAGAAGGCAAAAAAAAAAGGAACTGGAGTAGGGGAAAAAAGAAAATGAAGACTCAAAAATATTTATAGAAGATTTAAGCTACCCATTTAAACTTATTTTGAATTATTCAGGTTGGGTGAAAGTAGTATGGTGTAGGCCTGTTATAAAAAATAGAAATAAACCAGCCAGAAAATATTATATATAAACTTTCTTTTAGTTTATGAAATATACACAGACAGCTACATAGGCTAGCACAACTCAAATCAAACCCGAGTGTGCGGTTTTTGTGTGTGTTTGTTTTTGTATCCACGGAGCTTGCAGTCTTGTAAACATCGAAAGTAGGCTATGACTGAAACGACAAGATTGGAGCTGTTTTCTTGGTTGTTTTGTTGTTTACCTTTTATATGGTTTACCAACTTCTAAAATCAAATTTATAGTTGTCTTTGTAAAGAATTGCTCGCTTATATGTAGCTTTGGAGCCGCTGCTGTGAAACAGCCGTAACAATATAGTGATAGTCCTTCTCTCTGTTTCCCTGTAGAACGATGATCCCAGAACTGATCCCAGTGAAGACACATATACAGCTCTTGACCTCAAGACCAGATCATCTGACCTTTACGACACACTCACAGTAAGAGAAATGTCAAAAACTACACGTGCAAAAGAGTTTGTGCATTCAAAAGTCAGATAGTAAATAATCAATGTGTTTTTGCCATAGACTGTTCATCCCAGACCTGCTGTTCACCAGTCGGGCTCTTCTGAATATCAGAATCTGTCAGTAAGTTTCTCAAGGCTTCTCAATTTCATCAAACAATAAAGAAAATGTCCTCAGTAGTCAATCAACTAAACAGTCTTTTCTTTCTGTTTCAAGATGGATTATATGAGTCGATTTATTTGTTTTTTCTCAGATTATTTGTACCATTTAGTGTTGATTTATGTAAATGTGTGTGTTATTTCTGTTGTAGCCACAGCAAAACGACACCGTAAGATGAAGCACAAGCTAAACTTTACTGAGCTTTTGTCCCATCGCTGGACACATCCACATCACAACTACCAATGAAAATTAAAAGCATCTTCAGGGTTTACATTCTGCAGAAAGTAATGGATTATATTCATGTGACATGAAGAAACAGTCAATGTGTAATTAATAAATGAGTTTAGAGTTGTTTCTGTAATATGTTCTACATTTTATCTGTGTATTAAAGCGTCCATGTGACAGATTTTTCTCTTTATTCCTTTCCAAATAAAACATTAAATGATAAAAGACAATTTTTGCAAAGCATTATGATTATATACAACCAAGTAATCCTAGAATATAGTCTATGATCTTGTATAACGCTGGTTGTACAATCTAATCGTTTGGCGGGAAAAAAAGACTTCCTAAAACGCTCCTTGTAACAGCGGGGCTGTGTAATCTTATAATCTTGAGCTGTGAGTACTCACAAGAGCTCAAACTGTTTCATTAAGGGTGGATGAAAATCTCAATTCATCATAAAAGACTATTTCCAATCCCTCTATCTTGCACTATCTCACTATTATAAGGTGAGTAACACAATCCCCACCACTGAACCTGCCTTCTTTATAAGTTTAACTTATTCTTCTCCTTTTTCAACAGTCCCCCTCCCCAACATGTGACAGAGTACAAGATCACAGATGAACTACAGTCATAGAAGGTCTTCAGTATGGGATCAATATCCCGCCAAAATGTATTGCAGCCACGGATCAAAATATAATAAGCGTGAATCAAATAATAACAAGCATGAATAAAAACTTTAAGCACATTACAACCTTTTTAACTGTCTGCTCAACCACATTTGTCAGAAACAAATAATCACCCCAGCCATGTGAACTGTTTTTGGTGAAATTTTTCAAGCTAAGCATATGTTTTTTTTTTTACATATTACACTGTAAGAGCCCTAACTTTTCAAAATTATGTTACTTGGTGCCATGAAAAAACTTAAGTATGTTTTTAATAATTTTTCAAAAACATGCTCAACCAAATGGTTGATTTGGCACATAGCGGTTAACTGTCACCCCCCTTTTTGAGAATGGACATTACAATGCACTATTAAAACTTGTTGTAATTCAAGCATGCTTTGTAATAAAGACCTAAGTTTGGTCTTGTTTTAAAGAAAACACTCAACAGATTATTGTTGAAGTAAAAGTAACCTACTTCAAAAAATAAAAGTATGAAAAAGTTACGGAATTTTTAAATTTACATTCAACCAAATTTTTTCTTTTATATAAAATATATATTTTACAAAATATGTTTACTATAAAATTACTATAAAATCAAAGCCATATATCTGACCAAGTTTTGTTCCAAAGTTGAAGTTGATATCACAAAAATTGAAGTTCCCATGAGATTTTGTTTAGGCGTAATACCAAAAATGACATAAATTCCATTGAATTTAATTGTATGCATTCTGCTGTAACAAATTAATAAATTTGTGTCCAAATATCACTTTTGTCACAAAATATGGAACCTTTAGACTCAGACCTTTCTGACAATGTGTTTGTCAAGATTAGAAAAGGTTTTGATCATAAATTATGATGGGCAATGAAAAAGTATGGCAAAGTATGTGTATGAATTCCGGTACCATTTTTTTTTTACCATTAAGTGACATCTCAACCATTTGGTAGAGGCCGATATTTTCAAAAATTATGGGATGTGTTGAAAAAAAAATACATTGAGTGTGGTTACTAGCGACATAAGGAGATAAGAAATGCAAACAAAAAGATTTCCATCACTTTTTTCTTGGTGCGGACTTTAAAGGGTTAACATGACTGTACAGGCTAGTCAATAAGATGAATAAACGTAACTCCAAAACAACCCAGATAGCAAATAGTAATTGAAACGATGTTAAATCAACATCCCGCTGTCAACGATAAATTAATTGAATCAACGCCGAACTCTGATGTTGATTCTTCATCATGTTGCACCCTCTATTATCATTGAAACAACGTTTAAATCTTTCCTAGAGATCAACATTTCAATGGTATTTCGATTACAATGGATATTGAAACAATGTTGAAATGTTGTAAAAAGATTTTACCCCCTCTCTCATCTTGCCATCTCATGTAAATCATTTTATATTTCTGGGTAGAAACACATTTTTGTTGAGGCTGTATAAGACGGACTACATTGAAAGCACTTTTCAAAACTGCCCAATATGTTCATGGATGTATTCGAATTAAAGGGAGGCAAAAAGGATTAGCGGTAACACTTTAGAATACGGTTCCTTCGTTAATGAATAACTACACAGGAACAAACGAGTAACACAATTTTAACAATCTAGTAACTACTATTAACTAACAAGAAATTCTAATTAACTAATTAGTAAGTAATAGCACACAGACGGAAGTAGTAGTTCACTATTAACTAATAAATAACTACTATTTTTTTAATGCTTCCTAGAGAACTACTGAAAAAGTTTCATAATTCATGCAAAACTAATCAATAACTAATGCAGGACAAATGGCTAGCACTACATTAACATTTTAACTGCTACTGTAAACAAATACACAAGGTTTATCAATATGTAATAGCATAGCAGACTTGATGATTTGGGAAATAATTAGCCTATGCTCTCTCCTAAAAAACTATTTATCAACTGAATAATTTTAAAGAAATTTATTTTTAAATGTAGTTGTCGGGACCTTACTCGTCCTGCGGCCAATTTTCCGGGATTCCTCTGGACTGGCATTGAATCACTAGAGTCACGGTGACGACTGGAACATATTGAGTCATCAGCCATCCAAATACCATATACAGTGAGTTTATTATTTAACCTAGCTCACAAAAAATATGTTTTTTATGTATGTCTCCCAGCTCATATATGTGTGTGCAAATATCTTGTGAAGGATTAGAAGATTCTACACTTTAGGATTGGCTTTTGATTAGTAACTACTGTAAGAATCATGGGAACAAACTAGTAATGACTGAAGTGTTACTGCATACTTCTATGGGAATTACTAATTATTTGGATCCGTATTCTAAAGTGAAGATCATGGTAACTAACTAGCAATGACTAAAGTGTTACTACATACTTCTATGGGAATTACTATTTAAAACGTCACCAAAAACCTCAAAAGCTTAAAATAATTAGAAATTATTGACAGTTCTGCATTGAATAAAGTAAAGGTAAACCATGTCTTTTGTGTAATTCTGGTCCGCCGCGGTCACTGCTGTAGCTAGATAGCGCTAGATAGAGCACAATGCTAGCCTTGGTTCCGCGCGGTGTTCTCCGGCGGTCACAAGAAATAGCGGTGCTGTTTTAATAGATTTCACGGCACTATGGGTACAGACATGTATTTTGAGCTAGCTGTCACAAAAATAGACTGGACCAATGAGGTTTTGCTAACTTTGTAACCTAGAAGAGATTGAGTACTTTTGGCAGATTTTGACACATTGGTAAAACAAAAACTATTTCAGTGACTGCAGCACTGCGTCCTATAGTATCCAGCTGCAGACCCGCAGCACCACCAGTTTCAGAACCCCAGCACCAGAACCGGAAGTAAGGGGCGGAGCTTACGTTCTAACACCAGCGCCAAGACCGGAAGGAAGGGGCGGAGCTTACGTTCTAACACCAGCGCCAGGACCGGAAGCAAGGGGCGGAGCTTACGTTCTAAACCGAGTAACGCCACCTAACGTTTTGGAGCGTAATTTGCTTAGACACGAAACAGCATACTTTTATTACACACAAAACGTCAAACTTTATACGTATGTTATAATCATACATTAAGGAACAGTACAATAAGCATTTTAAAACATTGATTTTGTGTAATATAATTGTATATAGCTATCGGTTTCATTGTATTAGGAGAGTTACTTCCTGATCATGATGGTGAAAAATAATGCTTGAAACTTATGGGCATTTTAATGTATAACAGTTTAACTTTAACAGTTCCATACCTTCATTTATCCACCTACACATTCATCATCCATCCATCCCTTCATCCATCCATACATCCATCCATACATCCATCCATACATCCATACATACCTTCATTTATCCACCTACACATTCATCATCCATCCCTTCAAAACCGCTCGTATATATTAAGTATTTTCAGTAGGACAGTGAGTCTTCAGTTGTGTATCTCACCTTTGCTGACCGTTATCCAGATCTCAGAGGTAAAATCCGGCAGGAGATTGATATCTACACCACACCAGTACTTCCCCGAGTCTTCTGGAGCCAGTCTAGAGACGAGAGCCGTGAGAACATGAGCGCTGGTGTCGTCCAGAAGAGCCAGTCTCCCTCGTTCAGACCTCGTATCTCGATGGGTCGTGTGAACACACTGAGGATCCATCCATCCATCCATCCATCCCTTCATGCATCCATCCATCCATCCCTTCATGCATCCATCCATCCATCCATCCATCCCTTCATGCATCCATCCATCCCTTCATGCATCCATCCATCCATCCATACCTTCATTTATCCACCTACACATTCATCATCCATCCATCCATCCATCCCTTCATCCATCCATCCATCCCTCCATCCGTCCATCCCTTCATCCATCCATCTACACATTCATCATCCATCCATCCAACCATCCATGCCTTCATCCATCCATCCATCCATTCATCCATCCATCCATCCATCCATCCATCCCTTCATGCATCCATCCATCCATCCATACCTTCATTTATCCACCTACACATTCATCATCCATCCATCCCTTCATCCATCCATCCATCCATCCATACCTTCATTTATCCACCTACACATTCATCATCCATCTATACCTTCATCCATCCATACATCCATCCATACCTTCATTTATCCACCTACACATTCATCATCCATCCATCCCTTCATTCAATTCAATTCAATTCAAATTTATTTGTATAGCGCTTTTCACAATACACATTGTCTCAAAGCAGCTTTACAGAAATTGCATTTCGGAAATGTACATAGAAAAATACAGTTAGTTAATCAAGTATTAATTTATGGCATAACATATCGCCGGCTTTGAGTCGTCTCTTCACAGGCGTCGAGTCGTCTCTTCACAGGCGTTGGGGCATCTGAAGTCTCCGTGAGAGGCTGGATACAAACTGGAGCTGACGAACGCTATTTACCTCGGGACTAGCGTCCCGAGATAACAGCAGAAAGGCAGATGGGAAATAATTAGCATAGCTGATGTTCATAATGTTAATGCATTCGAACTGATTCAGCAGTATCAAAGGTTAAGCATTAAGTGAATGCTTGGTTAAAGAGATGCGTCTTTAATCTAGTTTTAAACTGGGACAGCGAGTCTGAGTCTCGTACAATATCAGGAAGGCTATTCCAGAGTTTCGGAGCTAAATGCGAGAACGCCCTCCCTCCTTTAGTGGACTTAGATATCCTAGGAATGACCAGAAGCCTCGAATTTAGTGATCTTAAAGAGCGCGATGGATTGTATGGCGATAGAAGGTCTGTTAAATACACAGGAGCTAAACCATTTAGGGCTTTATAGGTCAGTAGGAATACTTTGTAATTGATACGTAACTTAATAGGTAACCAGTGTAGAGATGATAAAATAGGTGTTATATGATCATATTTTCTTGATCTAGTAAGAACTCTAGCAGCTGCATTTTGCACTAACTGTAGCTTGTTGATTGAGGATGCAGGACAGCCAGCTAATAAAGCATTACAGTAATCTAGTCTCGAGGTCATGAATGCATGAACTAGCTTTTCTGCATCAGAAACAGATAGCATGTTGCGTAGCTTAGCAATGTTTCTAAGGTGGAAAAAGGCTGTTCTTGTAATATATGAAATATGATTTTCGAAAGTCAAGTTGCGGTCTAGTATAACACCCAGGTCTTTTACTGTAGTGGATAAAGTAACAGGACATCCTTCTAAATTAAAGTTGTATTGTAAGGGATTTTGTGGGTAGTTTTTTGGACCAATAAGTAGTACCTCCGTTTTATCTGAATTTAATAGCAGGAAATTACACGTCATCCAGCATTTTATATCATTTAGACACTCTGTCAATTTAGATAAGTTAGTGTTTTCATCTGGTCGTGATGAGATATAATTGAGTGTCATCAGCATAACAGTGGAAATTAATTCCATGTTTTCTTATAATATTACCAAGTGGCAGCATATATATTGAGAATAGCAGAGGGCCTAACACCGATCCTTGCGGCACTCCATAGTCTACTGACGTTATCTTTGATTTTTCCCCATTTAGACAGACAAAATGGTAACGGTCTGATAAGTAAGATCTAAACCAGCTTAATGCCTGTCCCTGAACACCAGTGTAGTTTTGTAGTCGATCCAGGAGTATTTTATGATCGATAGTGTCGAACGCAGCGCTTAGATCGAGTAGAACTAGTATTGAGATACAGCCTTGGTCAGAAGCTAAAAGTAAATCATTTGTAATTTTAACTAGCGCAGTTTCTGTGCTATGATGCGGTCTGAATCCCGACTGGAATTTTTCATAGATATCATTTTCTTGTAAGAAAGAGCACAATTGAGCGGACACAATTTTTTCTAGTATTTTAGACATAAATGGAAGATTTGAGATGGGTCTGTAATTTGCTAAGTTATTTGGATCTAATTGCGGTTTCTTAATGAGAGGTTTTATTACTGCCAGCTTGAATATTTTTGGAACATGACCTAAAAATAAAGACGAGTTAATAATATTAAGAAGAGGCTCTTCGACTACAGGTAACACTTCTTTCAGTAGTTTAGTGGGTATTGGATCTAATAAACATGTTGTTGGTTTAGATGCAATGATAAGTTTATTTAGCTCTTCCTGTCCTATAGTTGTAAAGCGGTGTAGTTGTTCTAGAGGGGCCATAATTGAGGCTGAATCATAAGACATCATAGAGGATTGTATATTTACAATTGTGTTTCGGATGCTTTCTATTTTCTCATTGAAGTAATTCATAAAATCATTATTACTATACTGTAACGGAATATTTTGCTCTGGTGATGTTTGTTTATTTGTTAGTCTAGCCACGGTGTTGAATAAAAACCTTGGATTATTTTGGTTATTTTCTATTAGTTTGCGGAGATGCTCAGCCCTTGCTGCTTTTAGAGCCTTTTTATAACGTGACATACTGTCTTTCCACGCGATTCTAAAGACATCTAAATTAGTTTGTTTCCATTTACGCTCTAAGTTACGAGTTTCTCTCTTGATTGCATGCGTAGCACTGTTGTACCATGGTGCTTTAGTTTTCTCTCTAACCTTTTTTAATCTAATTGGTGCAACAATATCTAGTGTACTAGAGAACATGGTGCTCAAACTGCTAGTCATTTCCTCTAGTTCATCTGTTTGTTTGGGTGCACTGCGCAGCTGAGATAGATCAGGTAAGCTATTTGAGAATCTATCTATAGTGGTTGGAAGGATTGTTCTGCCTGGTCTATAACGTGGCGCAACGTGACAAATTTCAGCAGTACGTATTATACAAGTTACCATGTAATGATCAGTGAGATCATCACTTTGCGGTATAATATTTATATCAGTTGGATTGGTTCCATATGATATAATTAAATCTAGTGTATGATTTAGACGATGAGTGGGACCACTGACGTTTTGCGTGACCCCAAAGGAGTTTAATAAATCTGTAAACGCAGTCCCTAACGCATCATTTGTATTATCTACGTGTATGTTAAAGTCTCCAACAATTATTGCTTTATCGACATTGACCAATAGATCTGAGAGAAAGTATGCAAACTCTTTTAGGAAATCAGCATAGGGCCCTGGAGGTCTATATAGGGTAGCCAAGGCTAGAGATAATATGGATTTGTTTCTTGCATCTAAGAGCGTAACATTTAGCACAAGTACTTCAAACGAATTAAACCTGTGACCTGTTTTCTGAGTAACATTAAGAATATCTCTATAGATTGTTGCAACACCGCCGCCACGACCGATCAGACGGGGCTTATGCTTATAACAGTATCCTGGTGGAGTAGACTCATTTAGACCGAAATAATCATTTGGTTTAAGCCAGGTTTCAGTAAGGCAAAGTACATCGAAACTATTATCTGTGACCATTTCATTTACAATAACCGCCTTAGGTGTGAGCGATCTAATGTTTAGAAGACCTAGCTTTAGAAATTGTTTTTGTTCACTGATATTTAGATTTTCTGGTTTAATTACAATAAGATTTTTGCTAGATCCTACACTAGATTTATTGTTTGGCCTCACTAAGCGAGGAATAGACACAGTTTCTATATAATGTTCTACACTACTTATATCAATTAAGTTGGGACAGCAAAGACTGTGATTTGGACTTTGACTTACTAGTCATATGGTGTGTAACGTCTTGGAGATGTTGTCCGACAGAACAGCCGCTCCGATTCTGCTGGGGTGCAGGCCATCAGCACGGTAGAGCCTAGGTCGCTCCCAGAACAGATTCCAATTATTTACAGAGAGCAGTTTCTGTTCATTACACCATGACATTAACCATTCATTTAGAGCAAATAATCTACTGAACCTTTCTTGTCCTAGTCGGTACGTGGGAAGCGGTCCAGACACGATGATCGTTGCTTCAGGCGATGTGCTGCGAACCGTCTCGATCAGGCTTCTGTAGTCCTTCTTCAGAACCTCCGTCTGCCGCAGCCTGATGTCGTTCGTCCCCGCGTGTAGGACCACAGCTCCGACGCGCTCGTCACCGTTCAGGATCTCGGGAATCTGTGCAGCGACATCAAGAACACGAGCACCAGGAAAGCAGTGAGTGCGCACCTTACGCTTACCTGAGGTAGCACGGACATGACGGACCATGGAAGTGCCGATGATCACGGCGGCGTCACGTTCCGGCTCGCGAAGAGGGGAGAAGCGGTTCCGGGTGGAGATCTCGAAGACCGGGAGGGGGGGGGAAGTCCTTGGTCTGGTCCTGGCTCGTGTCTTCCGCTGTGGGATCACCCAGGGTCCGTGGTGTTGCCTCGGTGCCGGAGTGAATGAAGGCAGAGATGATCGCGTTCTCCTGGGCAGAGAAACGCACGGAGTAGACGAAGTCGGAGTCAAAAAGTTACTAACCACTGACTTGTGAGCATCGGCGCGTGATGTTTCAAGCGTTGATCGCCGATCTCGCAGCTCGGCTTGCTTCACCAGCAGAACGCGGATCTGTTTCTCCACCGACTCCAGCTCCAATCGTACCGAAACCAGCTCGAATGTGTCCTCACCTGCACTCAGAGGTAACGTTAGACACACATCCGATATGTTCGCCATTATAACAGATGAACAGTAAATTAGTAGTGATACTACCAATATCACTACTAATTTAGGACTGAAATGATGGATATAACCCGTATCCTTTCAGTCAAACGGGTGTAAAATGAGAGGGTCGATAGGCGCGAGGCCACGCGTGAAATGCTAGCGGGCTAAAGGCTAGTAGCCGAGATTCGGAAAGTTGGATATAAGTAGCGATATCAAAGCAATCCGATTGTTTTTTATAAGGAATAGTGTCGAGGATAAGTTCACATGATATAAAAATAGAAAGTGCTTGTTTATAAATGAGTGGTAAAGAAGAAAATCAGGGATTAATGAATCAATTCGACGGAGCTCCAAACACAAACACAGATCGCACGCGCATGCGCAAATTCATCCATCCATACATCCATCCATACCTTCATTTATCCACCTACACATTCATCATCCATCCATACATCCATCCATACCTTCATTTATCCATCTACACATTCATCACCCATCCATCTACACATTCATCATCCATCTATCTACACATTCATCATCCATCCATATATCCATCCCTTCATCCATCCATCAACACATTCATCATCCATCCATCCATCCATCCATCCCTCCATCCCTCCATCCCTCCATCCATCCAACCATTCATGTCTTCATCCATCCATCCATCCATCCATCCCTTCATCCATCCATCTACACATTCATCATCCATCCATCCCTTCATCCATCCATACACATTCATCATCCATCCATCCCTTCATCCATCCATCCATCCCTTCATCCATCCATCCATCCATCCATCCATACTTTTATCCATTCGTCCATCCATCCCTTCATTCATACATCCATCCATCAATCCATCCCTTCATCCATCCATCCATCAATCCATCCCTTCATCCCTTCATCCATCCCTCCATTCATCCATTCATCCCTTCATCCATCCATCCATGCCTTCATCCAAATATCCCTTCATCCATCCATCCATGCCTTCATCCATCGATCCCTTCATCCATCCATACACTCATCCATCCATCCCTGTATCCATCCATCCATCGTGTTGTTTCCTGATTCTTCTATAAAGGAAGGCAATTGTATGTTCCTGCCTCAAGGATGTGTAAAATATTACTGAACATGCATGTAAACACAGTTTGATCTTATTTTGTAAACACAAAAATGAAGAACTCCTTGTCTTAAAGAAAGAAAAACACTTTACAGGAAGCTGAAAAACAGCATCTAATCCTGGTGACAGGAATTTTCTCTTCACACTGATTTTTGTAATGGAAGATCTGTAGTCATGCAATTTAGACGTTTTTTTTTTTAAACCAATCCTCTTGAGAGAGTGTTTTATCTTTGTTTTTTTTACAAGTAGTTTCATGTGGGTTGTTGCTGTCTCGGCGTGGGTCCGATAAATAGACTTAACAAAGAGGAAGGAAAAAAACTGTAAAATAGCAGAAGAAAGTTTTCAGCTTGCATTTGCACTTCACTCTCCTGGAGTGTGTTTACAGCGGCTGAAACTACAAAACGGTAAGAGTTACACTTGTTCAGTCATTAATATTGTCTAACTAATGAATCTCCACAAAAGAAAATTGAAGTCAGAAACATTTTCTTCCATAAAAACCTCTGAACATCCGGAGCTCATGTGTTCCTAATGTTGTCTTTAAATGAGTTTCAATCGTGGAAATCTACTAACAGTAACGATTTTAAAGTATTTTTAATCATTTTTGCACTGTTTATGATCTAATACACTGCTGTTATCATAGTTTTTATGAAACAAAAGTTGACATGTTGTACTGTTGTGTAAATGATTTAGTTTCCTGTGGTGATGTCACTGATAACTCTTGCTCTGGTGTTTCTGCTCCTGATTCCAGGTGAGTCTCTTCTGGAAATGACATACGAGTTAATTACTAACTAAGAGAATAAGGTTTTGGCTAGTTAACATGGATCAGTTAGCACTGCTGCTGACCCCAGGAAATATATAACTGGGAAAATATCTACTATAATGTAAGGACATTTGTATGATTTATTTGTTGCTTCCGAACAAAAGTGTATTATTCATGTTTTTGCTGATATAATGCTAACCGCGGAAGCTGCTAACATTTACAACAGAAAGATTTTCATGGTTAGTGTTCAATGTTCTGCTTCCTGCATTTCATCACCGTCTGTCTGATGTCTGGTTTCACACAGATCATAACACAAGTGTAATTCGTCATTTATAAACACCAGTTTTGTAAAAAACAAAAAAACAAAAAAAACAAGTTTTAATGAAAGTGTATGGTCCTGTTTAACTCAGAGATAGGTATTTGTTTCCTTCTTTTTTTGTTTCCCAACCTTGTTTCCTTGTGAATGTTGTGTTTCAGGAGTTTGTAGCCAGTCGGGTGATTGGGGTGTGAGTTACAGTCCTTCACACATCTGTGCACTAAAAGACTCAACAGTGATAATGAGATGCACTTATAGATACCCTACTGGATATAAGATCGAGAAAGTTTTCTGGACCGAAACACTGGTAAAAGATCATGAAGAGTTTCCAGATCTGTCTAAGGACACTGAATACAGTCAGAGGCTTCAGTATCTGGGAGATAAACAGCAGAACTGCAACATCAGACTGAGTCATGTGACACTGCAGGATTCACACATGTACTATTTCAGATTCATCACTGATAAACCTGATGTGAAATGGATTGGTAAACCAGGAGTGAATCTTACTGTCACAGGTGAGTTTGGTGAGGTTTATCTCTTCTTCTGTGCATTATGTTGAATAATAATCAGTGTATGACAGCAGCACTAGATATAATGTGTGTGTTGTGTTCAGATCTTCAGGTGGAGTCTCCTGAGAGAGTGACAGAGGGAGATTCAGTCAGTCTGACATGTAAAAGCAGCTGCGCTCTGACTGACAGAGCAACATTCATCTGGTACAGAAACTCACTGAAGATATTAACTGAGAGTAACAAACTCATCCTCAATCCAGTCAGAAGAGAGGATTCAGGCAGATATAGCTGTGCTGTAGACGGACACACTCACATCTCTCCTGATGTTCAGATCAATGTCATGTGTGAGTATGTTCTTTAAAGTTTTCTTTCCAAAGCCAGTAGAGTTCACTCGTCCCTCCTTTTCTTTAAAAATGGAAGTAATTGGGGCTAATCTTTAAAACATTAAAATACTCACTGTTTCAATAGTACAGCCACAAGACATGAACAATATGTGTGATTTTAACAATTTCTATTATATTCAGTATTATTCAATTTTACAACTCTGTTGTCATGACAACGCTACACCTTAAACACAACACCCTCAAACAGCTGTAAAATAAGCATTTAAACACCTTTAAAGGTCAAATAATGCACACATTTAAAAACAAATTGTGTGTGGCAATCAGTATTATGCAAGAAATTTTTGAAAAACATGAGTTTGCATAATGCAGTCAGAGCTGGGTAGTCACTTATTACATGTAACCTGGATTACGTAATCAGATTTTTTTAAAGTAATTGTAATTGGATTATATTATGTTTTAAAATAGTTTGTTATCAAACGTATGTGTTATTGATTACATGGTTACATGTTATTCTCACAATGGCAGTAAATTATTAGTTTTTGTAATTGCTAGTTTCCATAGTTGTTAATTAGTTAAAAACCTGTTCCTTGTTCTGTTGATTTTCCTCCCTTGTGCATATTTAAGCCTTCAGTTCATTCAGCTCTTTGTCTGGTATAGTCATTCATTTTGGATATTTCTTAATATGTGACATGATTTTTTGACACAAGGATCCATGGATTCATGTTATGCTAAATTCTTTCCCTACCATCTGTGTGTAAGAACAGAAATAGGAAGTGCTTATTGATAATATATATTTCTCCTGTAGATCCTCCAGTGAAACCTGTGATCTCCATCAGTCCATCAGGTGTAATAGTGGAGGGAGATTCAGTGACTCTGAAGTGCATCAGTGACTCAAACCCTCCTGCAGAAATCAGCTGGTTTAAAGGAGGAACGTTTGTAGGATCTGGAAGAATCTACAACATCTCAAAGATCAGCTCTGATGACAGTGGAGAATACAAGTGCAAGTCCATCAATGAACATGGAGAGAAATACTCTGATGCTGTGACTTTAAACGTCATGTGTGAGTTTATGATCAAACATAAGATGCAAATTTTCTATTTTGATAAATTGAGTCCATTAGTTATTAGTAATATTAGCTTTTTTTTAAAATTCTATTTAAAAAAAAGTAATCTGCTAATTGTAATTAGACCCACCCAGGAGCGTCTCAGTCCTGATAAATGGATCTGGTGTAATAGTGGAGGGAGATTCAGTGACTCTGAACTGCATCAGTGACTCAAACCCTCCGGCTCTGAACTTCAGCTGGTTTAAGGAGAATGAAACCTCAGCTGTTGGATCTGGACAGAGTTTCAGTGCACTACAGAGTGGACGCTTCTACTGTCAGGCTCACAATCAACATGGATCTCAGAGATCAGACGCTGTAACTGTCACAGGTGAAGCTTTTATTAACACACTTCATTCTTAGTTTTTAGATTTAATTATGATATTCTCCCTCTTTCAGTTGGTCGTGGTGCCGGTTGGCTCGTCTGGTTGGGGATCACAGTGGCATGTGTAGGAATATTATTCATCATCATCATCATCATCGTATTGTATAAAATGTAAATATAAAATGATCAACAAAGAGTAATATAATTTGCTTTTAATTAATGCAGAAGTACATTTGATTATTAAATGAAACATGAAATGGCTTGTTTCCATTTGTTTTTTAACAGTAATAAGAAAAGGATAAACTGTAGATCTGCAATACACGAGTATAAGGTGAGATTGCCAAAAAACCACAGAATGATACTAATAAATCAATTACAGCTTATTTGTGTCACAGTTTGGGTTTTGTTTCTTGTTCCTGGTTCTTTTCTAGTCAGGTGATCTTGCCTTGTGTTCCCCTGTCTGTTGTGTCATTGGTTGATTGTTTAAATGTTCACAGGTGTCCCTTGTCTCGTTGTTAGTCCAGTATGTATTTAAGCCCTGTGTCTTGTTCAGTCTTTGTGAGTTCTTAATGTTGTGTTGTTGTACCTTGATGTTGGTGGTTCTGTTCCTGAGTCTTGTGCCCTAGCCAGAGTCTTTATTATTGTAGGGTATGAGCGCAGAATCATGGAGTCAGCATTCCTTAACACAATAAACACACGTTAACAGGGGTTTCTAAAACCCCAACCTATGACTCTTCCAATTCTAAATCTTCCGTTAGCGCCAGCCAGTCTGGAGGGTAGATTAGTTTGTGACACCTTTACAGCGTAATGAGTCCCCACAGAGATCCTCGCGCGATCCTGATTTGTTCGCGAGCCAACATCCAAGAAGACCGTTATCTCCAAACCCCCCTCCCAGCGAGGAAGGAATGCCAGATGCGCAAATGGACAACACACACTCACACACACACACACACACATATATGCATCTATAACATTAAAACCCAGAAATGAGTGATTATGAAATGTATACATGATGTATTCCTGTATGTTTGAAGTTTATACTGTATCCTGTCTATCTAGGACTGTTAGTTATGTAGTTGAACCTTGCGGACTTCTATAAAGGTCTAAGAGTTTATATATATCCTTGTATGCGTAACAAACACGGAGTGATTGGTATTAAACGAAATCGCTCAACTTGCTCGAGCCAAATATATGTAAGAAGTTAATGAAAAACATAGTTTACTATGTTTTCCATCTTTGGAGTGAAAAGAGACCAAAACTAACATCACTGGTGTTCTTAGATAACGGCGTTTACGACCCAAAGGAATGTTCACAGAACTGCCACCCTCTCTGAATTCTAACCAAGGAGGAGAAATGAATCCTGTATTCATATATATACAGTATATGCTATTATATATCCACTTGAGAATTGTATGAACAATGTATCTAAGTTCCCTATTTCATGAGTTGCCTTTTGGTGGTTTGGTCTATGTTTCTCGACAACTCTAATGCGATAATGTTTTAAACTTGGCCAACTAATGTTTAACCAAATCCATTTGTGGCAAGTTTGGTCTTGATAAACTCCAATCTTCATTCCCCATTTGTTAATTGACATTACATTTTGCTAAACTTGTGACACATTAGTATTATAAGAATTGTGAAGATTCTGCTCTTAAACACCCTAATTTCGTCGGTTTCAAATGTCTCTCTCTTAGACAAAGAGCAATAAAAACCAAAGTCCCACCTGTGAAATTCCAACCCTCTAATTGGCCAAGTCAACAGGAAGAGGCCGGATTTTCTCCAAGGTGATAAATGACGCTTCCCCCCTCCGCTCGTCTCTCTGTTACTCTGACTGTCAAAAATGTAGGGTCTCGCCTCCGGGCGAGCTCTTCGCCTTTCTTTTATTTGTTTCTAGTTTAGTTTGTGTTTTTCAGTCTTAGATAAGTCTCCGTGTTTAATTCCAATCGACGAGTGAAAAGAACACCGCGTGACATATCTCTTCAGCAAATCCATCTACAAGGGACCTTTAAACGAGCGCGCGCTCGTTTTGAAGGATAAACACGCGCACGTGACCATGTGGCGAGAGACGCACACACGCTTCTTCACCAGCCATGCGAAGATGTGACGTTAACTCCGCGTGATTTCCCCGTAGAGATCTTTATTTCTTTTCTTTGTTAGTCAAAGTTTTGTTTTCCGTAGTCGACTCTGTTCACTTCCACAAAGTGAAACAAACTTAGCCGAACTATTTTCCTTTGGTAATGTTACCCCAAAGACTTGGAAACTCCGTTCAACGCGCGCCAAGCAGCACCCAGTGACGCTTCCTAAAGGACTCCGCTCACGCACGCGCAGGAATGCCGCGACACAGAGAGACCCAGAAACTTAAGTATATCTCTTTATAGAGCTTCTAAGAAGCATTAAGATGATGTTTTCGTGTTGTCACAGGCAGGGGACTGTCAGGGGAATGTTGCCAATGCTCTCTCTCTCTCTCTCTCTCTCTCTCTCTCTCTGTCCCTTCCCCTCTCACACGTGTTTCCATTGTCCACACTCTATGCATTTCTCATTCATCGATGCCTTATCGTGTATTGTTGTTTATTATGTTTGTAAATACATATATCCCATGTAACCGTAGTAAATACATAAGTAGTTCTGCCTTATTAAATTCATTATATTCATCTGATTGATGTACTGCCTTTTTGCTCATTTAAGTCCCTTAAGTGCCAAAAGATCTTATAGCAACAAGCTTACAAATTAAAGATACTTTAAAGAGTATGTGTTTATAGGGCAGGAAACCCAATTCTTGTGGCCACAGAATTGCTTTTCCTGAAATCCTATAAAGTAAGATGATATTGTGGATTCCCACAGATATTAGTCTGACAATTGAGCTAATTAATTTTGCCTGGTTTGTAAAACGTGGTCCGTGCAGGTAATTGCAATCAACTTGTGGTTAAGTGCAAGGATACACAAGCATGCATGCAGGTAAAATTACATATCATCCCTTATCGGGAGTTTTATTAACATGTAAGACTGATCTAATCCAAACATGTATGAATAATTATTAATTACCAATTATTAATTATGATATGCAAATTCCCCACGGATTAGATCCGCCCAGAGTCTTTACATAATGGTGGAGAATAATGCGGGCACATTTTAAACTTGTTTTTGAGCAATTCAGTTTCAATCGATGTCTATATTGTGATTTAATAATGTACGCGCGCCTCGAGTGAGCGAACGCAACGCGAACTCACTGGCTGACTGATTAAAGGCACAAAGCCGAGTCCAGTTCAGCACATTAACAGCTGCAAAATAATGTCTAACATTCCTTTTGCCATTGTTAATAACTAAAAGTAAAACTGCAGTTTCATAGTATTAAATTTGTCCAACAAAAGACGAAGAAACCTCTTTTGAATTGTGACGTTTTAATGTTAAACTCCCCTGTCCGAACGAGATTCTTCTGTCAGGGTGAAGACTAGATTTAGTGAAACGATGCTCTTTCACTATTCTTAAGAAAGGCCTGATATTATAATCGTTAGATTAACGATGAACTCCTGGTTAAACATTGACGTAGCTACTCAATTGTAAAAAACCTAAAGCATATTTAATCATAAGTGCTATTTGATAATGTCATGGGAGTCGAAAAAACAGACGAATATTTCCTGTTTTATTTTTGCACGACGCAGCGAAGCAATCCTGCCAGACGTGTTTGTTAAAATATAGCACCAAAAAATCCAAAACCGAAAAACATTTTTAATCATAAGTGATATTTGATAAATGTTATTTGGATTCGAACGACAGACGTATAATTCCTGTTGTCCATATTAGTGTGTGGAAGCGAAGAAATCCTTCCGTGCACACGTGTGTCGAATAGAAAAAACCCGCCGAGGTTTAAAATTCATAACACGTGTGAATAATAGCGCTAATTGTTTATGTGGGAATTGAAAAACCGATGCCTAATTCCGGTTGTCCCTATGTGTGTGTGTAGAAAAAATTCCTGCCACGCCGTTTTGTGAAATATAGCTGAAAAAAAAAAAACGCTGAGATTTTATTTTGGATAAGTGTGATCTTACAGAAAACAAAACGTCTGCACGCTCAAATTTGAATCACACATGGAAGCAGGGTGGTTGTTATTCCGCTGACAAACACTAGAGGGCAGCCCTTAGGCCTAAGTGCTTGACAGTTCTCGAATTACGCACCGCCCCCTGACTTTACCCTCCATGAGCGAAATGGCGCCATCTCGTGGACACTAGTAACGAGGCCGTCTTTTCCTAAACAATCTCTCTCATCACAATTTCAGATTTTTCCAGTGAATTTCTGAAATTGTGTTTCTAACTTTCAATGCATGTGCAAGTTCCAGTTTTACTAACATGATTTCACTCCCGACTGTGTACACTTATTTTGAATTTGGTTCAAACCACAGTTGAATTTAAAATTTAAAAGTAAGCGGTACCAGTTTCTGATGACCACTTAGGAGGAATGCGCCCCTTGTGGCCTCCCCCCCTCTACGTCAGCTCATCACTTAGGTCCTAACAATCATTCTTTTCTGAAGTGGCTTTCTCCCAGTTGGTTTTATTTTGGTTATTATCATTGATACCTCACCGTAGTCGTGATCATCATCAAATATAATGCCAACCTTTAATTTCCTACACTTAATCAAATTTGGTTTGAAACAAACAAATTTCAAGATCAATTTGAATTAAGTCTCCTTTCCTGTTGGGAATGGTTTTATGGCTTTATTACTATATTTCCTTTTTCAAATTATTTTTAATAATTTTGATTTGATACGTTACGTTATGTATTTGATACGTTATGACAACTGTATCCTTACTATTCTAGAAGTTACTTAACATCTATGCATACGCTTGATTTGAATTGTATTTAAACCAGTTTGAATGCAATTTAAATCAAGTTCTCTGTCAGCCAGGTTGACCACTAGGAGGAAGTGGCCCAAACCCTTAGTGGCCCAAACGCGCCACTACAGCTTGCTTCCTCCTGTGCTCTTCCTGCTGCACTTAATCTCTTCTCTGAATGGAGGCTAGGTTGTTCTGATAATTAACATTGTCATAATTCCCTTTTTGTTTGTACCATAATTTTAGTAAAACCGTTGCCTTTGATTTTTCTATAAAAAATAGACACTCAATTTGATTTAGATAGAGAGAGCTTTAATTCACGTTGAGGTTCACTTGTCCTTCATCCTGTTTTGTGTTTGTAGGTAGAAATTTCTCTCGTGCTGTGGTGATTTGACAGTCATCTCTGCTTGGGGTCCAGCTGGCTGGTTCGTCTGACCTGCGTCACCAGCGCTGACTGAGCACGGGTCTCGGACTTTCCTGTATTTCTCCGTTGGTGCAGCCCGCAACACGACATCACCAATTTGGCACTGCCGGTTGTGTTCAAGGTCGGGTTGCGTGAGGGCACACATCGGTACAGATATGCGGAAGGGCCCGGGACACTGCTGTCAAGTGTTTGGGGACGACAGAGAGACCAACCAAAATGCTGACTCCAACCCGAATGACCTCAGTTCACCCCAGGGAAACTAGAAAAGGTATTAAATCCATCACTTAGTATTGGCCACAGAATCTAGAGATTCCCCCGGTCATTGAAGTGTTTGGCTCCCTCCTACTCTCCTAGCCACAAATCGCAGGCTTAGGCCTCCTCTTCCCCTGTAACACTTCCTGTGTACTATTAACGCCATTTCATTACAGACCTTTCCGTCTTGGATGGTTGCATGTTACTTAAAACTTTGCTATCTTGCCATTGCTCTTTTCTGTTGTGCTCTGTTCCTTTCAGTTCACTTAGAGACAGAACCTATCTGAGACAACAAGGAACGCTGAATAATAGTTTGACAACCAAGCCGTTAGCATCAACAGGTGACCCCTAAGCTACCGCCCCGTTAAAAATCTTTATTCAGCCCATGCTGACCTACCCAAATTGTCCTACCAAATGATTTAACTGTCGGCATCAGTTAACCAAAATTTTCTTACGCGGCATAGCCCGTATTATAGCTTGTTAAACGTAGAACGAACCTGCATACAGATAGCTTTATTAATCCCCAAGGGGCAATTTAGTTCCATTGGTCTCTCTGTGTGTGTGTTGTGTTCCTCTCGCCTACAGTGAAGCCAGTATGTTCCGGTCCTACAGTCCCACAACCCGCTGGGACAACCTGGAGACATGGCTGAGATTCATGAAACCTCCATTCCTGACCAAGGTCGCCAGTGACTCAGAACCCCGAGCCAAGAGCATCGCAGACGTGGACAGGCTGATGGCGCACAAACCAAGCCAAAGCTCCCACGACAAAGACCGGTCAGATACGTCAACCTCACTTGCCAGCTGATCGCACAAGCACGTCTCCACGAAAGGAGCCGCATCGCCCTGGAGCACGAAGTTGCAACGCTAAGGATGCAAGCCGAGGATGACAACGACCCCGAGCTACAGAAGGAAGTGGAAAGACTTCAAACTGCCCTATCTGATCTTCATCTGCACATAGACCAAAGAGTGCAGTCAGAGAAAAGAACCAGAGAGGAACTCAACGAGAAACTCCGACAAAAGTGAAGCCCCTTGCAAAGAGCAGAGACTGAACTTAAAGAGACTCGAAAGCCACGGCCTGCGAAAGAAACTCGCAAGAGGCCCGTGCTACCATCCACAAGCACGTTCAGCAGAGACAAGATCTCGAACACGAACTTGACACCGTTCACACAGAGTTGAAACCCTCTTATAGACCGGGAAGGGGAAACGCACACCACAAAGTTTCCCTGACCAGCCAGTCCGCACCTTTCAGCCAAGAACCCAGAGCTGTACAGGGGGGTGAAAGCCCACTGTTCAAAACATCACCAGCCAGCCCACAAGAACCCCCGTCAGCAGCGAGGGGGGGAAGAGCCTTTCCAGGAGAGCCACGGCCACTAACCACGGCATGGCTCCCAAAAGACTTAACAAGCTGGCCAGAAACATCCCTATGTTCACTCCGAACCATGCAGGAGGCCACAACGTGCACGCCATCCGCAGGACATTGACTTTCACTTACAAACTGTTACCAACGTCACCGCGTGGGACAGATTGTACCTGCTCAGAATCACGTCCAGTCGTGATGCGCGCAGCTTCCTCGACCGTCAACCAGAGACAGCCCAGAGCGGAACCCCTCTCGACATGCCACTGGTAAGCACAAGTCTGAACCCACATCAAAAAAAAAAACAGTGCCGCCACATCTGAGACAGCTGGGACCCTGAAGTCGCTGAAAGAGCTTCTTCACAAAAGACTTTCCAAAGGAGACAAGAGGGACAAGACAGACATCCTATGTCTAAGCGTAAGACCTGAACCAGGCAACCAGAACACTGCTCGTTAGCCTCAGAGCACAGAGCTAACTGTCACATCACAAAATGACAGCATCACCCAGCCACCACAGCTGACAGCTGCACAGCCTGAGCGACACAGCACAGTTTCCCACAGCTGGGTCCAAAAGCCCAAAATACCTAGAAATGCTGCTTGTCTGTCTGTCTCCGCAGAGAACTACACAAGACCGGCCCTAACCGCCCATCGATCACCACACCAGCCCCTACGCTAAGACTCCTGGGGAACCTGATCGAAAAAGGGGGTGGCCCGGAAACTCTACCTAGCCATCACTTTGGAAAATGAGGTGAGCTTGGAAGCCCTGGTAGACACCAGCTCAGACCTCACTTTAATGTCAGCTCAGCCCTTTGAAAGACTCGGCACTAAAGCTAAGAGCAAAGATCGAACTCTTATACCCCAGACGTGACAGCTGAACGTGCAGTCGTACAGCCAGAACAACATCCGGCTCGAACAAGTAGTTCCCAGGAACTCCAGCAGCCATCCATGGGTACACAGCCTCAGCACCAAGTCAAGATTCAAGTTCACTACCCTGCACCTTCCAGCTCGCCAGAGACCAAGAAATGCTGCTCAACGATGCGTGAACTGATACAGAAGGCCTCTAACACATAAGGCCTCCTCAGAAAGGGTCCCCTAAGATCCCATTGTTTCCGAACTGCAAAACCAGAAGGCACACAGAATGAACATAATGCAAGACTCTGTAAAAGGGTCCCTGGTCAGCATAAAACATAAAACTTTTAAAGTAGATGAAAATGTGTGCTCGAAGAGAAGCAAGACTCTGCATTAGACAATTTAGAATTTAACTGATTTAAAGAAAATCTTGAATGGACGTGTATGCCTCACCTGCCAACACACTATGCACAACTTTTTCGAAACAAACATTTGCTACATGCTGGTTGAAATGACACTGCTAAACATTAGTTTCCATGACAATAAAGGGTTACAGGAAACCCTAGCTCCAAATAAGGCATACGTCACCTTGACGCCATAGTGTAGGAAAACCACCTGAGTTGAAACTACTGTTAACCTACAGGTTTAATTTGATCATTGCAATCCAAACGGAACACAACATGCGATAAGCATTTTGATCACTGGTTGCTGGCTTGTCTAAATGCAGATAAAACAATAGCTGGAATTGACATCTCTACTGTAAGTGAAAGAGTCTTAGATTTCCAACTAATATAAGTAAGTTCAGCAGTAAAGCGTAAGTCTGTTTGACAAAAAAAAAATCTCATCTCAGCAGCTTGTAAACTGTACCGATATCTATCCTGCTTTGGTTAAAGAAATCCAAATTGCAGTATTGCTAAACCTGTTTCTGACAAAGGAAGCTCAGGACAGTGTTATATATACGTAGACCTGGGTGATGCTCCCCTTTCTACAATGTAAAGGCCTTACAAATTATTGTTAGATTGATGTAATTCACCTAAAAATTTTAGCTGCATCTACAAGCAGAGAGCTACCTAGCGATCAAAACTGTTCACTCGCTGAAGAGCCAGCATTTGTGCATGAGAGGGACGTAACTATAGATGCTTAGACAACCTTTGACTTACAGCAAATCTATTTCCTTACTCGGTAAACAAATAGAATAAGTTGTGTTAAGTAAAGAGAAGAGTTACATGAGTAAAACTAGCAAATGCCAAAACACAGTCGCATTTTACTTAATGTAACGTCAAGCTCTCAAAAGACTTTAAAGTATAGGCGCCCCCTTATAACCCTTTTAACCCGTTAAAAGGTGCAGACATTCTTCAGGTACTGTCGAATTGTTCTGACATGCTCTAGTTCCCATGACAATGACTTGTCACAGGAAGTGCTAACTCGTGATGTCACGTTGTAAACAAACCAGCCTAGGTGGCTAAGCTAACCTAACCTAGCGTCCATCCAGCTTAGGCTAAGCTAACCTAACCTAGCATCCATCCATCCAGCTAAGCTAAGCTAACCTAGCATCCATCTAGCTTAGGCTAGACTAACCTAACCTAACATCCATCCCGCTTAGGCTAAGCTAAATAATAACTTCTACAGTTAGCAGTTAGCATCATTTACTTTAAGCCTTAATTACAGCTGCTGTTTATACAGCCCAAAGTATTCTAGAATACTTTCTTTAACCCCAGTTAGGGTTTGTAATTCTTCACTTTCCGTACTTTCAATTCTGCTCAGCTAAAGTTCACCTTCACTAGTTTAGGCATAGGCCTTGCTGAGCACTGTAGGCTAAATCGCCAATTAAACTTAAGCTTAAGTACATGTAAAATGTGTAGCTAGAGAAGAATCTGTATAGTAATGAGAATTTTCATCAGCATGTTGACTAAACATTTGAAGGGACACACAAAGTGGTCGTGAACACGCAACCGCTGTAACCCACCATCGAGTGTTGGTCCAAGCGAATTCAAAGTTAAGTCACTAGTGCTACTGACTATTCTCACATTCAGATCATTCCCGCTGTTTTGACCACTCACCCACGTTTTATTTTTATTTTTACTTTAATAATAATAGCAGTCAGCTATTACCTTGTCTTTTCGGTCATCTATATGATTCAATTCCATTTCCTCTCTTGTTGGAATGTGGTTCCATTTCCCATAGGGCCCAGAAAGGAAACAGAGACACCTTTATTTGTGATTTTGTTTATTTTCAACAAGTGCACTAATTTTTATGACCCTGCAACACAAGTAATTTCAACGATTACTAGGGCATAACTATAGTCCTGAGGATTGATAACCATAATTTGAATAGGAAAGCTGTCCTTTTTCCCCCTATCATTCACTTCGTCAAGCCGTAGTGAACCACTAGTTAAGTCCTGAGAAATAATTTAGTCATAAGAACCATCTTAAGTCAGTTATTTCATCTCGGCTATGCCCTTTCCGGGAAATACTCTCGGAACCACATAAGTCTTAGCCTCCTAACATCCACAGCTAAGATGATAAGGATACAAGACACACTTCACTAGCTAGATACACGTGAAACGCATAGCTTTATGCTACATTCCTAGCGAACCCATTAAACCTTGGTTCTGAACTTTTAGGGTCATGCATTAGTCTCACCCCAAGTGCGACAAAATGTCACAGAGCCTCTGCTTAACCTGACCTTAACGTTCCAGCTTACCAAAGACTATGACAAACAATGGACACTATGAGAAACCACCTCTCATACCCCTCCAACCACCCACGAACGCCGTCTGCACCCACCGACAACCAATGCCCCAGACAACCGACGTCTACCGGCACATGCTGCGTGCACAAGACAACATTCAGCGTTCTGCACCTGATGCCATCACTGCGCCACAGCTTGTGGTGCCACAGTGCAAAAGGGGGGTCATGCCAATGTATGCCCATGACGCACCATGTGCTGCACACCGCAGCACCAGAGACACTTGCAAGACACCGAACCAAGTGGCATACCGGCGTCCTCAAAAGCGGAAAGACTGTCCTAGCCAACCAAGGACGACACTCGCTGAAATTTTTCCTCCCTTTCTCTTTCTCTCTCCCTTTCACTTTTACCAGGATGCTGCTGTGGTTTGCCATCCTGTGCCTTCAGTCGACCAGAGGCCAGCCGCAATCGGACATCTCACCAGGTCCGGCATCAGGCATCGTCCTGAGGGAACAACCGGGACTCCTGATCACCAACTGCCGGACCCACACCCAGAAAGTATATGTTTGACTAGACCCGCGTAATGTTTACAGAGCACATTACCCCAGCGCAGTGGCCCAATACAGTTGGGCCGGTGCCCGATGGACAGAGGACTCCCTCACTCACGCTGAGGCCGATGTCAGGCACATGCTCAACCAACTTGAGAAAATGACTGTCACACAAGCGGAGCTAAGTGGACACAACCGCCGCTCCAAACGGTTCCTTGGAGCTTTGCTCGGAGCCGCCGCTGCCGTCGGAACTCTGTTTAACATCGGTATGTCTAGTGTCAACTCAGTGAACTTAGCCACCGTGAGACGGCACGTGGCCGAAATCCGGACTGAAATCCCACAGATAAAAGAGCAACTCAACACACAAAGTGCCTCCCTTCAGACCATCGGCAAGACTTTGAGGGGAACTGTGGTGGTTCTCAACACTCACAGCGTCCTGCTGAACCAGACCGTGAACTCTATGAAACAGCTGTTTACGGTTTTCCAGAATGACTTTGCTCAAACTCAGCTGGTCACAGCCCTGATGGCAGACATGCTGCGGGAGGTGAGCTCTTCCATTGACAGCCTAGCCATGGGAAGGATTCCATCGTACCTGATACCCTTAAGCCTTGTCCAAACGGTGCTGGCTTCCGCCGTCACCACGCCAACTGACCCTCTACAAATACACCTCACCTGTTGTCCAAGCCTGGACCGCAGCCGACACTGCGCTGTGTATCTCTATGGTAGTCAGCCACATCCTGTCACTAGGCCTGGCCTTCATCCTGTATAGGAGGCTCAACGAGATGCGAACATCGACAGCCAAGCTCAAGAAAGCCGTGTCTGGAGGTTTCCGACGGAACCCCCGGAAAGAGGGGATCACACCAGACACCGCTTTGAATCTCATCGAGCTGAGCCCTCAGCCTCAATAACCACCTGCTACAAAACCCTCATGATTCACCTGCCATCCGCCATTGTGATGATTGTCGTCCGATGATGTCTCCGCAGAGACGTCATCCGACGAAAAGGGGGAATGTAGGGTATGAGCGCAGAATCATGGAGTCAGCATTCCTTAACACAATAAACACACGTTAACAGGGGTTTCTAAAACCCCAACCTATGACTCTTCCAATTCTAAATCTTCAGTTAGCGCCAGCCAGTCTGGAGGGTAGATTAGTTTGTGACACCTTTACAGCGTAATGAGTCCCCACAGAGATCCTCGCGCGATCCTGATTTGTTCGCGAGCCAACATCCAAGAAGACCGTTATCTCCAAACCCCCCTCCCAGCGAGGAAGGAATGCCAGATGCGCAAATGGACAACACACACTCACACACACACACACACACATATATGCATCTATAACATTAAAACCCAGAAATGAGTGATTATGAAATGTATACATGATGTATTCCTGTATGTTTGAAGTTTATACTGTATCCTGTCTATCTAGGACTGTTAGTTATGTAGTTGAACCTTGCGGACTTCTATAAAGGTCTAAGAGTTTATATATATCCTTGTATGCGTAACAGACACGGAGTGATTGGTATTAAACGAAATCGCTCAACTTGCTCGAGCCAAATATATGTAAGAAGTTAATGAAAAACATAGTTTACTATGTTTTCCATCTTTGGAGTGAAAAGAGACCAAAACTAACATCACTGGTGTTCTTAGATAACGGCGTTTACGACCCAAAGGAATGTTCACAGAACTGCCACCCTCTCTGAATTCTAACCAAGGAGGAGAAATGAATCCTGTATTCATATATATACAGTATATGCTATTATATATCCACTTGAGAATTGTATGAACAATGTATCTAAGTTCCCTATTTCATGAGTTGCCTTTTGGTGGTTTGGTCTATGTTTCTCGACAACTCTAATGCGATAATGTTTTAAACTTGGCCAACTAATGTTTAACCAAATCCATTTGTGGCAAGTTTGGTCTTGATAAACTCCAATCTTCATTCCCCATTTGTTAATTGACATTACATTTTGCTAAACTTGTGACACATTAGTATTATAAGAATTGTGAAGATTCTGCTCTTAAACACCCTAATTTCGTCGGTTTCAAATGTCTCTCTCTTAGACAAAGAGCAATAAAAACCAAAGTCCCACCTGTGAAATTCCAACCCTCTAATTGGCCAAGTCAACAGGAAGAGGCCGGATTTTCTCCAAGGTGATAAATGACGCTTCCCCCCTCCGCTCGTCTCTCTGTTACTCTGACTGTCAAAAATGTAGGGTCTCGCCTCCGGGCGAGCTCTTCGCCTTTCTTTTATTTGTTTCTAGTTTAGTTTGTGTTTTTCAGTCTTAGATAAGTCTCCGTGTTTAATTCCAATCGACGAGTGAAAAGAACACCGCGTGACATATCTCTTCAGCAAATCCATCTACAAGGGACCTTTAAACGAGCGCGCGCTCGTTTTGAAGGATAAACACGCGCACGTGACCATGTGGCGAGAGACGCACACACGCTTCTTCACCAGCCATGCGAAGATGTGACGTTAACTCCGCGTGATTTCCCCGTAGAGATCTTTATTTCTTTTCTTTGTTAGTCAAAGTTTTGTTTTCCGTAGTCGACTCTGTTCACTTCCACAAAGTGAAACAAACTTAGCCGAACTATTTTCCTTTGGTAATGTTACCCCAAAGACTTGGAAACTCCGTTCAACGCGCGCCAAGCAGCACCCAGTGACGCTTCCTAAAGGACTCCGCTCACGCACGCGCAGGAATGCCGCGACACAGAGAGACCCAGAAACTTAAGTATATCTCTTTATAGAGCTTCTAAGAAGCATTAAGATGATGTTTTCGTGTTGTCACAGGCAGGGGACTGTCAGGGGAATGTTGCCAATGCTCTCTCTCTCTCTCTCTCTCTCTCTCTCTCTGTCCCTTCCCCTCTCACACGTGTTTCCATTGTCCACACTCTATGCATTTCTCATTCATCGATGCCTTATCGTGTATTGTTGTTTATTATGTTTGTAAATACATATATCCCATGTAACCGTAGTAAATACATAAGTAGTTCTGCCTTATTAAATTCATTATATTCATCTGATTGATGTACTGCCTTTTTGCTCATTTAAGTCCCTTAAGTGCCAAAAGATCTTATAGCAACAAGCTTACAAATTAAAGATACTTTAAAGAGTATGTGTTTATAGGGCAGGAAACCCAATTCTTGTGGCCACAGAATTGCTTTTCCTGAAATCCTATAAAGTAAGATGATATTGTGGATTCCCACAGATATTAGTCTGACAATTGAGCTAATTAATTTTGCCTGGTTTGTAAAACGTGGTCCGTGCAGGTAATTGCAATCAACTTGTGGTTAAGTGCAAGGATACACAAGCATGCATGCAGGTAAAATTACATATCATCCCTTATCGGGAGTTTTATTAACATGTAAGACTGATCTAATCCAAACATGTATGAATAATTATTAATTACCAATTATTAATTATGATATGCAAATTCCCCACGGATTAGATCCGCCCAGAGTCTTTACATTATGTAGTTTGAGTTTATTAAATAAAGTGTGCTGCAATTGGATCCTGCTTCCTCCTTGCTTCCACCTCATCATAACAGAAGAACTCACCACCAATGGATCCAGCAGTTGTTAGCAACCAGGCCTTAAGGAAATTCCTATCATCTCTGTCTCAAGATGGCCAGCCCTTGGAGAGGTATGTGAGGGACTTTTTGGCGTGTTGTCATCTGGGAGCGCTAAATGATGCCCAGCTCGTGGACCTGTTTTGTAGCGGGCTGGATTGGCACATCGCTCAAGTGATGCCGGAGGATCATACTGGCTGGACCCTGAAAGGGTTTGTTGATCTGGCCCTTTCCTTGGGCGGTTCGGCACTTGCAGAGCCTGAGTTTCCCCGCGTCACGCCAGTCAGCGGGTCTGACACCGGATCGGTCTATGGGCGTTCAGGGCTGATGTCCAGCTTGGCAGATTCCCCGCTAAGGTCCGTACGGTCTGCAAGGATCACCGTCCTGCCTGAATCTCGTCCCGTCAAACCAGTTCCAGAGCCCGTCCAGCCAGAGACCGTCCAGCCAGAGACCGTCCAGCCAGAGACCGTCCAGCCAGAGACCGTCCAGCCAGAGACCGTCCAGCCAGAGACCGTCCAGCCAGAGCTTCACGTCAGCCGCGTCCAGCCAGAGCTTCACGTCAGCCGCGTCCAGCCAGAGCTTCACGTCAGCCACGTCCAGCCAGAGCTTCACGTCAGCCACGTCCAGCCAGAGCCGAGGCCCTCTTCGCCGCTGGTCCCGTCCAGTCCAGAGACTGTTCAAGTCACGTCTGCCGATCCAGAGACTGTTCAAGTCACGTCTGCCGATCCAGAGACTGTTCAAGTCACGTCTGCCGATCCAGAGACTGTTCAAGTCACGTCTGCCGATCCAGAGACTGTTCAAGTCACGTCTGCCGATCCAGAGACTGTTCAAGTCACGTCTGCCGATCCAGAGACTGTTCAAGTCACGTCTGCCGATCCAGAGACTGTTCAAGTCACGTCTGCCGATCCAGAGACTGTTCAAGTCACGTCTGCCGATCCAGAGACTGTTCAAGTCACGTCTGCCGATCCAGAGACGGTTCAAGTCACGTCTGCCGATCCAGAGACGGTTCATGTCACTTTCTCCAAGCCAGTGTCTACGGACAAAATGGCCGCCTCCGAGCCAGTGTCTACGGACAAGATGGCCGAACCAGAGACTGTTCACATCACTTCTGCTGATCCAGAGACTGTTCACATCACTACCTCCGAGCCAGTGTCTACGGACAAGATGGCCGCTTCTGAACCAGTGTCTACGGACAAGATGGCCGTCTCCGAGCCAGAGTCTGTTCCTGTTCCCGAGCCAGTGTGTGTGTTGTCTGTTCCTGAACCCGAGCCAGTGTGTGTGTTGTCTGTTTCTGAGCCCGAGCCAGTGTGTGTGTTGTCTGTTCCTGAGTCCGAGCCAGTGTGTGTGTTGTCTGTTTCTGAGCCCGAGCCAGTGTGTGTTGTCTGTTCCTGAACCCGAGCCAGTGTGTGTGTTGTCTGTTTCTGAGCCCGAGCCAGTGTGTGTGTTGTCTGTTCCTGAACCCGAGCCAGTGTGTGTGTTGTCTGTTTCTGAGCCCGAGCCAGTGTGTGTGTTGTCTGTTCCTGAGCCCGAGCCAGTGTGTGTGTTGTCTGTTCCTGAGCCCGAGCCAGTGTGTGTGTTGTCTATTCCCGAGCCAGTGTGTGTGTTGTCTGTTCCCGTGCCAGTGTGTGTGTTGCCTGTTCCCGAGCCAGTGTGTGTGTTGCCTGTTCCCGAGCCAGTGAGTGTGTTGCCTGTTCCCGAGCCAGTGAGTGTGTTGCCTGTTCCCGAACCAGTGAGTGTGTTGTCTGTTCCCGAACCAGTGAGTGTGTTGTCTGTTCCCGAGCCAGTGTGTGTGTTGTCTGTTCCCGAGCCAGTGAGTGTGTTGTCTGTTCCCGAGCCAGTGAGTGTGTTGTCTGTTCCCGAGCCAGTGTGTGTGTTGTCTGTTCCCGAGCCAGTGTGTGTGTTGCCTGTTCCCGAGCCAGTGAGTGTGTTGCCTGTTCCCGAGCCAGTGAGTGTGTTGTCTGTTCCCGAACCAGTGAGTGTGTTGTCTGTTCCCGAGCCAGTGAGTGTGTTGTCTGTTCCCGAGCCAGTGAGTGTGTTGTCTGTTCCCGAGCCAGTGAGTGTGTTGTCTGTTCCCGAGCCAGTGAGTGTGTTGTCTGTTCCCGAGCCAGTGAGTGTGTTGTCTGTTCCCGAGCCAGTGAGTGTGTTGTCTGTTCCCGAGCCAGTGAGTGTGTTGTCTGTTCCCGAGCCAGTGAGTGTGTTGTCTGTTCCCGAGCCAGTGAGTGTGTTGTCTGTTCCCGAGCCAGAGTCAGTGAGTGTGTTGTCTGTTCCTGAGCCAGAGTCAGTGTGTGTGTTGTCTGCTGTTCCTGAGCCGGTGTCTGCTGTTCCTGAGCCGGTGTCTGCGCCGCCCTGGCCGCCCGATGGACTGTCTTCACCGCCGTGGCCGCCCGAGGGGTCTTCACCGCCCTGGCCACCGCCTGTGCATCCTGCTCTGCCCTGGTCGCTCAAGAGCCAGGTCCACCCAGGCTCTGTGGCTCAGGCTCGCCATTCCTGTGTCCTGGTTCCTGGACCCAGTGCGAGCCTGGCCCTCCGTCCCTCCCCCAAGACCGCCTCCACTCACCACCCTCCTGAACTTGTGTTTTTTTTTGTTTTGATGGGCGTCGGGAGCCGCCCATAGAGGGGGGGCTATGTCACAGTTTGGGTTTTGTTTCTTGTTCCTGGTTCTTTTCTAGTCAGGTGATCTTGCCTTGTGTTCCCCTGTCTGTTGTGTCATTGGTTGATTGTTTAAATGTTCACAGGTGTCCCTTGTCTCGTTGTTAGTCCAGTATGTATTTAAGCCCTGTGTCTTGTTCAATCTTTGTGAGTTCTTAATGTTGTGTTTTTGTACCTTGATGTTGGTGGTTCTGTTCCTGAGTCTTGTGCCCTAGCCAGAGTCTTTATTATGTAGTTTGAGTTTATTAAATAAAGTGTGCTGCAATTGGATCCTGCTTCCTCCTTGCTTCCACCTCATCATAACAATTTGTACATGTAGAATATATATATATATATATCAGGATTGTACATTGTTTCATAAGTAGAGCCTGTGGAGTGATTATATTTTTGATTGTCATGCTAATAATTTAAAATCTTGTACGTTTAAAAAAAAAAAATCTAAATTGAATATTGTTACGTTCTCTATTCAGTCTAGGGGATTGAAACAGGGAGTAACAAGAAAAAAGATAACCAAAAAATAACTAATAAATAAACGTGAGAAATCTCCTTTTCCTATATCCCAGCTCTAATCCCATTTCACTTTTAGATCAAAAAGGTTTACACAACACACTTTTTTTAACACCGGGTCACAAAAAGGAAACTGGTCGAGTATGCTTAATGAGTTATTTTCTTCTTTATTAAAGGCTTAACCAATATATTTATAAAACAAACAAAGATCAGTAAACAGGTAAACAAATTTAAATAACCAGATCGTCATGGGGCCAGGTCAAAATAACAAACGAAACAGGACTTCCTAAAGTTTAAACCCAGATAACTTCCCTAACGAAAGAAATCAAAAATTAAAGACAGTTGTCTTACCTCTCTCCCTGACTAACGAAGGAAAAACAGGAGAAAAGGTTAGGAGCCGCTACTGCATAATAAATTGGCACCCGTCTCCCTACACAGTTTAACACTTTAAACTCACACAGCTTAAAGTTGTCGTCACTCCGGCAATAGATTATGTTTTTTTTTTCAACAGCAGTTAACACAACAACATGTCTGGGATAGCTGAAGAGGGATTCCTCCAGATCACAGTTTCTTTTCTGCTTTATTACCTACAACGAGTAGGGCTGGGTACAATTTAAGCTAAAACGGCTTGCCATAGTGCTGGAGTGCTATTATGTTATGGGACGTAACGGCCGTTTCAGCAGGAGCAGCGCGTGAGCAGCAGTGACGCGGGGGTTTCGGCGCCAAGTCTATTTTTCCTGCAATGCTCACGCTCAATTAAAGTGAAAGCACACTTTTGATGGACAAAATAAATTTGATTCACACAAAAATTGCCCAAAATGCACAGAATAGCTAAGCATGTCTAGTGAGTTTTAACAAGAACTGGAGAAGGCAAAAAAAAAAAGGAACTGGAGTAGGGGAAAAAAGAAAATGAAGACTCAAAAATATTTATAGAAGATTTAAGCTACCCATTTAAACTTATTTTGAATTATTCAGGTTGGGTGAAAGTAGTATGGTGTAGGCCTGTTATAAAAAATAGAAATAAACTAGCCAGAAAATATTATATATAAACTTTCTTTTAGTTTATGAAATATACACAGACAGCTACATAGGCTAGCACGACTCAAATCAAACCCGAGTGTGCGGTTTTTGTGTGTGTTTGTTTTTGTATCCACGGAGCTTGCAGTCTTGTAAACATCGAAAGTAGGCTGTGACTGAAACGACAAGATTGGAGCTGTTTTCTTGGTTGTTTTGTTGTTTACCTTTTATATGGTTTACCAACTTCTAAAATCAAATTTATAGTTGTCTTTGTAAAGAATTGCTCGCTTATATGTAGCTTTGGAGCCGCTGCTGTGAAACAGCCGTAACAATATAGTGATAGTCCTTCTCTCTGTTTCCCTGTAGAACGATGATCCCAGAACTGATCCCAGTGAAGACACATATACAGCTCTTGACCTCAAGACCAGATCATCTGACCTCTACGACACACTCACAGTAAGAGAAATGTCAAAAACTACACGTGCAAAAGAGTTTGTGCATTCAAAAGTCAGATAGTAAATAATCAATGTGTTTTTGCCATAGACTGTTCATCCCAGACCTGCTGTTCACCAGTCGGGCTCTTCTGAATATCAGAATCTGTCAGTAAGTTTCTCAGGCCTTCTCAATTTCATCAAACAATAAAGAAAATGTCCTCAGTAGTCAATCAACTAAACAGTCTTTTCTTTCTGTTTCAAGATGGATTATATGAGTCGATTTATTTGTTTTTTCTCAGATTATTTGTACCATTTAGTGTTGATTTATGTAAATGTGTGTGTTATTTCTGTTGTAGCCACAGCAAAACGACACCGTAAGATGAAGCACAAGCTAAACTTTACTGAGCTTTTGTCCCATCGCTAGACACATCCACATCACAACTACCAATGAAAATTAAAAGCATCTTCAGGGTTTACATTTTGCAGAAAGTAATGGATTATATTCATGTGACATGAAGAAAAAGTCAATGTGTAATTAATAAATGAGTTTAGAGTTGTTTCTGTAATATGTTCTACATTTTATCTGTGTATTAAAGCGTCCATGTGACAGATTTTTCTCTTTATTCCTTTCCAAATAAAACATTAAATGATAAAAGACAATTTTTGCAAAGCATTATGATTATATACAACCAAGTAATCCTAGAATATAGTCTATGATCTTGTATAACGCTGGTTGTACAATCTAATCGTTTGGCGGGAAAAAAAGACTTCCTAAAACACTCCTTGTAACAGCGGGGCTGTGTAATCTTATAATCTTGAGCTGTGAGTACTCACAAGAGCTCAAACTGTTTCATTAAGGGTGGATGAAAATCTCAATTCATCATAAAAGACTATTTCCAATCCCTCTATCTTGCACTATCTCACTATTATAAGGTGAGTAACACAATCCCCACCACTGAACCTGCCTTCTTTATAAGTTTAACTTATTCTTCTCCTTTTTCAACAGTCCCCCTCCCCAACATGTGACAGAGTACAAGATCACAGATGAACTACAGTCATAGAAGGTCTTCAGTATGGGATCAATATCCCGCCAAAATGTATTGCAGCCACGGATCAAAATATAATAAGCGTGAATCAAATAATAACAAGCATGAATAAAAACTTTAAGCACATTACAACCTTTTTAACTGTCTGCTCAACCAAATTTGTCAGAAACAAATAATCACCCCAGCCATGTGAACTGTTTTTGGTGAAATTTTTCAAGCTAAGCATATGTTTTTTTTTTTTACATATTACACTGTAAGAGCCCTAACTTTACAAAATTATGTTACTTGGTGCCATGAAAAAACTTAAGTATGTTTTTAATAATTTTTCAAAAACATGCTCAACCAAATGGTTGATTTGGCACATAGCGGTTAACTGTCACCCCCCTTTTTGAGAATGGACATTACAATGCACTATTAAAACTTGTTGTAATTCAAGCATGCTTTGTAATAAAGACCTAAGTTTGGTCTTGTTTTAAAGAAAACACTCAACAGATTATTGTTGAAGTAAAAGTAACCTACTTCAAAAAATAAAAGTATGAAAAAGTTACGGAATTTTTAAATTTACATTCAACCAAATTTTTTCTTTTATATAAAATATATATTTTACAAAATATGTTTACTATAAAATTACTATAAAATCAAAGCCATATATCTGACCAAGTTTTGTTCCAAAGTTGAAGTTGATATCACAAAAATTGAAGTTCCCATGAGATTTTGTTTAGGCGTAATACCAAAAATGACATAAATTCCATTGAATTTAATTGTATGCATTCTGCTGTAACAAATTAATAAATTTGTGTCCAAATATCACTTTTGTCACAAAATATGGAACCTTTAGACTCAGACCTTTCTGACAATGTGTTTGTCAAGATTAGAAAAGGTTTTGATCATAAATTATGATGGGCAATGAAAAAGTATGGCAAAGTATGTGTATGAATTCCGGTACCATTTTTTTTTTACCATTAAGTGACATCTCAACCATTTGGTAGAGGCCGATATTTTCAAAAATTATGGGATGTGTTGAAAAAAAAATACATTGAGTGTGGTTACTAGCGACATAAGGAGATAAGAAATGCAAACAAAAAGATTTCCATCACTTTTTTCTTGGTGCGGACTTTAAAGGGTTAACATGACTGTACAGGCTAGTCAATAAGATGAATAAACGTAACTCCAAAACAACCCAGATAGCAAATAGTAATTGAAACGATGTTAAATCAACATCCCGCTGTCAACGATAAATTAATTGAATCAACGCCGAACTCTGATGTTGATTCTTCATCATGTTGCACCCTCTATTATCATTGAAACAACGTTTAAATCTTTCCTAGAGATCAACATTTCAATGGTATTTCGATTACAATGGATATTGAAACAATGTTGAAATGTTGTAAAAAGATTTTACCCCCTCTCTCATCTTGCCATCTCATGTAAATCATTTTATATTTCTGGGTAGAAACACATTTTTGTTGAGGCTGTATAAGACGGACTACATTGAAAGCACTTTTCAAAACTGCCCAATATGTTCATGGATGTATTCGAATTAAAGGGAGGCAAAAAGGATTAGCGGTAACACTTTAGAATACGGTTCCTTCGTTAATGAATAACTACACAGGAACAAACGAGTAACACAATTTTAACAATCTAGTAACTACTATTAACTAACAAGAAATTCTAATTAACGAATTAGTAAGTAATAGCACACAGACGGAAGTAGTAGTTCACTATTAACTAATAAATAACTACTATTTTTTTAATGCTTCCTAGAGAACTACTGAAAAAGTTTCATAATTCATGCAAAACTAATCAATAACTAATGCAGGACAAATGGCTAGCACTACATTAACATTTTAACTGCTACTGTAAACAAATACACAAGGTTTATCAATATGTAATAGCATAGCAGACTTGATGATTTGGGAAATAATTAGCCTATGCTCTCTCCTAAAAAACTATTTATCAACTGAATAATTTTAAAGAAATTTATTTTTAAATGCAGTTGTCGGGACCTTACTCGTCCTGCGGCCAATTTTCCGGGATTCCTCTGGACTGGCATTGAATCACTAGAGTCACGGTGACGACTGGAACATATTGAGTCATCAGCCATCCAAATACCATATACAGTGAGTTTATTATTTAACCTAGCTCACAAAAAAATATGTTTTTTATGTATGTCTCCCAGCTCATATATGTGTGTGCAAATATCTTGTGAAGGATTAGAAGATTCTACACTTTAGGATTGGCTTTTGATTAGTAACTACTGTAAGAATCATGGGAACAAACTAGTAATGACTGAAGTGTTACTGCATACTTCTATGGGAATTACTAATTATTTGGATCCGTATTCTAAAGTGAAGATCATGGTAACTAACTAGCAATGACTAAAGTGTTACTACATACTTCTATGGGAATTACTATTTAAAACGTCACCAAAAACCTCAAAAGCTTAAAATAATTAGAAATTATTGACAGTTCTGCATTGAATAAAGTAAAGGTAAACCATGTCTTTTGTGTAATTCTGGTCCGCCGCGGTCACTGCTGTAGCTAGATAGCGCTAGATAGAGCACAATGCTAGCCTTGGTTCCGCGCGGTGTTCTCCGGCGGTCACAAGAAATAGCGGTGCTGTTTTAATAGATTTCACGGCACTATGGGTACAGACATGTATTTTGAGCTAGCTGTCACAAAAATAGACTGGACCAATGAGGTTTTGCTAACTTTGTAACTTAGAAGAGATTGAGTACTTTTGGCAGATTTTGACACATTGGTAAAACAAAAACTATTTCAGTGACTGCAGCACTGCGTCCTATAGTATCCAGCTGCAGACCCGCAGCACCACCAGTTTCAGAACCCCAGCACCAGAACCGGAAGTAAGGGGCGGAGCTTACGTTCTAACACCAACGCCAAGACCGGAAGGAAGGGGCGGAGCTTACGTTCTAACACCAGCGCCAGGACCGGAAGCAAGGGGCGGAGCTTACGTTCTAAACCGAGTAACGCCACCTAACGTTTTGGAGCGTAATTTGCTTAGACACGAAACAGCATACTTTTATTACACACAAAACGTCAAACTTTATACGTATGTTATAATCATACATTAAGGAACAGTACAATAAGCATTTTAAAACATTGATTTTGTGTAATATAATTGTATATAGCTATCGGTTTCATTGTATTAGGAGAGTTACTTCCTGATCATGATGGTGAAAAATAATGCTTGAAACTTATGGGCATTTTAATGTATAACAGTTTAACTTTAACAGTTCCATACCTTCATTTATCCACCTACACATTCATCATCCATCCATCCCTTCATCCATCCATACATCCATCCATACATCCATCCATACATCCATACATACCTTCATTTATCCACCTACACATTCATCATCCATCCCTTCAAAACCGCTCGTATATATTAAGTATTTTCAGTAGGACAGTGAGTCTTCAGTTGTGTATCTCACCTTTGCTGACCGTTATCCAGATCTCAGAGGTAAAATCCGGCAGGAGATCGATATCTACACCACATCAGTACTTCCCCGAGACTTCTGGAGCCAGTCTAGAGACGAGAGCCGTGAGAACATGAGCGCTGGTGTCGTCCAGAAGAGCCAGTCTCCCTCGTTCAGACCTCGTATCTCGATGGGTCGTGTGAACACACTGAGGATCCATCCATCCATCCATCCATCCCTTCATGCATCCATCCATCCATCCCTTCATGCATCCATCCATCCATCCCTTCATGCATCCATCCATCCATCCATCCATCCCTTCATGCATCCATCCATCCCTTCATGCATCCATCCATCCATCCATACCTTCATTTATCCACCTACACATTCATCATCCATCCATCCATCCATCCCTTCATCCATCCATCCATCCCTCCATCCGTCCATCCCTTCATCCATCCATCTACACATTCATCATCCATCCATCCAACCATCCATGCCTTCATCCATCCATCCATCCATTCATCCATCCATCCATCCATCCATCCATCCATCCATCCATCCATCCCTTCATGCATCCATCCATCCATCCATACCTTCATTTATCCACCTACACATTCATCATCCATCCATCCCTTCATCCATCCATCCATCCATCCATACCTTCATTTATCCACCTACACATTCATCATCCATCTATACCTTCATCCATCCATACATCCATCCATACCTTCATTTATCCACCTACACATTCATCATCCATCCATCCCTTCATTCAATTCAATTCAATTCAAATTTATTTGTATAGCGCTTTTCACAATACACATTGTCTCAAAGCAGCTTTACAGAAATTGCATTTCGGAAATGTACATAGAAAAATACAGTTAGTTAATCAAGTATTAATTTATGGCATAACATATCGCCGGCTTTGAGTCGTCTCTTCACAGGCGTCGAGTCGTCTCTTCACAGGCGTTGGGGCATCTGAAGTCTCCGTGAGAGGCTGGATACAAACTGGAGCTGACGAACGCTATTTACCTCGGGACTAGCGTCCCGAGATAACAGCAGAAAGGCAGATGGGAAATAATTAGCATAGCTGATGTTCATAATGTTAATGCATTCGAACTGATTCAGCAGTATCAAAGGTTAAGCATTAAGTGAATGCTTGGTTAAAGAGATGCGTCTTTAATCTAGTTTTAAACTGGGACAGCGAGTCTGAGTCTCGTACAATATCAGGAAGGCTATTCCAGAGTTTCGGAGCTAAATGCGAGAACGCCCTCCCTCCTTTAGTGGACTTAGATATCCTAGGAATGACCAGAAGCCTCGAATTTAGTGATCTTAAAGAGCGCGATGGATTGTATGGCGATAGAAGGTCTGTTAAATACACAGGAGCTAAACCATTTAGGGCTTTATAGGTCAGTAGGAATACTTTGTAATTGATACGTAACTTAATAGGTAACCAGTGTAGAGATGATAAAATAGGTGTTATATGATCATATTTTCTTGATCTAGTAAGAACTCTAGCAGCTGCATTTTGCACTAACTGTAGCTTGTTGATTGAGGATGCAGGACAGCCAGCTAATAAAGCATTACAGTAATCTAGTCTCGAGGTCATGAATGCATGAACTAGCTTTTCTGCATCAGAAACAGATAGCATGTTGCGTAGCTTAGCAATGTTTCTAAGGTGGAAAAAGGCTGTTCTTGTAATATATGAAATATGATTTTCGAAAGTCAAGTTGCGGTCTAGTATAACACCCAGGTCTTTTACTGTAGTGGATAAAGTAACAGGACATCCTTCTAAATTAAAGTTGTATTGTAAGGGATTTTGTGGGTAGTTTTTTGGACCAATAAGTAGTACCTCCGTTTTATCTGAATTTAATAGCAGGAAATTACACGTCATCCAGCATTTTATATCATTTAGACACTCTGTCAATTTAGATAAGTTAGTGTTTTCATCTGGTCGTGATGAGATATATAATTGAGTGTCATCAGCATAACAGTGGAAATTAATTCCATGTTTTCTTATAATATTACCAAGTGGCAGCATATATATTGAGAATAGCAGAGGGCCTAACACCGATCCTTGCGGCACTCCATAGTCTACTGACGTTATCTTTGATTTTTCCCCATTTAGACAGACAAAATGGTAACGGTCTGATAAGTAAGATCTAAACCAGCTTAATGCCTGTCCCTGAACACCAGTGTAGTTTTGTAGTCGATCCAGGAGTATTTTATGATCGATAGTGTCGAACGCAGCGCTTAGATCGAGTAGAACTAGTATTGAGATACAGCCTTGGTCAGAAGCTAAAAGTAAATCATTTGTAATTTTAACTAGCACAGTTTCTGTGCTATGATGCGGTCTGAATCCCGACTGGAATTTTTCATAGATATCATTTTCTTGTAAGAAAGAGCACAATTGAGCGGACACAATTTTTTCTAGTATTTTAGACATAAATGGAAGATTTGAGATGGGTCTGTAATTTGCTAAGTTATTTGGATCTAATTGCGGTTTCTTAATGAGAGGTTTTATTACTGCCAGCTTGAATATTTTTGGAACATGACCTAAAAATAAAGACGAGTTAATAATATTAAGAAGAGGCTCTTCGACTACAGGTAACACTTCTTTCAGTAGTTTAGTGGGTATTGGATCTAATAAACATGTTGTTGGTTTAGATGCAATGATAAGTTTATTTAGCTCTTCCTGTCCTATAGTTGTAAAGCGGTGTAGTTGTTCTAGAGGGGCCATAATTGAGGCTGAATCATAAGACATCATAGAGGATTGTATATTTACAATTGTGTTTCGGATGCTTTCTATTTTCTCATTGAAGTAATTCATAAAATCATTACTACTATACTGTAACGGAATATTTTGCTCTGGTGATGTTTGTTTATTTGTTAGTCTAGCCACGGTGTTGAATAAAAACCTTGGATTATTTTGGTTATTTTCTATTAGTTTGCGGAGATGCTCAGCCCTTGCTGCTTTTAGAGCCTTTTTATAACGTGACATACTGTCTTTCCACGCGATTCTAAAGACCTCTAAATTAGTTTGTTTCCATTTACGCTCTAAGTTACGAGTTTCTCTCTTGATTGCATGCGTAGCACTGTTGTACCATGGTGCTTTAGTTTTCTCTCTAACCTTTTTTAATCTAATTGGTGCAACAATATCTAGTGTACTAGAGAACATGGTGCTCAAACTGCTAGTCATTTCCTCTAGTTCATCTGTTTGTTTGGGTGCACTGCGCAGCTGAGATAGATCAGGTAAGCTATTTGAGAATCTATCTATAGTGGTTGGAAGGATTGTTCTGCCTGGTCTATAACGTGGCGCAACGTGACAAATTTCAGCAGTACGTATTATACAAGTTACCATGTAATGATCAGTGAGATCATCACTTTGCGGTATAATATTTATATCAGTTGGATTGGTTCCATATGATATAATTAAATCTAGTGTATGATTTAGACGATGAGTGGGACCACTGACGTTTTGCGTGACCCCAAAGGAGTTTAATAAATCTGTAAACGCAGTCCCTAACGCATCATTTGTATTATCTACGTGTATGTTAAAGTCTCCAACAATTATTGCTTTATCGACATTGACCAATAGATCTGAGAGAAAGTATGCAAACTCTTTTAGGAAATCAGCATAGGGCCCTGGAGGTCTATATAGGGTAGCCAAGGCTAGAGATAATATGGATTTGTTTCTTGCATCTAAGAGCGTAACATTTAGCACAAGTACTTCAAACGAATTAAACCTGTGACCTGTTTTCTGAGTAACATTAAGAATATCTCTATAGATTGTTGCAACACCGCCGCCACGACCGATCAGACGGGGCTTATGCTTATAACAGTATCCTGGTGGAGTAGACTCATTTAGACCGAAATAATCATTTGGTTTAAGCCAGGTTTCAGTAAGGCAAAGTACATCGAAACTATTATCTGTGACCATTTCATTTACAATAACCGCCTTAGGTGTGAGCGATCTAATGTTTAGAAGACCTAGCTTTAGAAATTGTTTTTGTTCACTGATATTTAGATTTTCTGGTTTAATTACAATAAGATTTTTGCTAGATCCTACACTAGATTTATTGTTTGGCCTCACTAAGCGAGGAATAGACACAGTTTCTATATAATGTTCTACACTACTTATATCAATTAAGTTGGGACAGCAAAGACTGTGATTTGGACTTTGACTTACTAGTCATATGGTGTGTAACGTCTTGGAGATGTTGTCCGACAGAACAGCCGCTCCGATTCTGCTGGGGTGCAGGCCATCAGCACGGTAGAGCCTAGGTCGCTCCCAGAACAGATTCCAATTATTTACAGAGAGCAGTTTCTGTTCATTACACCATGACATTAACCATTCATTTAGAGCAAATAATCTACTGAACCTTTCTTGTCCTAGTCGGTACGTGGGAAGCGGTCCAGACACGATGATCGTTGCTTCAGGCGATGTGCTGCGAACCGTCTCGATCAGGCTTCTGTAGTCCTTCTTCAGAACCTCCGTCTGCCGCAGCCTGATGTCGTTCGTCCCCGCGTGTAGGACCACAGCTCCGACGCGCTCGTCACCGTTCAGGATCTCGGGAATCTGTGCAGCGACATCAAGAACACGAGCACCAGGAAAGCAGTGAGTGCGCACCTTACGCTTACCTGAGGTAGCACGGACATGACGGACCATGGAAGTGCCGATGATCACGGCGGCGTCACGTTCCGGCTCGCGAAGAGGGGAGAAGCGGTTCCGGGTGGAGATCTCGAAGACCGGGAGGGGGGGGGAAGTCCTTGGTCTGGTCCTGGCTCGTGTCTTCCGCTGTGGGATCACCCAGGGTCCGTGGTGTTGCCTCGGTGCCGGAGTGAATGAAGGCAGAGATGATCGCGTTCTCCTGGGCAGAGAAACGCACGGAGTAGACGAAGTCGGAGTCAAAAAGTTACTAACCACTGACTTGTGAGCATCGGCGCGTGATGTTTCAAGCGTTGATCGCCGATCTCGCAGCTCGGCTTGCTTCACCAGCAGAACGCGGATCTGTTTCTCCACCGACTCCAGCTCCAATCGTACCGAAAACAGCTCGAATGTGTCCTCACCTGCACTCAGAGGTAACGTTAGACACACATCCGATATGTTCGCCATTATAACAGATGAACAGTAAATTAGTAGTGATACTACCAATATCACTACTAATTTAGGACTGAAATGATGGATATAACCCGTATCCTTTCAGTCAAACGGGTGTAAAATGAGAGGGTCGATAGGCGCGAGGCCACGCGTGAAATGCTAGCGGGCTAAAGGCTAGTAGCCGAGATTCGGAAAGTTGGATATAAGTAGCGATATCAAAGCAATCCGATTGTTTTTTATAAGGAATAGTGTCGAGGATAAGTTCACATGATATAAAAATAGAAAGTGCTTGTTTATAAATGAGTGGTAAAGAAGAAAATCAGGGATTAATGAATCAATTCGACGGAGCTCCAAACACAAACACAGATCGCACGCGCATGCGCAAATTCATCCATCCATACATCCATCCATACCTTCATTTATCCACCTACACATTCATCATCCATCCATACATCCATCCATACCTTCATTTATCCATCTACACATTCATCACCCATCCATCTACACATTCATCATCCATCTATCTACACATTCATCATCCATCCATATATCCATCCCTTCATCCATCCATCAACACATTCATCATCCATCCATCCATCCATCCATCCCTCCATCCCTCCATCCCTCCATCCATCCAACCATTCATGTCTTCATCCATCCATCCATCCATCCATCCCTTCATCCATCCATCTACACATTCATCATCCATCCATCCCTTCATCCATCCATACACATTCATCATCCATCCATCCCTTCATCCATCCATCCATCCCTTCATCCATCCATCCATCCATCCATACTTTTATCCATTCGTCCATCCATCCCTTCATTCATACATCCATCCATCAATCCATCCCTTCATCCATCCATCCATCAATCCATCCCTTCATCCCTTCATCCATCCCTCCATTCATCCATTCATCCCTTCATCCATCCATCCATGCCTTCATCCAAATATCCCTTCATCCATCCATCCATGCCTTCATCCATCGATCCCTTCATCCATCCATACACTCATCCATCCATCCCTGTATCCATCCATCCATCGTGTTGTTTCCTGATTCTTCTATAAAGGAAGGCAATTGTATGTTCCTGCCTCAAGGATGTGTAAAATATTACTGAACATGCATGTAAACACAGTTTGATCTTATTTTGTAAACACAAAAATGAAGAACTCCTTGTCTTAAAGAAAGAAAAACACTTTTCAGGAAGCTGAAAAACAGCATCTAATCCTGGTGACAGGAATTTTCTCTTCACACTGATTTTTGTAATGGAAGATCTGTAGTCATGCAATTTAGACGTTTTTTTTTTTTTAAACCAATCCTCTTGAGAGAGTGTTTTATCTTTGTTTTTTTTACAAGTAGTTTCATGTGGGTTGTTGCTGTCTCGGCGTGGGTCCGATAAATAGACTTAACAAAGAGGAAGGAAAAAAACTGTAAAATAGCAGAAGAAAGTTTTCAGCTTGCATTTGCACTTCACTCTCCTGGAGTGTGTTTACAGCGGCTGAAACTACAAAACGGTAAGAGTTACACTTGTTCAGTCATTAATATTGTCTAACTAATGAATCTCCACAAAAGAAAATTGAAGTCAGAAACATTTTCTTCCATAAAAACCTCTGAACATCCGGAGCTCATGTGTTCCTAATGTTGTCTTTAAATGAGTTTCAATCGTGGAAATCTACTAACAGTAACGATTTTAAAGTATTTTTAATCATTTTTGCACTGTTTATGATCTAATACACTGCTGTTATCATAGTTTTTATGAAACAAAAGTTGACATGTTGTACTGTTGTGTAAATGATTTAGTTTCCTGTGGTGATGTCACTGATAACTCTTGCTCTGGTGTTTCTGCTCCTGATTCCAGGTGAGTCTCTTCTGGAAATGACATACGAGTTAATTACTAACTAAGAGAATAAGGTTTTGGCTAGTTAACATGGATCAGTTAGCACTGCTGCTAACCCCAGGAAATATAACACTGGGAAAATATCTACTATAATGTAAGGACATTTGTATGATTTATTTGTTGCTTCCGAACAAAAGTGTATTATTCATGTTTTGCTGATATAATGCTAACCGCGGAAGCTGCTAACATTTACAACAGAAAGATTTTCATGGTTAGTGTTCAATGTTCTGCTTCCTGCATTTCATCACCGTCTGTCTGATGTCTGGTATCACACAGATCATAACACAAGTGTAATTCGTCATTTATAAACACCAGTTTTGTAAAAAACAAAACAAAAAAAAAAACAAGTTTTAATGAAAGTGTATGGTCCTGTTTAACTCAGAGATAGGTATTTGTTTCCTTCTTTTTTTGTTTCCCAACCTTGTTTCCTTGTGAATGTTGTGTTTCAGGAGTTTGTAGCCAGACGGGTGATTGGGGTGTGAGTTACAGTCCTTCACACATCTGTGCACTAAAAGACTCAACAGTGATAATGAGATGCACTTATACATACCCTACTGGATATAAGATCGAGAAAGTTTTCTGGACCGAAACACTGGTAAAAGATCATGAAGAGTTTCCAGATCTGTCTAAGGACACTGAATACAGTCAGAGACTTCAGTATCTGGGAGATAAACAGCAGAACTGCAACATCAGACTGAGTCATGTGACACTGAAGGATTCACACATGTACTATTTCAGATTCATCACTGATAAACCTGGTGGAAAATGGATTGGTAAACCAGGAGTGTCTCTTACTGTCACAGGTGAGTTTGGTGAGGTTTATCTCTTCTTCTGTGCATTATGTTGAATAATAATCAGTGTATGACAGCAGCACTAGATATAATGTGTGTGTTGTGTTCAGATCTTCAGGTGGAGTCTCCTGAGAGAGTGACAGAGGGAGATTCAGTCAGTCTGACATGTAAAAGCAGCTGCGCTCTGACTGACAGAGCAACATTCATCTGGTACAGAAACTCACTGAAGATATTAACTGAGAGAAAATTCAGTAACAAACTCATCCTCAATCCAGTCAGAAGAGAGGATTCAGGCAGATATAGCTGTGCTGTAGACGGACACACTCACATCTCTCCTGATGTTCAGATCAATGTCATGTGTGAGTATGTTCTTTAAAGTTTTCTTTCC
>NW_027509108.1:3060000-3102500 GCF_051911475.1 Siphateles boraxobius | reverse complement strand
CTACAGAGTGGACGCTTCTACTGTCAGGCTCACAATCAACATGGATCTCAGAGATCAGACGCTGTAACTGTCACAGGTGAAGCTTTTATTTTATAAAGGTTTCAAGACAGTTGTGTAGCTTTGAGAGTTAATCTTAACTCAAATTCTTAATCTTTCAGTACATCTTGGTCGTAGCTGGCTCTGGTTGGGGATCGCGGCGTGTTTAGGATTCTTCATCGTCATCATCATCATTCTGTTTATAATGTAAGTTTGATTAAAATCATTCTCAAATACAGTGAGTGTATGAAAGTAATTCAATTTAAAACTAGTGCAGGTGGAAATGCCTCATGTAATGTGATTAGTGATAAATCTTTAAAATGCAGCTTACACGTTTAATGTCTGTCAAATCAGGAGAAAACGAAGAGGTGCTAAAGCTGAAGACCTCACCGAAAAACAGGTACATCTTCCAGACACAACATGTGAATAGTCTAGTTAGATGCAGCCATTCACACAAAACATGAGAGACAACGAGAGACAAAAAAAGAGGAGAGTCTAGAGAAGTTTACCGCTTTTTAATTTGAGTGCCGTGTTTAACAGTGTCATGTGAGCACAGCGGTCACACACGTCCGTCTAGCACGTGTTTACATAGAAATAGAATGGAAAAGTAAAGCACTTTAAATGTGAATGATAAATAAATAATATTTCATTTTCTTCCATTTCAGGACAATCTGTACTCTACCGTAACAGGGAGAGACGCTCATGTTTCTGAATCAGCCGATTGTGATGACGCTCAGTACGCCAGTGTTACTTCCAGCAAACCCAGAAGAGACAGAAACGCTCCTGAATGCAGAGATACTGAGGAGATCCAGTACGCAACTGTTCAACATCACAGAAAGACCGAGACGAAGAGAGCAGAGGAGAACGAAAGCCACTACGACAATATCAGGATTCATCAGCCTGATGCTGCCGTGAGGTGAGAAGAACGAGCTTAAAGAGACAGTTCAACGTTCAGATCAACTCACAGTCATGTTACATTTATTCTTAATAACTTTGGTCTCCCACTGATGTTTCAGAAACAAGGTATCTGAATTTTTTAATGACCTTTATCGTCATATAATCTGATGCATAACATGATTGTTTTATCTGATATTTTTAGGCGATCCAATGTGCATAATGTGGAAGAGACTTCTGTGATCTACAGCCGTGTCAAGTGAGTAAATGAGATCATGAAGACAAAGGCCAAAACAATTAAACAATATTCTGAGAGTACGGCTGTCAATTTAGCTTGCTAATTCACTCAGGTATTTATTATTCATTAAGTCAGGTAAATAGATGGCAGGAATACAGTGTCTGCATGTTATCTTTTTCTCATTACAAGAGCAGAATACAAAGGAAAGATCCAAGAACCAACAACACTGTGTTTAGTGAGACTAAAAACATTTTGTGATGTCACTGGCTGGTTAATTTGCTTCTTAAAGTCATTTGAACTGTTGACGTCATGTGCTTTCTGTAAACAAATAAAAAAACCATATCAGTTTTACCAAATTCAAGCCTGTGTGTGGTCATTGCTGGGTCATTGAAGACCTAAACTCAGAATAACCAATTAAATGTGATAGCTGGGTTAATACTAATATTTGGGCTATTCTAACAAACTCTGAAAATTTGCAACGGTGGATAAAATGAAAGCTTGATGAACACTTCAGTCTATTAAAGTCACCAGTGACGATTATTTGTAGAGCAACTTCTGTGTACGTGTGTTAAGACGAGGTCAATCATGTTGATTTAATCAGTTTGACTAAAATAACATTTTAAGGAACCCCTAAAGTCACATTGTGGTGAAATTATGTTTCAATGCTTTTGCGTTTTCTCTCAAATCCTTTGCATTACACATGCAACTTTTCCGAGCATTGAAATATAATTTCTCACCCCATCTCATACTTGTGAATCTCCATGTCCTTTTAGGAGCTTTTGTATTAAGCAATATTAGCTAAGAATTCATTTTGATCAATGACGTACATGAGACACATTATGTGTGGGTGAACTAATTTCTAGATGAGGTCATTTCCTGTCCCACCACCTCTGCTGTCCACAACTTCCTGTCGTTATTCTTTTCGCCAATAAACATAAACTGTTTATTTTCGCCAATAAACTGAACAACAAACTAACTTGTCTGTCCATGGTCAAAGTTTCAACATCCAGTCTTACTCAATATAAGTTCCTATCTCGAATGTCTTACTCAATAATTCTTCAGAAAATGTTTCTAGGAAGAAAGGTTATAAAAACTTGGTTTAAAAATGATTTTTATTCTATTTATTTATGAACATCGCTTCAATCTTAAAATATGGAAATTCAAGAGAAACTGTAAATACGTCCTATATGTTAATAAATCTTTGTAGAAGATCAATCAAATTGATGGACAAACTTCTTTATATTGTTCAACATTTTGGGTTTAATGACTTTTTATATATCAATAAATGCCATTGGATCATGACGAAAAGTTGTCTAAGGTTGCTTGTGTGGGCATGAGTAAAGAAAGAGGAAGAAACATTTCTGTATTTGCAAGCATTTTAAAAACAAACAGTGTGTAACCACGAGAAATTCATCAGTTCAACGTCCGCTGGAGAGACCAGAACACGGTAAGCTGGTTACTGTGTGAATTTATGCAAGTCCATCAATAAACATGGAGAGAAATACTCCGCTGTGACTTTAAACGTCATGTGTAAGTTAATAATCATCTGCAAATTGTTTCAAATTTTCAAACACCTCAATTTGTACTAGTTATTGTGAATTGTCATTTTTGTCTGTATCCTCCCAGAAACTTCTCAGTGTTGATAAATGGATCTGGTGTAATAGTGGAGGGAGATTCAGTGACTCTGAACTGCATCAGTGACTACGTTTACATGCAGCCAATTTTCGGGTTATGGTTTCGGGTTTCTGAAACATTAGGAATAAACCGTTTACATGCGTGAGCAGAGAGAGTTACTCCTGTTTACATGGAATTGCAATATCCCGATGTAAACGGCGACGCACGGTTAGCGTCTGGAAGTACGGACAACCTTAAGACGCAATATGCGTCATTTCCGATTCTTCTTCGTGTATCCAAAGACAACAACAGCAGCAGCAGCAGCGCGCGGATAATGAATAGTTCGGGGCAGATAGCGTTCGTCTTTGTTTGCGCTTTGATGCTGGTAGTGAACTCGCTCCAAAAGTATGCTACGCTGCGTCTCGCCATGTTTTCTTCCGGTATACTCCAGGTTTTTGTATGCGCAATTTTTAAAATCCGGGATATGAGCACATTCGGGTTTTTGCCGGTGTTTACATGGCCGTGCGTGACCGGGTTATTGCTAATATCCCGGTTTTGAACGGATTATTGGCTGCATGTAAACGTAGTCAGTGACTCAAACCCTCCTGCTCTGAACTTCAGCTGGTTTAAGGAGGATGAAACCTCAGCTGTTGGATCTGGACAGAGTTTCAGTGCACTACAGAGTGGACGCTTCTACTGTCAGGCTCACAATCAACATGGATCTCAGAGATCAGACGCTGTAACTGTCACAGGTGAAGCTTTTATTAACACACTTCATTCTTAGTTTTTAGATTTAATTATGATATTCTCCCTCTTTCAGTTGGTCGTGGTGCCGGTTGGCTCGTCTGGTTGGGGATCGCAGTGGCAAGTGTAGGAATATTCATCATCATCATCATCGTATTGAACAAAATGTAAATATAAAATGATCATCAAAGAGTAGAATTTGCTTTTAATTAATGCAGAAGTACATTTGATTATTAAATTAAACATGAAATGGCTTGTTAAAAGCCGAACGTTCGCTGTAGGCTTTGAAAGGGGACTTCTGTTAAATAAAATATCTCGCTAGGCATTGAACTTTGAGCTTTATAATTTTACAGGTATTATTTATGCTCTAACAGCAACATTACACGCTAACTAAAGTTTGAAAAATGGAATCGCGAAGAACGGGACCTTTAAAGGCGACCTATTATGCAAAATTCACTTTTATAAGACTGATCAACTTTATTATCCCAGGGGGGAAATTTACATGTCACACCATCACAACAATAAATGACTAAATAAAAAACTTAAACGACATTCACAACAGCAACACAACTCATTCTCCAGTATAAATTTTTTGCAAAGCATTATGATTATATACAAGTAATCCTAGAATATAGTCAATCATCTTCTATAACGCTGGTTGTACAATCTAATCGTTTGGAAAAAAAACAATCTCAACTTCTGAGTCTCGTATAAGGTGTTTGAACACAGATGTGTGTCCACGGTGTAAAAACAGCCTAATGGTAAAATTCCACCCAATACTTTTTTTATAATCCCCATATATCATTATGTATCTCTCAGAACAAGCTGTGTCAGATTCCCCTTTACTCCTACACAAGAGTAGGATACCCGTCCTCGACTAGAGAGGATCTGCACTAGATCCCCTGAGTGAGAAGCAGTAGACCCACATTATAACCGTACACTAAACCATACCTATCTCCATGCAGCATATATGTTCTGGCTCTGTGGGCATCCTAATACAGTTCACACACAAGCACCTGTACAACAGTTTATAGATTAACATGACTGTACAACAACTAAGTTACATACATGTATCCACTAACCACTGAGAAACGTCCATGTCCAGTCTAACAGTTGCAGCTTCTTCCTGAGTCTCTCCATCTGTGTCTGACTCCGGTTCAAACATGTAAGACTGCACTCGCTACGGGTATTATTGACATTTTCCCTGAGAGAAATTCGGCTGCTATGTTGTTCCCAGAGCCATAGAGAGAGAGTTGCGACAACGGAAGTTCGAAATCCTTGGTTGTCACGTGATTCGCGTAGACCTCAGATAGTTCCAGGAAGTGCTTCGGCGCCAATTCAAATCGATGGAGTTAGAGAGCAGAACTGTGATTTTTGGTAGTTTGTAGTCAATAAATGCGTTGGTTTGCAATATGTATATAATACATTGACATTTGGATGTAGTATGTGTATGTAGTTACAGCAATATTGTTTTTAAAAGACACAAATCTGCTAATATTTAATGTTTATGTGGTCAACCAGCGTTGCCTGCCTTTGTTAACATTTTCTGGCTAACTTCACCTTGGTTAAAGACCGTTTTGCAGTTGTTTTGAAGTATTTTTGTGTTCTTAAACGTGTATGTTATTTAAGGGTTATCACGTAATGTTCACTATGGTTTCACAAGGACAGGAGACTTGCAGGAAATATGTGATTGTCTTAAAAAGCCATTGCAAACAAGTAAAATGTAAAATTGCATTCATCTTAATGTTTACAATGCTTATGCACTTATTACTATATAAATGAATACATAATATATTTTATAGTCCTGTTATATCTTAAACCCCACAAAATGTCAGGTTGTGCAACTGTCCGCACAAATGAAAAGACTAAAATACTAATTTAAATGGCGTTTTAAGAATAAAAAAATAAAAAAATGAAATTCTTTGGCATAATTTGAACCGTTCATATAAACAAATTTTATACATTTCAGTAGATTTATAGCTGTTGAGATAATTGAAAACCTTTTGTAAAGCAATTTGCATGTCAGAATGGCACAACTGCAAACATGGCTCTCTTATTATGGTAATGACAGTATGCATGATAAAGCATTGTCCAGAGGAGCCTTAATGATCCTTGTAGATCTCTATCAAATACTGGTAAAACTGCCAATTTAAACACTTGTTCACAACTGAAACTTGTTTATATACATTGTTCATGACACAAAAATATACATTACATCAGTTTTGAAAAGATTTAAAAAAACATTTATTTGTTTATTTGTCAATGACCTATATATATATATATATATATATATATATACACACACACACACTTTTGCACTGATTTAGCACAAAGGGATTTATAAATGTCTAATAAACTGCACGTCAAGCATGTTGTCTGTCCTTTCCTCTGTTGTTCTTGTACTGTCCGACACAGAGAGCAGAAATATGCTCAAGTCAGGAGCAATCTAAATAGAACTAAACATTTTGTGCTAATTATACTTGGGTGTATATCTGCACTTTTTCACAAAGACCAACACTGGGAAGTTTGATGTTTATTAAAAATAAGGAGCAAATAAAGTCTTGCAAAATCCCAGGATCTGAGACTGAAGGTGAGGTACAGCGTCAGTGCAGGAGTCTTCAGGATCCACTCAATCCCCTTTGTGCTTCTTGTGTTGAAAGAGATAAAGGAAACAAAAACGGGATAAATTGTATATAGTAGTCAGTATATAATACAGTTATGGTATTTATAATACCCCATTTAGCCTAGTGTGATTTGATCTAGAAAATGGCTTGCTGACGTTTTAAGCACGGTTTTTAATCTTACTTACATGTATAAACTTCCATCTCCCTTTCCCATCAATACAAATCAGCTGAGCTGAAACATAATAGACAGGTAATAGTCAACAGAAACACAATGAATAAAAAACTCCAACCCTACGTTTGTGCTTACTCAAATATGAAATCTAAAATAAGGGATTTTTTTCCCCGTTATTGCACATTTAATATGGAATGAAACCGATATTCTCATTTGATCAGTTACAACTATCACACTCCCCAATGTTATATTTAACCCCTGTTTATAAGTCTTTCCCTCTTATTACACAACAAAAGATAAACATGCATTAATAGAACGGGTTGGTTTGTTATGCGGTATTAACTTTATCCAAAGACCTTTATTTTACCTGACAATGTCCCCTAAAACTACTAATTTAGAGAGCAATAATCAACTAGCATGCTTTAATACATAAGTTAATTTGATTCAGATGTACTGATAATATACAATCTTATTCTTTAAACGTCTTACCTTTTAAAAGTGCATCACAAACGGTCTGTTCTGCTGTAGCTCTAACGCGCTGCTGGATCATCCGGGAACTATTGAGAATCTCTGCGAGCCGCCATTGCAGAAAAAAAAACGTTCCATTGAAGTCAATGGAGTTGTCGCAACTCTCACTCTATATGGCTCTGGTTGTTCCCATAGTATCTGAAGCTCGTGTAAAGGATTGGTCCTCGTCTGAACGGGGGCGGAGCAGCGACTCATTTGCATTTAAAGATAAGCTACCCAGACAGCAAGCCAACATTGAATAAACATTGTTCTTCCATCTGAATCATCATTATGGTTGATATTGAAATTTCAATGCAAAATTAATGTTGAATCACCATTACCCTGTCGATGAAAACCTGATGTTATTAATGTTGATGGCAACGATATTGGAACAACATTGATCTATAGTTATCTTTATGATTGATTAAGCATTGATATTTGGTTTACCGGGCAATGGCTGAATGTGTTGAAAAGTCATTGATTTATAGTTGACCGGGAAACGACGCTGTTGTTGAAAAGTCATCGACATATAGTTGACCGGGAAATAGATGAAAATGCATCGATATATAGTTGACCGGGAAATATGATTGAAAATCAATAGATTTTTGGTTGACCGGGAGATCAACGGGTGTTATACCAACGTACTGCACTGGACACAGCTCATTTCTGGACCCTTTGCACAAGCGTAAAGGTAAGCTTGCTTAATGTTTGATATGAATGAATTGTACCAAATCAAATACTGTTAGGCTGATCGTTAACATGATGGTTAGTAACCGACGCAGTGCTGCAGGAAATAGATTTTTGTTTTACCACTGTGTCAAAATCTGCCGAAAGTAGCCTAGGCCTACTTTGTAGTTCTCTTCTAGGTTATAAAGTTAGCAAAACATCCGAGTCCAGTCTATTTTTGTGATATTTAGCTCAAAATACATGTCTGTAGCCTACCCATTGCTTGTGTCGTGAAATCTATTAACACAGTAACCGCTATTACACACCGCTATTTCTTATGACCGGAGAACAACAGCGGGACCAACGCTAGCAGTGCTCCACCTAGCGCTACCCACAGAAGTGACCGCGGCGGGCCAGAATTACACAGAAGACATGACTTACTTAACTTTATTCAATGCAGAACTGTCTCGAGTTCTAACTGGGAATGCCGATTAGACCATCTCCTCGTAATACAAATCCAAAATATGAATGTACTAGTGCTTATCCGATTTCACGATTTTTCGCGCACTGTTATAGCGCCTGACAACCAGGCCTGGCGTCAAGGGGGGACTTGGGAGGGCTTATCCCCACGTTACATACTTAATCTCGCGGCACGAATGTTGGCTACCAATACAAATAAATATAATCTCCTGTTTAACTTAAATGCTAATTTTTTGCATTGTGATTTTATTTTCTGTTTTAGGTGCTCTCACTCAGCAGACGGGGACAACCGCCGTCACCCAATTAACATGTGCCAGACCGGGCAGGAGGGACTGGACGACAAAATATTCAGGCGTCAGAGGACATTGAAGTGTAAAGTGTAAAGAGTTGCCTACAATTAATTAAATAAAAAGGCTAATAAAAATGAATTTGTTTGTGTGGTGTGTTCAGTGTTTTATACAAGATTTCAAATGTTCCATTATTTTTTAACATCCTGGCTGTAGATAAAGCAGGCTATTTAATTTATGGCATTACATTTAAAATTAACATTTAAAAACGATTGAAATTCCATTGAAATCACGTTGATCCTTAGTTCAGTTGAAATTTCAACATTGTTTCAATATTCCTGATAATTGAAATACCATTGAAATTCCGTTGATCTATGGACAGGATTTCAATGTTGTTTCAATATTAAAACAGGGTGCAAAATGATGTAGAATCAACATCAGAGTTCGAATGTTGATTCAATGACTTAATGTTGACAACGGAATGTTGATTTAACATAGTTTCAATGACTGTTTGCTATATCCACCTTGTTCTGCTCTAAACAATGCGCGCCGCCATGACGACGACTCCGGTTGCCTACTTCCGGTTCGTACTGTATTAGCAGTGAGAGAATGAGTTCAGGCTCTACATGTGCTGTTGTTGGTTGTTTTAACAATTAAAAGGAGATAAACAACTTTTTAGAAACTGGGTGCTTTGAGTATTAGATAAAAATGAGAGAATGCCTATGTCCGGTTCGTATCAGCTACATTCAATACCAGAGAGTAGACGTTTTTGGTTAGCTGCGCTAAAACTGAAGCATCCACCGAAAAAGGTGTAATACGTTACCAGTAGGGATGGGCATTTCAAGCAAAAATAATATTCGAAGATCGCTTGGTATTATGCAATTAATATTCGAGAATTGCACCCCTCCATCACATCACACACACATGCATGTAAAGGCTATAGGCTACACACCAGAGCACATGAGCAAAGCGGAGCAGTGTGACGCTTAAATATAAGTTAAACAAAAACAAAAACTAAACATATGTTTATATTTAAGTTTCACAATATAATGTTTTTTTAAAATGTATTTAATCTATGTTGATTATATGAAAAGGGAACCGCATGAGATGAGTCAGATATGATCATAAGATGCCCAATATATCGGAAAACATTTGGAATGGCTCAGACATGATTTTGACCACTTATCAAGTTTTGTTTTGTAGAAAGCCTTTCTTTAAAGTGAATTTCGTTTTGTATAAATTGTATCTTAATTTTTATCAATGTTTTATCAACAAATTGCCTGGAATAATAAATAAGAAGCAAATATAGTATATATACTGGACACAGATCCGCGGGCGCGTGAACTGGAGCGCGTCTTATTAATTAAACTCAGCGTATAAGTGACTTGCCTCACATACATGATAAGTATATCTATAGAAAGCTTGAAATGTGTACTTTTAAACAAAATAATTAAAAACGAGCAGAAATGGGCTGCTCTCTGCTTATGTATAGGTTAATTCGTATGAAGTGTGCATTTCTCTCTATAGGCTCGTTCACTACTGCGAAGATGGCGAGTCAGTATCATCAAATTTATCTTTGCAGTCAACACTTACAGGAAACACTAGTTATTAATAAACAATTCAAATGTTTCATGCATAATCATTACTTTTGCCGTTTAATTTTTTTTGTGGCAAGCTTATGCGTGCGTTGAGATGCAGAATAGGCATTATATTACGAAAACGCTCATTATGGTTTAGCATTTTCTCCCATATAGCTTAGTATACATAACTTCCAACCCAACTTCAGTCGTGCACGGGCAGGGCCAGCCCTACTTATTTCACATGGTTTCTAACCAGCACATCACTGCGGCGTTCTGAGCGAGCGGCGCTTAATCTTCATAAAGCTTCGAACCGGAAAAGGACAACCGGCTTCCGGTTCAAACCCGCAATGAATCATGGGTAAATTCGCTAACCAGGAAAAAGTTGGATAATAAAAAAAAATCTGGTGGTATTTTGAGCTGAAACTTCACAGACACATTCTGAGGACATCAGAGATGTATATTACATCATGTGAAAACGGCATAAGAGTATGGACTGCCATACGTGACATATTAATTAATACATCCATAAATACATCAATAAATATACAAAAAAAAATACATCAATAAATACATAAATAAATATACAACAAATGTAAAAAACAAACATACATAAATAAATATATGAAGAAATGTAAAAAAAAAACAAATAAATAAGTATACTTTTATTTACTTATTTATCTATAATTGTATCTTTTTCCACATTTATATTATTTACTCATTTATTTATTTATGCATTTCTTTATTTCCACTTTTACTTATTGTCACATTTATTTATGTATATATTTATTTTTGTCTACATTTAATTTTTTCCACGTTTGTTTTATTTACTCATTTATTTATTTATGCATTCATTTATTTCCACTTTTACATATTTTCACATTTATTTATGTATATATGTATTTATGTCTACATTTATTTATTTCTACATTTCTTCCTCGGTATGCTAATGAGGGGGTGTGTTTTACCTCAGACATAGCAATCGAGCTCAGAGTGGCAGATCTGAAGCTTTGAGACCACAGTGACACCTTGTGGTGTGACCAAACGATGCGCAAGATGTTTGTGGTCGTGCCTGGTCAGGTTATGCAGGCAATTAATGACTTAGAGATGGGCAATGTGGCCAAAATCTTATATCACGGTTTATGTCCTTTAATATCACCCTAACTGTATTTATATATATATATGGGTTTACCATACATAGGCCTACTCTTTATTCCGGACATGGCCGTAAAACATCAGCTGGTCGGGATTTCTAAAATGTCTTTGCACACATGAACAGAAGCTGCTTAAAACAGACACTTTGACACGGAAGCGCGTGGAATTATCCACTTTAATCACATTTATGTAAATGAGCTGGATGAGGCTGATAAGAACTTGTGTTTATTGTCGATGAGACTCAGAAAACTGAAAACCGCTCGTATATATTAAGTATTTTCAGTAGGACAGTGAGTCTTCAGCTGTTGTGTATCTCACCTTTGCTGACCGTTATCCAGATCTCAGAGGTAAAATCCGGCAGGAGATCGATATCTACACCACACCAGTACTTCCCCGAGTCTTCTGGAGCCAGTCTAGAGACGAGAGCCGTGAGAACATGAGCGCTGGTGTCGTCCAGAAGAGCCAGTCTCCCTCGTTCAGACCTCGTGTCTCGATGGGTCGTGTGAACACACTGAGGATCCATCCATCCATCCATCCATCCATCCATCCATCCATCCATCCATCCATCCGTCCATCCCTTCATCCATCCATCCATCCATCCGTCCATCCCTTCATCCATCCATCTACACATTCATCATCCATCCATCCAACCATCCATGCCTTCATCCATTCATCCATCCATCCATCCATTCATCCATCCATCCCTTCATGGATCCATCCATCCATCCTTACCTTCATTTATCCATCTACACATTCATCATCCATCTATCTACACATTCATCATCCATCCATTTACACATTCATCATCCATCTATATACACATTCATCATCCATCCATACATCCATCCCTTCATCCGTGCATCCCTTCATCCATCCATCAACACATTCATCATCCATCCATCCATCCATCCCTCCATCCATCCAACCATTCATGTCTTCATCCATCCATCCCTTCATCCATCCATTTACACATTCATCATCCATCCATCCAACCATCCATGCCTTCATCCATCCATCCATCCATCCATCCATTCATCCATCCATCCATCCATCCATCCCTTCATGGATCCATCCATCCATCCTTACCTTCATTTATCCATCTACACATTCATCATCCATCTATCTACACATTCATCATCCATCCATCTACACATTCATCATCCATCTATATACACATTCATCATCCATCCATACATCCATCCCTTCATCCGTGCATCCCTTCATCCATCCATCAACACTTTCATCATCCATCCATCCATCCATCCCTCCATCCATCCAACCATTCATGTCTTCATCCATCCATCCATCCATCCCTTCATCCATCCATTTACACATTCATCATCCATCCATCCATCCCTTCATCCATCCATCCATCCCTTCATCCATCCATCCATCCATACCTTTATCCATTCGTCCATCCATCCATCCCTCCATCCATCCCTTCATTCATACATCCATCCATCAATCCATCCCTTCATCCATCCATCCATCCATCAATCCATCCCTTCATCCATTTGTCCATCCATCCATCCCTCCATCCATCCATTCATCCCTTCATCCATCCATCCCTCCATCCATCCATCCCTTCATCCATCCATCCATCCCTCCATCCCTTCATCCATCCATCCATGCCTTCATCCAAATATCCCTTCATCCATCCATCCATGCCTTCATCCAAATATCCCTTCATCCATCCATCCCTCCATCCATCCATTCATCCCTTCATCCATCCATCCATCCCTCCATCCATCCCTTCATCCATCCATCCATCCCTCCATCCATCCCTTCATCCATCCATCCATGCCTTCATCCAAATATCCCTTCATCCATCCATACACTCATCCATCATCCATGTATCCATTTATCCATCCATCGTGTTGTTTCCTGATTCTTCTATAAAGGAAGGCAATTGCATGCTCCTGCCTCAAGGAGGTGTAAAATATTACTGAACATGCATGTAAACACAGTTTGATCTTATTTTGTAAACACAAAAATGAAGAACTCCTTGTCTTAAAGAAAGAAAAACACTTTACAGGAAGCTGAAAAACAGCATCTAATCCTGGTGACAGGAATTTTCTCTTCACACTGAAAGTTTCATTTGATTTTTGTAATGGAAGATCTGTAGTCATGCAATTTAGATGTGTTTTTTTTTAACCAATCCTCTTGAGAGAGTGTTTTATCTTTGTTTTTATTTACAAGTAGTTGCATGTGGGTTGTTGCTGTCTCGGCGTGGGTCCGGTTGCTTAAACATACTTTAAAAAGAGGAAGGAAAAAAACTGTAAAATAGCAGAAGAAAGTTTTCAGCTTGCATTTGCACTTCACTCTCCTGGAGTGTGTTTACAGCGGCTGAAACTACAAAACGGTAAGAGTTACACTTGTTCAGTCATTAATATTGTCTAACTAAAGAATCTCCACAAAAGAAAATTGAAGTCAGAAACATTTTCTTCCATAATAACCTCTGAACATCCGGAGCTCATGTGTTCCTAATGTTGTCTTTAAATGAGTTTCAATCGTGGAAATCTACTAACAGTAACGATTTTAAAGTATTTTTAATCATTTTTGCACTGTTTATGATCTAATACACTGCTGTTATCATCGTTTTTATGAAACAAAAGTTGACATGTTGTACTGTTGTGTAAATGATTTAGTTTCCTGTGGTGATGTCACTGATAACTCTTGCTCTGGTGTTTCTGCTCCTGATTCCAGGTGAGTCTCTTCTGGAAATGACATACGAGTTAATTACTAACTAAGAGAATAAGGTTTTGGCTAGTTAACATGGATCAGTTAGCACTGCTGCTAACCCCAGGAAATATAACACTGGGAAAATATCTACTATAATGTAGGGACATTTGTATGATTTATTTGTTGCTTCCGAACAAAAGTGTATTATTCATGTTTTGCTGATATAATGCTAACCGCGGAAGCTGCTAACATTTACAACAGAAAGTTTTTCATGGTTAGTGTTCAATGTTCTGCTTCCTGCATTTCATCACCGTCTGTCTGATGTCTGGTTTCACACAGATCATATCACAAGTGTAATTCGTCATTTGTAAAGTTTTGTAAAGAAAAAACAAGTTTTAATGAAAGTGTATGGTCCTGTTTAACTCAGAGATAGGTATTTGTTTCCTTCTATTGTTGTTTCCTATCCTTGTTTCGGTAACACTTTACAATACGGTGCACTAATAAGCATTAATTCATGTTTAACTAATGCACATATAATCATGAGTTAATGTATGACTCCTAAATAACTAAACCATTAATTAATGATTACTGCATCAGCAACTAATAAAGAGTCTATATGATTCATAGATTAAGTTATAAATGAATTGCTATTAATTAAACGTGTCATCATGTATTAATTCCTTAATAACATATTTTATATACTAATAGTGTAAATTAATGTGTTAATTACCACAATTAGTCAACGCTAGTATGCACTTCAACTTCCAGTTGTCTGCTTTAATTAATCATTAGCTAATGATTAGCATGATTTGCAAATCTATCATTATGTTATGACTTTACTTCATTATTAACTAATAAAATATGTTATTAAGGAATGAATACATGACACGTTTAATTAATAGCAATTCATTTATTACTTAATCTATTAATCATATAGACTCTTTATTAGTTGCTGATGCAGTAATAATTAATTAATGGTTTACTTATTCATGAGTCATACATTAACATACAATGATTATCTGTGCATTAGTTAATCATGAATTAATGCATATTAGTGCACCTGTATTGTAAAGTGTTACCCTTGTTTCCTTGTGAATGTGTGTTCCAGGAGTTTGTAGCCAGTCGGGTGATTGGGGTGTGAGTTACAGTCCTTCACACATCTGTGCACTAAAGGACTCAACAGTGATAATGAGATGCACTTATAAATACCCGACTGGATATAAGATCGAGAAAGTGTTCTGGACAAAAGGCCCAATAATTCAGGGTGTTGAGCTTCTAGATCTGTCTAAGGACACTGAATACAGTCAGAGACTTCAGTATCTGGGAGATAAACAGCAGAACTGCAACATCAGACTGAGTCATGTGACACTGAAGGATTCACACAAGTACTATTTCAGATTCATCACTGATAAACCTGATGTGAAATGGATTGGTAAACCAGGAGTGACTCTTACTGTCACAGGTGACTTTGGTGAGGTTTATCTCTTCTTCTGTGCATTATGCTGAATAATAATCAGTGTATGACAGCAGCACTAGATATAATGTGTGTGTTGTGTTCAGATCTTCAGGTGGAGTCTCCTGAGAGAGTGACAGAGGGAGATTCAGTCAGTCTGACATGTAAAAGCAGCTGCGCTCTGACTGACAGAGAAACATTCATCTGGTACAGAAACTCACTGAAGATATTAACTAAGAGTAAATTCAGTAACAAACTCATCCTCAATCCAGTCAGAAGAGAGGATTCAGGCAGATATAGCTGTGCTGTAGACGGACACACTCACATCTCTCCTGCTGTTCAGATCAATGTCATGTGTGAGTATGTTCTTTAAAGTTTTCTTTCCAAAGCCAGTAGAGTTCACTCGTCCCTCCTTTTCTTTAAAAATGGAAGTAATTGGGGCTAATCTTTAAAACATTAAAATACTCACTGTTTCAATAGTACAGCCACAAGACATGAACAATATGTGTGATTTTAACAATTTCTGTTATATTCAGTATTATTCAATTTTACAACTCTGTTGTCATGACAACGCTACACCATAAACACAACACCCTCAAACAGCTGTAAAATAAGCATTTAAACACCTTTAAAGGTCAAATAATGCACACATTTAAAAATAAAAAAATTGTGTGTGGCAATCAGTATTATGCAAGAAATTTTTGAAAAACATGAGTTTGCATAATACAGTCAGAGCTGGGTAGTCACTTATTACATGTAACCTGGATTACGTAATCAGATTTTTGTAAAGTAATTGGATTATATTATGTTTTAAAATAGTTTGTTATCAAACGTATGTGTTATTGATTACATGGTTACATGTTATTCTCACAATGGCAGTAAATTATTAGTTTTTGTAATTGCTAGTTTCCATAGTTGTTAATTAGTTAAAAACCTGTTCCTTGTTCTGTTGATTTCCCTCCCTTGTGCATATTTAAGCCTTCAGTTCATTCAGCTCTTTGTCTGGTATTGTCATTCATTTTGGATATTTCTTAATATGTGACATGATTTTTTGACACAAGGATCCATGGATTCATGTTGTTAATGCTAAATTCTTTCCCTACCATATGTGTGTAAGAACAGAAATAGGAAGTGCTTATTGATAATATATATTTCTCCTGTAGATCCTACAGTGAAACCTGTGATCTCCATCAGTCCATCTGGTGTAATAGTGGAGGGAGATTCAGTGACTCTGAAGTGCATCAGTGACTCAAACCCTCCTGCTCTGAACTTCAGCTGGTTTAAGGAGAATGAAACCTCAGCTGTTGGATCTGGACAGAGTTTCAGTGCACTACAGAGTGGACGCTTCTACTGTCAGGCTCACAATCAACATGGATCTCAGAGATCAGACGCTGTAACTGTCACAGGTGAAGCTTTTATTAACACACTTCATTCTTATTTTTAGATTTAATTATGATATTCTCCCTCTTTCAGTTGGTCGTGGTGCCGGTTGGCTCGTCTGGTTGGGGATCACAGTGGCAAGTGTAGGAATATTATTCATCATCATCATCATCATCGTATTGTATAAAATGTAAATATAAAATGATCAACAAAGAGTAATATAATTTGCTTTTAATTAATGCAGAAGTACATTTGATTATTAAATGAAACATGAAATGGCTTGTTTCCATCTGTTTTTTAACAGTAATAAGAAAAGGATAAACTGTAGATCTGCAATACACGAGTATAAGGTGAGATTGCCAAAAAACCACAGAATGATACTAATAAATCAATTACAGCTTATTTGTGTCACAGTTTGGGTTTTGTTTCTTGTTCCTGGTTCTTTTCTAGTCAGGTGATCTTGCCTTGTGTTCCCCTGTCTGTTGTGTCATTGGTTGATTGTTTAAATGTTCACAGGTGTCCCTTGTCTCGTTGTTAGTCCAGTATGTATTTAAGCCCTGTGTCTTGTTCAGTCTTTGTGAGTTCTTAATGTTGTGTTGTTGTACCTTGATGTTGGTGGTTCTGTTCCTGAGTCTTGTGCCCTAGCCAGAGTCTTTATTATGTAGTTTGAGTTTATTAAATAAAGTGTGCTGCAATTGGATCCTGCTTCCTCCTTGCTTCCACCTCATCATAACAGAAGAACTCACCACCAATGGATCCAGCAGTTGTTAGCAACCAGGCCTTAAGGAAATTCCTATCATCTCTGTCTCAAGATGGCCAGCCCTTGGAGAGGTATGTGAGGGACTTTTTGGCGTGTTGTCATCTGGGAGCGCTAAATGATGCCCAGCTCGTGGACCTGTTTTGTAGCGGGCTGGATTGGCACATCGCTCAAGTGATGCCGGAGGATCATACTGGCTGGACCCTGAAAGGGTTTGTTGATCTGGCCCTTTCCTTGGGCGGTTCGGCACTTGCAGAGCCTGAGTTTCCCCGCGTCACGCCAGTCAGCGGGTCTGACACCGGATCGGTCTATGGGCGTTCAGGGCTGATGTCCAGCTTGGCAGATTCCCCGCTAAGGTCCGTACGGTCTGCAAGGATCACCGTCCTGCCTGAATCTCGTCCCGTCAAACCAGTTCCAGAGCCCGTCCAGCCAGAGACCGTCCAGCCAGAGACCGTCCAGCCAGAGACCGTCCAGCCAGAGACCGTCCAGCCAGAGACCGTCCAGCCAGAGACCGTCCAGCCAGAGACCGTCCAGCCAGAGACCGTCCAGCCAGAGACCGTCCAGCCAGAGCTTCACGTCAGCCGCGTCCAGCCAGAGCTTCACGTCAGCCGCGTCCAGCCAGAGCTTCACGTCAGCCACGTCCAGCCAGAGCTTCACGTCAGCCACGTCCAGCCAGAGCCGAGGCCCTCTTCGCCGCTGGTCCCGTCCAGTCCAGAGACTGTTCAAGTCACGTCTGCCGATCCAGAGACTGTTCAAGTCACGTCTGCCGATCCAGAGACTGTTCAAGTCACGTCTGCCGATCCAGAGACTGTTCAAGTCACGTCTGCCGATCCAGAGACTGTTCAAGTCACGTCTGCCGATCCAGAGACTGTTCAAGTCACGTCTGCCGATCCAGAGACTGTTCAAGTCACGTCTGCCGATCCAGAGACTGTTCAAGTCACGTCTGCCGATCCAGAGACTGTTCAAGTCACGTCTGCCGATCCAGAGACGGTTCAAGTCACGTCTGCCGATCCAGAGACGGTTCATGTCACTTTCTCCAAGCCAGTGTCTACGGACAAAATGGCCGCCTCCGAGCCAGTGTCTACGGACAAGATGGCCGAACCAGAGACTGTTCACATCACTTCTGCTGATCCAGAGACTGTTCACATCACTACCTCCGAGCCAGTGTCTACGGACAAGATGGCCGCTTCTGAACCAGTGTCTACGGACAAGATGGCCGTCTCCGAGCCAGAGTCTGTTCCTGTTCCCGAGCCAGTGTGTGTGTTGTCTGTTCCTGAACCCGAGCCAGTGTGTGTGTTGTCTGTTTCTGAGCCCGAGCCAGTGTGTGTGTTGTCTGTTCCTGAGCCCGAGCCAGTGTGTGTGTTGTCTGTTTCTGAGCCCGAGCCAGTGTGTGTGTTGTCTGTTCCTGAACCCGAGCCAGTGTGTGTGTTGTCTGTTTCTGAGCCCGAGCCAGTGTGTGTGTTGTCTGTTCCTGAACCCGAGCCAGTGTGTGTGTTGTCTGTTTCTGAGCCCGAGCCAGTGTGTGTGTTGTCTGTTCCTGAGCCCGAGCCAGTGTGTGTGTTGTCTGTTCCTGAGCCCGAGCCAGTGTGTGTGTTGTCTATTCCCGAGCCAGTGTGTGTGTTGTCTGTTCCCGTGCCAGTGTGTGTGTTGCCTGTTCCCGAGCCAGTGTGTGTGTTGTCTGTTCCCGAGCCAGTGAGTGTGTTGTCTGTTCCCGAACCAGTGAGTGTGTTGTCTGTTCCCGAGCCAGTGTGTGTGTTGTCTGTTCCCGAGCCAGTGTGTGTGTTGCCTGTTCCCGAGCCAGTGAGTGTGTTGCCTGTTCCCGAGCCAGTGTGTGTGTTGTCTGTTCCCGAACCAGTGAGTGTGTTGTCTGTTCCCGAGCCAGTGAGTGTGTTGTCTGTTCCCGAGCCAGTGAGTGTGTTGTCTGTTCCCGAACCAGTGTGTGTGTTGTCTGTTCCCGAGCCAGTGAGTGTGTTGTCTGTTCCCGAGCCAGTGAGTGTGTTGTCTGTTCCCGAGCCAGTGAGTGTGTTGTCTGTTCCCGAGCCAGTGAGTGTGTTGTCTGTTCCCGAGCCAGTGAGTGTGTTGTCTGTTCCCGAGCCAGTGAGTGTGTTGTCTGTTCCCGAGCCAGAGTCAGTGAGTGTGTTGTCTGTTCCCGAGCCAGAGTCAGTGTGTGTGTTGTCTGCTGTTCCTGAGCCGGTGTCTGCTGTTCCTGAGCCGGTGTCTGCGCCGCCCTGGCCGCCCGATGGACTGTCTTCACCGCCGTGGCCGCCCGAGGGGTCTTAGCCGCCGTGGCCGCCCGAGGGGTCTTCACCGCCCTGGCCACCGCCTGCGCATCCTGCTCTGCCCTGGTCGCTCAAGAGCCAGGTCCACCCAGGCTCTGTGGCTCAGGCTCGCCATTCCTGTGTCCTGGTTCCTGGACCCAGTGCGAGCCTGGCCCTCCGTCCCTCCCCCAAGACCGCCTCCACTCACCACCCTCCTGAACTTGTGTTTTTTTTGTTTTGATGGGCGTCGGGAGCCGCCCATAGAGGGGGGGCTATGTCACAGTTTGGGTTTTGTTTCTTGTTCCTGGTTCTTTTCTAGTCAGGTGATCTTGCCTTGTGTTCCCCTGTCTGTTGTGTCATTGGTTGATTGTTTAAATGTTCACAGGTGTCCCTTGTCTCGTTGTTAGTCCAGTATGTATTTAAGCCCTGTGTCTTGTTCAGTCTTTGTGAGTTCTTAATGTTGTGTTTTTGTACCTTGATGTTGGTGGTTCTGTTCCTGAGTCTTGTGCCCTAGCCAGAGTCTTTATTATGTAGTTTGAGTTTATTAAATAAAGTGTGCTGCAATTGGATCCTGCTTCCTCCTTGCTTCCACCTCATCATAACAATTTGTACATGTAGAATATATATATATATATATCAGGATTGTACATTGTTTCATAAGTAGAGCCTGTGGAGTGATTATATTTTTGATTGTCATGCTAATAATTTAAAATCTTGTACGTTTAAAAAAAAAAAATCTAAATTGAATATTGTTACGTTCCCTATTCAGTCTAGGGGATTGAAACAGGGAGTAACAAGAAAAAAGATAACCAAAAAATAACTAATAAATAAACGTGAGAAATCTCCTTTTCCTATATCCCAGCTCTAATCCCATTTCACTTTTAGATCAAAAAGGTTTACACAACACACTTTTTTTAACACCGGGTCACAAAAAGGAAACTGGTCGAGTATGCTTAATGAGTTATTTTCTTCTTTATTAAAGGCTTAACCAATATATTTATAAAACAAACAAAGATCAGTAAACAGGTAAACAAATTTAAATAACCAGATCGTCATGGGGCCAGGTCAAAATAACAAACGAAACAGGACTTCCTAAAGTTTAAACCCAGATAACTTCCCTAACGAAAGAAATCAAAAATTAAAGACAGTTGTCTTACCTCTCTCCCTGACTAACGAAGGAAAAACAGGAGAAAAGGTTAGTAGCGGCTACTGCATAATAAATTGGCACCCGTCTCCCTACACAGTTTAACACTTTAAACTCACACAGCTTAAAGTTGTCGTCACTCCGGCAATAGATTATGTTTTTTTTTTCAACAGCAGTTAACACAACAACATGTCTGGGATAGCTGAAGAGGGATTCCTCCAGATCACAGTTTCTTTTCTGCTTTATTACCTACAACGAGTAGGGCTGGGTACAATTTAAGCTAAAACGGCTTGCCATAGTGCTGGAGTGCTATTATGTTATGGGACGTAACGGCCGTTTCAGCAGGAGCAGCGCGTGAGCAGCAGTGACGCGGGGGTTTCGGCGCCAAGTCTATTTTTCCTGCAATGCTCACGCTCAATTAAAGTGAAAGCACACTTTTGATGGACAAAATAAATTTGATTCACACAAAAATTGCCCAAAATGCACAGAATAGCTAAGCATGTCTAGTGAGTTTTAACAAGAACTGGAGAAGGCAAAAAACAAAGGAACTGGAGTAGGGGAAAAAAGAAAATGAAGACTCAAAAATATTTATAGAAGATTTAAGCTACCCATTTAAACTTATTTTGAATTATTCAGGTTGGGTGAAAGTAGTATGGTGTAGGCCTGTTATAAAAAATAGAAATAAACCAGCCAGAAAATATTATATATAAACTTTCTTTTAGTTTATGAAATATACACAGACAGCTACATAGGCTAGCACAACTCAAATCAAACCCGAGTGTGCGGTTTTTGTGTGTGTTTGTTTTTGTATCCACGGAGCTTGCAGTCTTGTAAACATCGAAAGTAGGCTATGACTGAAACGACAAGATTGGAGCTGTTTTCTTGGTTGTTTTGTTGTTTACCTTTTATATGGTTTACCAACTTCTAAAATCAAATTTATAGTTGTCTTTGTAAAGAATTGCTCGCTTATATGTAGCTTTGGAGCCGCTGCTGTGAAACAGCTGTAACAATATAGTGATAGTCCTTCTCTCTGTTTCCCTGTAGAACGATGATCCCAGAACTGATCCCAGTGAAGACACATATACAGCTCTTGACCTCAAGACCAGATCATCTGACCTTTACGACACACTCACAGTAAGAGAAATGTCAAAAACTACACGTGCAAAAGAGTTTGTGCATTCAAAAGTCAGATAGTAAATAATCAATGTGTTTTTGCCATAGACTGTTCATCCCAGACCTGCTGTTCACCAGTCGGGCTCTTCTGAATATCAGAATCTGTCAGTAAGTTTCTCAGGCCTTCTCAATTTCATCAAACAATAAAGAAAATGTCCTCAGTAGTCAATCAACTTAACAGTCTTTTCTTTCTGTTACAAGATGGATTATATGAGTCGATTTATTTGTTTTTTCTCAGATTATTTGTACCATTTAGTGTTGATTTATGTAAATGTGTGTGTTATTTCTGTTGTAGCCACAGCAAAACGACACCGTAAGATGAAGCACAAGCTAAACTTTACTGAGCTTTTGTCCCATCGCTGGACACATCCACATCACAACTACCAATGAAAATTAAAAGCATCTTCAGGGTTTACATTCTGCAGAAAGTAATGGATTATATTCATGTGACATGAAGAAACAGTCAATGTGTAATTAATAAATGAGTTTAGAGTTGTTTCTGTAATATGTTCTACATTTTATCTGTGTATTAAAGCGTCCATGTGACAGATTTTTCTCTTTATTCCTTTCCAAATAAAACATTAAATGATAAAAGACAATTTTTGCAAAGCATTATGATTATATACAACCAAGTAATCCTAGAATATAGTCTATGATCTTGTATAACGCTGGTTGTACAATCTAATCGTTTGGCGGGAAAAAAAGACTTCCTAAAACGCTCCTTGTAACAGCGGGGCTGTGTAATCTTATAATCTTGAGCTGTGAGTACTCACAAGAGCTCAAACTGTTTCATTAAGGGTGGATGAAAATCTCAATTCATCATAAAAGACTATTTCCAATCCCTCTATCTTGCACTATCTCACTATTATAAGGTGAGTAACACAATCCCCACCACTGAACCTGCCTTCTTTATAAGTTTAACTTATTCTTCTCCTTTTTCAACAGTCCCCCTCCCCAACATGTGACAGAGTACAAGATCACAGATGAACTACAGTCATAGAAGGTCTTCAGTATGGGATCAATATCCCGCCAAAATGTATTGCAGCCACGGATCAAAATATAATAAGCGTGAATCAAATAATAACAAGCATGAATAAAAACTTTAAGCACATTACAACCTTTTTAACTGTCTGCTCAACCACATTTGTCAGAAACAAATAATCACCCCAGCCATGTGAACTGTTTTTGGTGAAATTTTTCAAGCTAAGCATATGTTTTTTTTTTTACATATTACACTGTAAGAGCCCTAACTTTTCAAAATTATGTTACTTGGTGCCATGAAAAAACTTAAGTATGTTTTTAATAATTTTTCAAAAACATGCTCAACCAAATGGTTGATTTGGCACATAGCGGTTAACTGTCACCCCCCTTTTTGAGAATGGACATTACAATGCACTATTAAAACTTGTTGTAATTCAAGCATGCTTTGTAATAAAGACCTAAGTTTGGTCTTGTTTTAAAGAAAACACTCAACAGATTATTGTTGAAGTAAAAGTAACCTACTTCAAAAAATAAAAGTATGAAAAAGTTACGGAATTTTTAAATTTACATTCAACCAAATTTTTTCTTTTATATAAAATATATATTTTACAAAATATGTTTACTATAAAATTACTATAAAATCAAAGCCATATATCTGACCAAGTTTTGTTCCAAAGTTGAAGTTGATATCACAAAAATTGAAGTTCCCATGAGATTTTGTTTAGGCGTAATACCAAAAATGACATAAATTCCATTGAATTTAATTGTATGCATTCTGCTGTAACAAATTAATAAATTTGTGTCCAAATATCACTTTTGTCACAAAATATGGAACCTTTAGACTCAGACCTTTCTGACAATGTGTTTGTCAAGATTAGAAAAGGTTTTGATCATAAATGCCCATTATGATGGGCAATGAAAAAGTATGGCAAAGTATGTGTATGAATTCCGGTACCATTTTTTTTTTACCATTAAGTGACATCTCAACCATTTGGGCCGATATTTTAAAAAATTATGGGATGTGTTGAAAAAAAAATACATTGAGTGTGGTTACTAGCGACATAAGGAGATAAGAAATGCAAACAAAAAGATTTCCATCACTTTTTTCTTGGTGCGGACTTTAAAGGGTTAACATGACTGTACAGGCTAGTCAATAAGATGAATAAACGTAACTCCAAAACAACCCAGATAGCAAATAGTAATTGAAACGATGTTAAATCAACATCCCGCTGTCAACGATAAATTAATTGAATCAACGCCGAACTCTGATGTTGATTCTTCATCATGTTGCACCCTCTATTATCATTGAAACAACGTTTAAATCATACCTAGAGATCAACATTTCAATGGTATTTCGATTACAAGGGATATTGAAACAATGTTGAAATGTTGTAAAAAGATTTTACCCCCTCTCTCATCTTGCCATCTCATGTAAATCATTTTATATTTCTGGGTAGAAACACATTTTTGTTGAGGCTGTATAAGACGGACTACATTGAAAGCACTTTTCAAAACTGCCCAATATGTTCATGGATGTATTCGAATTAAAGGGAGGCAAAAAGGATTAGCGGTAACACTTTAGAATACGGTTCCTTCGTTAATGAATAACTACACAGGAACAAACGAGTAACACAATTTTAACAATCTAGTAACTACTATTAACTAACAAGAAATTCTAATTAACGAATTAGTAAGTAATAGCACACAGACGGAAGTAGTAGTTCACTATTAACTAATAAATAACTACTTTTTTTTAATGCTTCCCAGAGAACTACTGAAAAAGTTTCATAATTCATGCAAAACTAATCAATAACTAATGCAGGACAAATGGCTAGCACTACATTAACATTTTAACTGCTACTGTAAACTAATACACAAGGTTTATCAATATGTAATAGCATAGCAGACTTGATGATTTGGGAAATAATTAGCCTATTGTAACCCTGGTTAAATAATTGTTTTACAGATATTATTTATTTTTATGTTGCTTGAATTGAATGTTATGATTATTCATAAATGTGAAATTCTATACAAAATAATATAAATACATATCTGAATTGAGTTAAATTATGAGTATCCACCAATCGGAGCGTTTGGTTGCTGGCTCCGCCCCTTGCTTACGAATAGCGTTGCGCAGATTAGACAACAGATGCAGAGCGACGGAGATATCTGATCTGACTAGAGAGTGTTACAATTGAACTGATATAGTTCTTAAACTGTTCAAAGCTCATAAAAACGGAAAAAAATCTGAGAAGTAAGATAGTAGATGACCTTTTATGATTGTCAATCGGGCACTTCAGAGTTTACATTGACTCGGTGAGTTTACCAATGTTATAATTAGCATTAAAAACGAATGACAACACATTGCATGTAGAAGCTTTTTATTTGTTTTATTCATATGAGACAAAATTGTGTTATATTCTGATGTTGTATGGGTTGGATTGTTCATTTGCAGTGTGGTTGTGTCAGACCGCATGGTGTATTAAGTGTTCACTGCTGACGCCATTTTGTCTGCGCGTGCCTGTGGAAAAAAAAAAAGGAAAAAATGTGAATGAACAGGTAATTAAGTACAGTGTAAATTGTTAGGATGATATACTCATATATATGTATTTTATTTGTGTTTTATATGTAATTGTAGATCATTAATGATATGCAATATTGAATGCATACTCTGGTCTGTGATCAGGCCAGGTTTTTTTTCTGTGTGAATTGTTTTTCCAAGATGGATTTACCCAATTGATGGCGAGCCTCCCACTTCGATTCTGAAGAGATCACGAACTTAAAGGAGAGGACAGTTTTCCGTCTCATTATACCGTTTCACCTGCTCGGATAAGTAAGAGTACACGTTTTCAGAGACTGATATTTGTTTTTTTGGGACTGAAACTAACTCTGTTTACACAATTGAGAAAATATAACATTGATCAACATTCCAATTGATATTTCTTGGAAGCAGTGGTTAATGTGTTTGGCCACTGGTGATTGTTTTGTTTTTGTTTTTCTTTCATTTGAGATCACTTGGATACAGTGAGTGCAATTGTGATTATTGATATGCAAAAAGTTATTTAGAGGGTGCACCCAGGCAATATATAAGTTTGTTGTATATATTTATTTCCTCTGTTGTTTTGTATTGTTATTTTGTGATTGAGGAAACAAAAAGAAAATACAAAAGAGAAAGGATCACTAAATACAAAAAGTAAAGTTACCTTTTAGGGTTAACCCTACCTTCTGTCTCTGCCTGTTTTCTCAGCATCACCACCACCTCCGTTTTCGTACCAAGCAGTCTTCTGATTTTATTTGTCTGGTCCATTTTGGTAGTTAATACCCGCTACAACTGTGGCGAGCCAGCCAGGAGGTGGCGCTGTTTCTGAGTATTAACAGCTGTGATTTGAACGATTAAATTAGCATTTTTTGATTCTTAACCAACAAAAATGGACATAGTTGAGGCAGAGGGTATTAAAGTCCCGAACTCTGTGATTGTAAGTGGCTTGACAAAAACCGAAGGTGATGATGAGTTAATTGACCTCCTGAAAAAGTATGGTTCTTTTGCCAGAACCATTTTCATTAGTGACAAAGAATCAGAGTTTTACCAGAGCACAATAATTGAATATAACAGTGGCCAAGCCTTGGAAATGCTAGAGCCCCAGCTGCCTTATACTCACCATCTGTCCAGTGATCCAGGTATCACTTACCACGTGAGGGCATTGTCTAGTGTCTTTACACAGCAATTGGGCGGTAGCGTCACTAAATCTTACCTTGAAGGGCTGAAAGAAATAGCAAAACTGAGCGGAACCAATTTCGAAGCAGTGTTGAGCCAGATGCTATCTCAAATGAGTGCAGAACTCACACCAGCATCCACTGATCTTGAGGCTGGAGATGGAAACCCTACTGTGCAAGAACTCCCTGGCGACTGTGTTGGAGCAGCATCTGTTAAACCGAGTCAGGTAGATGAACCAAAGTCACAGCACACGCCTGTTAAACTGAATGCTCCACCTCTCTTTACCTCTCAACAAATACACAGCCCACCTGAAGTTCAGAAGCTCATTGTGGAACACGTTGTGAGGAGTGGTGAAATGACTGCTCAAGGGCCTGTGCAGACAAGGCTCAGGATGTTCTCCGGTAAATGTCCTAGACCTGGAAATGAGGCCGATTATGATACTTGGCGTTCCAGTGTTGAGCTTGTTCTGAAAGAGCCTGGCTTATCTGATCTGCATGTGTCCAGGAAGATAGTGGACAGTCTTTTGTCACCTGCAGCCGATATTATAAAACACCTGAGCCCTGAAGCTCCATCCTCAGCTTATCTTCAGTTGCTAGATTCTGCTTTTGGCATTGTTGAAGATGGGGATGAACTCCTTGCAAGATTTATGAATACCCTACAAGATGCCGGTGAGAAACCATCCGCTTACCTGTATAGATTGCAAACAGCCTTGAGGGTGACTATCAAAAGAGGTGGTATTACACCTGAGGAGGCAGACCGGCACCTCCTCAAGCAGTTTTGTAGAGGCTGCTGGGATAATGATTTGATTACTGATCTGCAGCTAGAGCAAAAACGCAACCGACCCCCTCCTTTTGCGCAGCTTCTGCTCATGCTACGCACAGAAGAAGACAAGCATACAGCAAAGGTCACTCGTATGAAGCAGCATCTTGGGTCTTCTAAACAGAGAGCTTTGATGCATTCTCAAAGAGCGTGGGCCTCTGCAGAACCTGAGCAAAGAGAAGCTCCAGGAGTGGTTTCACTTGCCACTGAGACACAAGAGCTCAAGAAACAGATTGCTAAGCTACAAAGTCAGTTAACCAATCTTATGACCAAGCCAAAAATCCAGATGAAATTCCCACAGCAGGTAGCAGTAGACAAACAGTACAAAACAAAAGTTGGAACTGCCAGTAATGTGAGTGTGACTGCAGTCAATAAGAAACCAATGGGCAGGCCCAGGCCATGGTACTGTTTTACATGTGGCGAGGATGGCCACGTTGCATCTTCCTGCACTTCTGAACCTAATCCTGCACTTGTCACTACCAAACGCAAGCTCCTAAAAGAGAAGCAGCTTCAGTGGGATGCTCAGAACCCCACCCCCAACCCTGATTTAAACTAAAGCCAGCCCTTGTTGTGGGACAGACAGGGGCTGAATGTAAAGCAAACCGTCCCACTTCTAAACATGCGTCAAGCAAATGTCAATCTCCCAGCAAGCAAAGCGCTAGCCTGCCAAAGGGTTTAGTCGGTGCGAGGTGCATTGCGGAGGTCAGCATAGCCGGTGAAAAGTGTCATTGTCTATTGGACACTGGGTCACAAGTCACAACCGTCCCTCAATCCTTTTATGAGCAGCATCTCTCAGGGTACCCCATTAACTCCATCAATGACATCTTGGAAGTAGAAGGTGCCAATGGTCTCTCTGTCCCATATGAAGGCTATATAGAAGTAGACATTACCTTTCCTGAGGAGTTCCTGGGTGTGAGTGTTGAGGTGTCTACCGTAGCCCTAGTAGTACCTGATGTCAAATCTCACAATCAACCATTGGTTTTAATAGGCACAAACACCTTGGATGTTCTCTACGAACAATATTTGAATGCAAGTTCCCCAACATACCAACCATCTTCATTTGGTTACAGAGTGGTTCTGAGGACACTTGAAACAAGACGGAAACAAAACTCAAATGGTGTTCTTGGTCATGTGCGGTTGAAGAGTAAAGTACCTGAGGTCATGGCTGCAGGTCAGACAGTAGTGGTGGAAGGTTCCGTTGCAGTGCCCTGTGGGGTTGATAAGTGTGTTGTGGTGGAGCATCCATCTAACCCATTTTTGCCTGGTGGGGTATTTGTAAAACGCTGCCTACTTACACTTTCTAAAACTCAGCCTTACCGTTTACCAGTGGTGCTCACAAATGAAACCGAACATGATATAGCTATTCCACCAAGGTGTATAGTAGCAGAACTCCATGCGATTAAATCAGTGCTTCCTCCTCCAAGCATTTTTTTAAAAGATAAGCAACCACCTGCTCAGGAGCTCAATTTCACCTTAAATTTTGGTGAGTCTCCTTTACCACAGAAATGGAAGGACCGTATCACTAACAAGCTCAGAGAAATGCCAGAAGTTTTCAGTCAGCATGACTTGGACTTTGGGCACACCCAGAAGGTGAAACATCGCATAAATCTGAACAATGAAACTCCTTTTAAACACAGAGCACGACCGATCCACCCACAAGATATTGAGGCAGTCCGCAAGCATCTGCGTGACCTTCTAGCAAGTGGAGTCATACGAGAGTCCGAATCACCCTTTTCCTCACCCATTGTGGTGGTGAGAAAGAAGAACGGAGATATACGGCTGTGTATCGATTATAGGAAGTTGAACCTCCAGACGGTGAAGGACGCGTATGCACTACCCAATCTTGAGGACACCTTTTCTGCTCTGACAGGTTCCAGATGGTTCTCCGTACTTGATTTGAAATCGGGATATTATCAGATAGAAGTTGAGGAGTCTGACAAGCCCAAAACCGCCTTTGTCTGTCCATTGGGGTTTTGGGAATTTAACCGTATGCCCCAAGGTGTCACCAATGCACCAAGTACTTTCCAAAGATTGATGGAGAAGTGTATGGGGAACATTAATCTGAAGGAAGTACTGGTCTTTTTGGACGATCTCATAATATTCTCAGATACTCCAGAGGAGCATGAGAGACGGCTATTGAATGTTCTATCTCGCCTCAAGGAGTACGGACTGAAACTTTCTCTGGAGAAATGTAAATTTTTCCAAACCTCCGTTCGCTATCTAGGACACATCGTGTCGGAGCATGGGGTTGAAACAGATCCCGAGAAGACACAAGCGTTAAAAACCTGGCCGAGTCCCACGAACCTAAAAGAACTGAGGTCATTTTTGGGCTTTTCCGGCTACTATCGCCGTTTCATTAAGGATTATTCGAAGATTGTAAAACCACTCAATGATCTTACTTCAGGGTATCCACCGTTAAGGAAGAGTGGTAAAAAGAGTGACAAAAAGGGTCAGTACTACAATCCTAAGGAGCCCTTTGGGAGTCGTTGGACGCCTCTTTGTGAGGAAGCTTTTCAGTCTATTATCGGGAAGCTAACTAGTGCACCTGTCCTGGGTTTTGCTGACCCCAAACTCCCCTACTTTCTCCACACCGATGCCAGCACCAAGGGATTAGGAGCTGCGCTGTATCAAGAACAAGGTGGGCAGATGCGTGCAATTGCATTCGCGAGCAGAGGGCTGTCGCACAGTGAGTCAAGGTATCCTGCTCACAAACTTGAATTCCTTGCTCTTAAATGGGCAGTAACTGAAAAATTCAGTGATTACCTTTATGGCAGCCAATTTACTGTCATTACTGATAGCAACCCTCTCACGCATGTTCTTACCACTGCAAGATTAGATGCAACTAGTTATCGGTGGCTTGCAGCTCTTTCTATGTTCTCCTTTAAGTTGCAGTACAGGGCAGGCAAGCTGAACATTGATGCCGATAGTCTTTCAAGGCGACCTCAGGAGCCTTTTCCAGAAAACCCCTTATCACAAAAGGAGCATGAAAGGATCCAACAGTTTATAGAGCATCAGCTTACCGCCGCAGAAGAGTCTTTCAGTGCCACGGAGGAGGAAGTCCAGGCCATCTGTGAGAAGCACCTTGTTAGGCAATCAGCTGATGTCGGGCCAGGCATTGCTCTTGTAAGCTCCCTTGCACTACGTTCTGATGCTGTACCCGACTGTTATGAACGAGAAGATAGTTCTGATTGCTTACCTGTTATATCTCACCTTTCAAAAGATCTTGGTGAAAAACAAAGGGCCGATCCAGTTCTTCGAGAGGTGATTTTGCACTTGGAGTTGGGAGAGAGACCTTCACCAGCGCTAAGGAAGGAACTTCCTGGTCTTCCTTATTTCCTAAAAGAATGGAACCGCCTTGAGATAAAGGATGGAACACTTTATAGGAGACGGATAGATAAGGATTCTATCACTTACCAGCTAGTGCTCCCAGAAGAGTTAAGATCCACGGTGATGAGCAGTTTACATGATAATATGGGACACATGGGGATGGAGAGGACCTTAGATCTGGTCAGATCCCGTTTCTACTGGCCAAAAATGGCTGCTGAAGTGGAACAGAAGGTCAGGACATGTGGTCGTTGTGTGCGAAGGAAGTCTTTACCTCAAAAAGCGGCACCCTTGGTCAACATCCAGGCCACTAGACCGTTACAGTTAGTTTGTATGGACTTCCTCTCATTGGAACCAGATAGAAGCAACACAAGAGATATCTTAGTGATCACAGATTTTTTCACTAAGTATGCGGTGGCAATCCCTACCCCAAATCAAAAGGCGAGAACAGTAGCAAAGTCTCTTTGGGAGAATTTTATTGTGCACTATGGGTTCCCTGAACGCCTTCACAGTGACCAGGGCCCAGATTTTGAGTCACGCACAATCAAAGAACTTTGTGAGATATCAGACATCAAGAAAATTCGAACAACACCCTACCATCCTAGGGGAAATCCTGTGGAGCGTTTCAACAGGACTCTGCTGAATATGCTTGGCACATTAGAAGAGAAAGACAAAAGTCATTGGAAAGATTTTGTCAAGCCCTTAGTGCATGCATATAATTGCACGAAGCACGAAGTTACAGGGTTTACCCCCTATGAATTGATGTTTGGGCGCCAGCCTCGGTTGCCTATCGACCTCGCCTTTGGGTTAGCACACAAAGACAGTCCACAGAAATCCCATTCTGAATATGTCAAGCACCTAAGGTCTCATTTAGAAGAAAGCTATCTGCTTGCCTCCAGTAGAGCATTAAAGAGTGCAGAGCGGAACAAAACCAGGTTCGACAAAGGTGTGACAAATTCCTCCTTGGAAGTCAATGATCGAGTGTTGGTGAGAAATCTTCGGCTGCGTGGTAAACACAAGTTAGCAGACAAGTGGGAGTCAGGGGTGTATGTTGTAGTGAAGCGAGCAGCTGACTTACCAGTTTACACAGTTCGTCCTGAGAGCAAGGATGGTCCTCTTCGTACACTTCACAGAGACCTTCTGCTTCCTTGCGGATTCTTACCAACACCAGAAGTCTCAAGTTCTACCTTGTCCAAACCTACTTCTAAACACAGAACACGCCAGAACCCTAGTGTTCCACCATCGGATGATGACTCATTTGCTGACTCAGAGGATGAAGATCTTAATGGACAGTCTAATGCTTTTCCAGTTGTGGAAACAGTGCGGTTCTCTACAGTCCATGACATCTGTAGAGCAAAGGAAACTGTGGATGTTCCTTCTGATGCTGACTTGATTAACCAAGATCCCCCAGATGTTGACAATCCAGTGGAGCACTCACCTGCTGATGCATCAGACGAATACTTACCTGTTGACAATTCACCTGTTGATGCTCCAAGGGTCCCTGAAACAAGTAATATACCTGACGAGGACCAAACTGAAACAGAAAAGGACCTACCTGTTCAGAGTGAATATGAAGTTGAAGTGACAAACTATGCTGAAGTATCAGATGTTCCTGTTGAAGGGAAAGAACAACAGCCAGAAAATGAGGGGGGGCATAATTCAGATATTCCGCTCAGACGCTCTAATAGGCAGAGAGGGGAACCTGAGAGACTTGCCTACTTTCAACTTGGAAACCCCTTGTCTTTTGTTGTTCAGTCCTTGTTCCAGGGGTTAAGCACTGCCCTTGTTAGCTCTCTCAATGGTGTTGAAAATCCAGGTGCCCTTTCCATTTTACCTGATGTTTCATCAAATGTAGTGACTAATCAGCCACTCAGAGCACGCAAAGGGTCTTGCATGATTTCAGGGGGGGAAAGTGTAACCCTGGTTAAATAATTGTTTTACAGATATTATTTATTTTTATGTTGCTTGAATTGAATGTTATGATTATTCATAAATGTGAAATTCTATACAAAATAATATAAATACATATCTGAATTGAGTTAAATTATGAGTATCCACCAATCGGAGCGTTTGGTTGCTGGCTCCGCCCCTTGCTTACGAATAGCGTTGCGCAGATTAGACAACAGATGCAGAGCGACGGAGATATCTGATCTGACTAGAGAGTGTTACAATTGAACTGATATAGTTCTTAAACTGTTCAAAGCTCATAAAAACGGAAAAAAATCTGAGAAGTAAGATAGTAGATGACCTTTTATGATTGTCAATCGGGCACTTCAGAGTTTACATTGACTCGGTGAGTTTACCAATGTTATAATTAGCATTAAAAACGAATGACAACACATTGAATGTAGAAGCTTTTTATTTGTTTTATTCATATGAGACAAAATTGTGTTATATTCTGATGTTGTATGGGTTGGATTGTTCATTTGCAGTGTGGTTGTGTCAGACCGCATGGTGTATTAAGTGTTCACTGCTGACGCCATTTTGTCTGCGCGTGCCTGTGGAAAAAAAAAAAAGGAAAAAATGTGAATGAACAGGTAATTAAGTACAGTGTAAATTGTTAGGATGATATACTCATATATATGTATTTTATTTGTGTTTTATATGTAATTGTAGATCATTAATGATATGCAATATTGAATGCATACTCTGGTCTGTGATCAGGCCAGGTTTTTTTTCTGTGTGAATTGTTTTTCCAAGATGGATTTACCCAATTGATGGCGAGCCTCCCACTTCGATTCTGAAGAGATCACGAACTTAAAGGAGAGGACAGTTTTCCGTCTCATTATACCGTTTCACCTGCTCGGATAAGTAAGAGTACACGTTTTCAGAGACTGATATTTGTTTTTTTGGGACTGAAACTAACTCTGTTTACACAATTGAGAAAATATAACATTGATCAACATTCCAATTGATATTTCTTGGAAGCAGTGGTTAATGTGTTTGGCCACTGGTGATTGTTTTGTTTTTGTTTTTCTTTCATTTGAGATCACTTGGATACAGTGAGTGCAATTGTGATTATTGATATGCAAAAAGTTATTTAGAGGGTGCACCCAGGCAATATATAAGTTTGTTGTATATATTTATTTCCTCTGTTGTTTTGTATTGTTATTTTGTGATTGAGGAAACAAAAAGAAAATACAAAAGAGAAAGGATCACTAAATACAAAAAGTAAAGTTACCTTTTAGGGTTAACCCTACCTTCTGTCTCTGCCTGTTTTCTCAGCATCACCACCACCTCCGTTTTCGTACCAAGCAGTCTTCTGATTTTATTTGTCTGGTCCATTTTGGTAGTTAATACCCGCTACACTATGCTCTCTCCTAAAAAACTATTTATCAACTGAATAATTTTAAAGAAATTTATTTTTAAATGTAGTTGTCGGGACCTTACTCGTCCTGCGGCCAATTTTCCGGGATTCCTCTGGACTGGCATTGAATCACTAGAGTCACGGTGACGACTGGAACATATTGAGTCATCAGCCATCCAAATACCATATACAGTGAGTTTATTATTTAACCTAGCTCACAAAAAAATATGTTTTTTATGTATGTCTCCTAGCTCATATATGTGTGTGCAAATATCTTGTGAAGGATTAGAAGATTCTACACTTTAGGATTGGCTTTTGATTAATAACTACTGTAAGAATCATGGGAACAAACTAGTAATGACTGAAGTGTTACTGCATACTTCTATGGGAATTACTAATTATTTGGATCCGTATTCTAAAGTGAAGATCATGGTAACTAACTAGCAATGACTAAAGTGTTACTACATACTTCTATGGGAATTACTATTTAAAACGTCACCAAAAACCTCAAAAGCTTAAAATAATTCGAAATTATTGACAGTTCTGCATTGAATAAAGTAAAGGTAAACCATGTCTTTTGTGTAATTCTGGCCCGCCGCGGTCACTGCTGTAGCTAGATAGCGCTAGATAGAGCACAATGCTAGCCTTGGTTCCGCGCGGTGTTCTCCGGCGGTCACAAGAAATAGCGGTGCTGTTTTAATAGATTTCACGGCACTATGGGTACAGACATGTATTTTGAGCTAGCTGTCACAAAAATAGACTGTACCAATGAGGTTTTGCTAACTTTGTAACCTAGAAGAGATTGAGTACTTTTGGCAGATTTTGACACATTGGTAAAACAAAAACTATTTCAGTGACTGCAGCACTGCGTCCTATAGTATCCAGCTGCAGACCCGCAGCACCACCAGTTTCAGAACCCCAGCACCAGAACCGGAAGTAAGGGGCGGAGCTTACGTTCTAACACCAGCGCCAGGACCGGAAGGAAGGGGCGGAGCTTACGTTCTAACACCAGCGCCAGGACCGGAAGCAAGGGGCGGAGCTTACGTTCTAAACCGAGTAACGCCACCTAACGTTTTGGAGCGTAATTTGCTTAGACACGAAACAGCATACTTTTATTACACACAAAACGTCAAACTTTATACGTATGTTATAATCATACATTAAGGAACAGTACAATAAGCATTTTAAAACATTGATTTTGTGTAATATAATTGTATATAGCTATCGGTTTCATTGTATTAGGAGAGTTACTTCCTGATCATGATGGTGAAAAATAATGCTTGAAACTTATGGGCATTTTAATGTATAACAGTTTAACTTTAACAGTTCCATACCTTCATTTATCCACCTACACATTCATCATCCATCCATCCCTTCATCCATCCATACATCCATCCATACATCCATACATACCTTCATTTATCCACCTACACATTCATCATCCATCCCTTCAAAACCGCTCGTATATATTAAGTATTTTCAGTAGGACAGTGAGTCTTCAGCTGTTGTGTATCTCACCTTTGCTGACCGTTATCCAGATCTCAGAGGTAAAATCCGGCAGGAGATCGATATCTACACCACATCAGTACTTCCCCGAGTCTTCTGGAGCCAGTCTAGAGACGAGAGCCGTGAGAACATGAGCGCTGGTGTCGTCCAGAAGAGCCAGTCTCCCTCGTTCAGACCTCGTATCTCGATGGGTCGTGTGAACACACTGAGGATCCATCCATCCATCCATCCATCCCTTCATGCATCCATCCATCCATCCCTTCATGCATCCATCCATCCATCCCTTCATGCATCCATCCATCCATCCATCCATCCCTTCATGCATCCATCCATCCATCCCTTCATGCATCCATCCATCCCTTCATGCATCCATCCATCCATCCATACCTTCATTTATCCACCTACACATTCATCATCCATCCATCCATCCATCCCTTCATCCATCCATCCATCCCTCCATCCGTCCATCCCTTCATCCATCCATCTACACATTCATCATCCATCCATCCAACCATCCATGCCTTCATCCATCCATCCATCCATTCATCCATCCATCCATCCATCCATCCATCCCTTCATGCATCCATCCATCCATCCATCCATACCTTCATTTATCCACCTACACATTCATCATCCATCCATCCCTTCATCCATCCATCCATCCATCCATCCATCCATACCTTCATTTATCCACCTACACATTCATCATCCATCTATACCTTCATCCATCCATACATCCATCCATACCTTCATTTATCCACCTACACATTCATCATCCATCCATCCCTTCATTCAATTCAATTCAATTCAAATTTATTTGTATAGCGCTTTTCACAATACACATTGTCTCAAAGCAGCTTTACAGAAATTGCATTTCGGAAATGTACATAGAAAAATACAGTTAGTTAATCAAGTATTAATTTATGGCATAACATATCGCCGGCTTTGAGTCGTCTCTTCACAGGCGTCGAGTCGTCTCTTCACAGGCGTTGGGGCATCTGAAGTCTCCGTGAGAGGCTGGATACAAACTGGAGCTGACGAACGCTATTTACCTCGGGACTAGCGTCCCGAGATAACAGCAGAAAGGCAGATGGGAAATAATTAGCATAGCTGATGTTCATAATGTTAATGCATTCGAACTGATTCAGCAGTATCAAAGGTTAAGCATTAAGTGAATGCTTGGTTAAAGAGATGCGTCTTTAATCTAGTTTTAAACTGGGACAGCGAGTCTGAGTCTCGTACAATATCAGGAAGGCTATTCCAGAGTTTCGGAGCTAAATGCGAGAACGCCCTCCCTCCTTTAGTGGACTTAGATATCCTAGGAATGACCAGAAGCCTCGAATTTAGTGATCTTAAAGAGCGCGATGGATTGTATGGCGATAGAAGGTCTGTTAAATACACAGGAGCTAAACCATTTAGGGCTTTATAGGTCAGTAGGAATACTTTGTAATTGATACGTAACTTAATAGGTAACCAGTGTAGAGATGATAAAATAGGTGTTATATGATCATATTTTCTTGATCTAGTAAGAACTCTAGCAGCTGCATTTTGCACTAACTGTAGCTTGTTGATTGAGGATGCAGGACAGCCAGCTAATAAAGCATTACAGTAATCTAGTCTCGAGGTCATGAATGCATGAACTAGCTTTTCTGCATCAGAAACAGATAGCATGTTGCGTAGCTTAGCAATGTTTCTAAGGTGGAAAAAGGCTGTTCTTGTAATATATGAAATATGATTTTCGAAAGTCAAGTTGCGGTCTAGTATAACACCCAGGTCTTTTACTGTAGTGGATAAAGTAACAGGACATCCTTCTAAATTAAAGTTGTATTGTAAGGGATTTTGTGGGTAGTTTTTTGGACCAATAAGTAGTACCTCCGTTTTATCTGAATTTAATAGCAGGAAATTACACGTCATCCAGCATTTTATATCATTTAGACACTCTGTCAATTTAGATAAGTTAGTGTTTTCATCTGGTCGTGATGAGATATATAATTGAGTGTCATCAGCATAACAGTGGAAATTAATTCCATGTTTTCTTATAATATTACCAAGTGGCAGCATATATATTGAGAATAGCAGAGGGCCTAACACCGATCCTTGCGGCACTCCATAGTCTACTGACGTTATCTTTGATTTTTCCCCATTTAGACAGACAAAATGGTAACGGTCTGATAAGTAAGATCTAAACCAGCTTAATGCCTGTCCCTGAACACCAGTGTAGTTTTGTAGTCGATCCAGGAGTATTTTATGATCGATAGTGTCGAACGCAGCGCTTAGATCGAGTAGAACTAGTATTGAGATACAGCCTTGGTCAGAAGCTAAAAGTAAATCATTTGTAATTTTAACTAGCGCAGTTTCTGTGCTATGATGCGGTCTGAATCCCGACTGGAATTTTTCATAGATATCATTTTCTTGTAAGAAAGAGCACAATTGAGCGGACACAATTTTTTCTAGTATTTTAGACATAAATGGAAGATTTGAGATGGGTCTGTAATTTGCTAAGTTATTTGGATCTAATTGCGGTTTCTTAATGAGAGGTTTTATTACTGCCAGCTTGAATATTTTTGGAACATGACCTAAAAATAAAGACGTGTTAATAATATTAAGAAGAGGCTCTTCGACTACAGGTAACACTTCTTTCAGTAGTTTAGTGGGTATTGGATCTAATAAACATGTTGTTGGTTTAGATGCAATGATAAGTTTATTTAGCTCTTCCTGTCCTATAGTTGTAAAGCGGTGTAGTTGTTCTAGAGGGGCCATAATTGAGGCTGAATCATAAGACATCATAGAGGATTGTATATTTACAATTGTGTTTCGGATGCTTTCTATTTTCTCATTGAAGTAATTCATAAAATCATTACTACTATACTGTAACGGAATATTTTGCTCTGGTGATGTTTGTTTATTTGTTAGTCTAGCCACGGTGTTGAATAAAAACCTTGGATTATTTTGGTTATTTTCTATTAGTTTGCGGAGATGCTCAGCCCTTGCTGCTTTTAGAGCCTTTTTATAACGTGACATACTGTCTTTCCACGCGATTCTAAAGACCTCTAAATTAGTTTGTTTCCATTTACGCTCTAAGTTACGAGTTTCTCTCTTGATTGCATGCGTAGCACTGTTGTACCATGGTGCTTTAGTTTTCTCTCTAACCTTTTTTAATCTAATTGGTGCAACAATATCTAGTGTACTAGAGAACATGGTGCTCAAACTGCTAGTCATTTCCTCTAGTTCATCTGTTTGTTTGGGTGCACTGGGCAGCTGAGATAGATCAGGTAAGCTATTTGAGAATCTATCTATAGTGGTTGGAAGGATTGTTCTGCCTGGTCTATAACGTGGCGCAACGTGACAAATTTCAGCAGTACGTATTATACAAGTTACCATGTAATGATCAGTGAGATCATCACTTTGCGGTATAATATTTATATCAGTTGGATTGGTTCCATATGATATAATTAAATCTAGTGTATGATTTAGACGATGAGTGGGACCACTGACGTTTTGCGTGACCCCAAAGGAGTTTAATAAATCTGTAAACGCAGTCCCTAACGCATCATTTGTATTATCTACGTGTATGTTAAAGTCTCCAACAATTATTGCTTTATCGACATTGACCAATAGATCTGAGAGAAAGTATGCAAACTCTTTTAGGAAATCAGCATAGGGCCCTGGAGGTCTATATAGGGTAGCCAAGGCTAGAGATAATATGGATTTGTTTCTTGCATCTAAGAGCGTAACATTTAGCACAAGTACTTCAAACGAATTAAACCTGTGACCTGTTTTCTGAGTAACATTAAGAATATCTCTATAGATTGTTGCAACACCGCCGCCACGACCGATCAGACGGGGCTTATGCTTATAACAGTATCCTGGTGGAGTAGACTCATTTAGACCGAAATAATCATTTGGTTTAAGCCAGGTTTCAGTAAGGCAAAGTACATCGAAACTATTATCTGTGACCATTTCATTTACAATAACCGCCTTAGGTGTGAGCGATCTAATGTTTAGAAGACCTAGCTTTAGAAATTGTTTTTGTTCACTGATATTTAGATTTTCTGGTTTAATTACAATAAGATTTTTGCTAGATCCTACACTAGATTTATTGTTTGGCCTCACTAAGCGAGGAATAGACACAGTTTCTATATAATGTTCTACACTACTTATATCAATTAAGTTGGGACTGCAAAGACTGTGATTTGGACTTTGACTTACTAGTCATATCGTGTGTAACGTCTTGGAGATGTTGTCCGACAGAACAGCCGCTCCGATTCTGCTGGGGTGCAGGCCATCAGCACGGTAGAGCCTAGGTCGCTCCCAGAACAGATTCCAATTATTTACAAAGAGCAGTTTCTGTTCATTACACCATGACATTAACCATTCATTTAGAGCAAATAATCTACTGAACCTTTCTTGTCCTAGTCGGTACGTGGGAAGCGGTCCAGACACGATGATCGTTGCTTCAGGCGATGTGCTGCGAACCGTCTCGATCAGGCTTCTGTAGTCCTTCTTCAGAACCTCCGTCTGCCGCAGCCTGATGTCGTTCGTCCCCGCGTGTAGGACCACAGCTCCGACGCGCTCGTCACCGTTCAGGATCTCGGGAATCTGTGCAGCGACATCAAGAACACGAGCACCAGGAAAGCAGTGAGTGCGCACCTTACGCTTACCTGAGGTAGCACGGACATGACGGACCATGGAAGTGCCGATGATCACGGCGGCGTCACGTTCCGGCTCGCGAAGAGGGGAGAAGCGGTTCCGGGTGGAGATCTCGAAGACCGGGAGGGGCGGGGAAGTCCTTGGTCTGGTCCTGGCTCGTGTCTTCCGCTGTGGGATCACCCAGGGTCCGTGGTGTTGCCTCGGTGCCGGAGTGAATGAAGGCAGAGATGATCGCGTTCTCCTGGGCAGAGAAACGCACGGAGTAGACGAAGTCGGAGTCAAAAAGTTACTAACCACTGACTTGTGAGCATCGGCGCGTGATGTTTCAAGCGTTGATCGCCGATCTCGCAGCTCGGCTTGCTTCACCAGCAGAACGCGGATCTGTTTCTCCACCGACTCCAGCTCCAATCGTACCGAAACCAGCTCGAATGTGTCCTCACCTGCACTCAGAGGTAACGTTAGACACACATCCGATATGTTCGCCATTATAACAGATGAACAGTAAATTAGTAGTGATACTACCAATATCACTACTAATTTAGGACTGAAATGATGGATATAACCCGTATCCTTTCAGTCAAACGGGTGTAAAATGAGAGGGTCGATAGGCGCGAGGCCACGCGTGAAATGCTAGCGGGCTAAAGGCTAGTAGCCGAGATTCGGAAAGTTGGATATAAGTAGCGATATCAAAGCAATCCGATTGTTTTTTATAAGGAATAGTGTCGAGGATAAGTTCACATGATATAAAAATAGAAAGTGCTTGTTTATAAATGAGTGGTAAAGAAGAAAATCAGGGATTAATGAATCAATTCGACGGAGCTCCAAACACAAACACAGATCGCACGCGCAAATTCATCCATCCATATATCCATCCATACCTTCATTTATCCACCTACACATTCATCATCCATCCATACATCCATCCATACCTTCATTTATCCATCTACACATTCATCACCCATCCATCTACACATTCATCATCCATCTATCTACACATTCATCATCCATCCATATATCCATCCCTTCATCCATCCATCAACACATTCATCATCCATCCATCCATCCATCCATCCCTCCATCCCTCCATCCCTCCATCCCTCCATCCATCCAACCATTCATGTCTTCATCCATCCATCCATCCATCCATCCCTTCATCCATCCATCTACACATTCATCATCCATCCATCCCTTCATCCATCCATACACATTCATCATCCATCCATCCCTTCATCCATCCATCCATCCCTTCATCCATCCATCCATCCATCCATACTTTTATCCATTCGTCCATCCATCCCTTCATTCATACATCCATCCATCAATCCATCCCTTCATCCATCCATCCATCAATCCATCCCTTCATCCCTTCATCCATCCCTCCATTCATCCATTCATCCCTTCATCCATCCATCCATGCCTTCATCCAAATATCCCTTCATCCATCCATCCATGCCTTCATCCATCGATCCCTTCATCCATCCATACACTCATCCATCCATCCCTGTATCCATCCATCCATCGTGTTGTTTCCTGATTCTTCTATAAAGGAAGGCAATTGTATGTTCCTGCCTCAAGGATGTGTAAAATATTACTGAACATGCATGTAAACACAGTTTGATCTTATTTTGTAAACACAAAAATGAAGAACTCCTTGTCTTAAAGAAAGAAAAACACTTTTCAGGAAGCTGAAAAACAGCATCTAATCCTGGTGACAGGAATTTTCTCTTCACACTGATTTTTGTAATGGAAGATCTGTAGTCATGCAATTTAGACGTTTTTTTTTTTTTAAACCAATCCTCTTGAGAGAGTGTTTTATCTTTGTTTTTTTTTTACAAGTAGTTTCATGTGGGTTGTTGCTGTCTCGGCGTGGGTCCGATAAATAGACTTAACAAAGAGGAAGGAAAAAAACTGTAAAATAGCAGAAGAAAGTTTTCAGCTTGCATTTGCACTTCACTCTCCTGGAGTGTGTTTACAGCGGCTGAAACTACAAAACGGTAAGAGTTACACTTGTTCAGTCATTAATATTGTCTAACTAATGAATCTCCACAAAAGAAAATTGAAGTCAGAAACATTTTCTTCCATAAAAACCTCTGAACATCCGGAGCTCATGTGTTCCTAATGTTGTCTTTAAATGAGTTTCAATCGTGGAAATCTACTAACAGTAACGATTATAAAGTATTTTTAATCATTTTTGCACTGTTTATGATCTAATACACTGCTGTTATCATAGTTTTTATGAAACAAAAGTTGACATGTTGTACTGTTGTGTAAATGATTTAGTTTCCTGTGGTGATGTCACTGATAACTCTTGCTCTGGTGTTTCTGCTCCTGATTCCAGGTGAGTCTCTTCTGGAAAT